>NC_046666.1:40018660-40096135 GCF_010883055.1 Belonocnema kinseyi | reverse complement strand
TATATTAAAATTTATTTTGCTTAAACTTACCTCAGTAAGCAATTCTATGAATATTGCAGAATAAAATAATCGAACAAAAGTACCGACGAATTGTCATTAATGCGTTATCAAACGCGAATTAAACTTACCTATGTAAAGCAAATCAAAGGAAGTTGCACGGCAATAGAAATAGCATTGACTTCTCGATCACGCTTCTCACAATGAATACACTGGCCCGACGTGTTCCGAGTTTAGCCGACTCGTCACGAAGAGTAAGACTCCGAGAAATACACATGCTGTAGTAAGCGATCGAATGCTATTCTTCCTTATTCGATGCTTATCCTATCGTTATTTCCCTTAGCGGCGTGTCGCGTGTGGCTAAACTTGTGATTTTTTTTCTTAACCTTCGATTTTGATAGATTTTCTTCGTATGTGAATGACTTCATTTTATGCAATAAGAAGCTTAAGTTATACATAAGAAACATATTTTACCGACAGTTACGCTGCTTTAAGTAAAATAAAGCTGCGCTTATTTCAACACCGTCTACAGATTTTTGATTTAAAAAAATCATGATTTTAGAGTGGTTTACCCCTCGGACACTTGCAACCAGTAAACGTTATTAATTTTTTTCTCCTGCCATTTATTTTAAATATTTTGAAATTTCATAAACACTTACAAGTACTTTAAGTTTTGGCCTATCGATAAATGTTAGAAATGTGTAAAGATACAAATTTTATATTGTCACAAAACGTGGTTAAAGTGGAGGTGGTCGCTGAGAAATGATTATGACCACACTGTGTAAAGCTCATTTTGTTTTTTCTTCCTCTTATTAAGTGAAATAATAATGATGAGGATTAAACTCGTGTCTTATGTTTCGTGTTTTTTTAAGTTTGCAATAACTTTTTTAATTTTTCTGGTAAACATACGGAGATTTTCATGTACCTGAAGTTTCGAACGTTCAGATTAACGAAATATTTTTACGCATTTCTGTTTTTCCCATAAATATTGTTCCAACTCTAATTTGAAATATGCATTATAACTCTTTTTCAGTAATAAATTATTTCCACTATAAATAAATAAACATTTAGCACTTTTTTGGATTACAAAGTCATCAGTAAAAAATTTCGTTCATTTGTACGTTCAGAACTTCAAGCACATGAGATTTTCGGTAAGTTTCAAGATATTTTGGGTAGGTTTAAGGTACTTTTCAAGAATTAAATTTCCTAATTTAGAGACCTCACCTCTAGCTTATTCTCTAACTTTCCATCCTCAGTCAAAGTTTCTATGAAACCACCGCCAGACCACTTATTTTTTGAGGACAACAATATATATAACAACTTTTTCACTGATTGTATTTACTTTTTACTAAGTTATACGTTATAATTCATCCAAAAACATTCTTTTGAATAAATTAAAATTGTGTATGAATTCCAAGTAAAAGTAATTCCAAATTTATTAAAATTTTATTTTGTTTCAATTTTATACTGCTTTTGTTTTAAAATTGAATAATTTTGATTTGAATTCTTCCACAGTTTACAATATTCTTGCAAAGTAAAAACTTTAATAATTGCATAAATTAACTTCAATAAATTAATAACATAAATTAGTTGCAAGTTAAACTTTTACCAGAGAGTTTATTATTTTCTCCTCAAATTTCACACACGCGCGGGCGCATAATTTTTTTCTAAATTATATATATATTTTTTTATACCATAATTTTAGATAAAAAATTAATCTCCTCAGTTGAAGATTAATTTTTTGACTAAAAATTTAATTATCCAATTTTTGGTTAAAAAATTATCTTTTTGAGATAAAAATTCATCTTTCCGGAATGTACCTGAAGTTCTAAACGTTCAAATGAACGAAATATTTTTCGACATTTCTATTTTACCCATAAATATTGTTCCATCTGCATTTTAAATTATGCATCATAATTCTTTTTCAATAATAAATTATTTCCAATATAAATTAACAAACATTTGAGTACTTTTCCTGGTTTGCAAAGTCATCAGTAAAAAATTTCGTTGCAGTTAAAGATTTACAATTTTTTTTGAAAATTCATCACTTTATTTGAAAATGTAACTACGTATTTCGTTGAAAGTTTTTGAAAGGTTTTGGTGGAAAGTAATCTTTTTCATGAAAGTTTAACTTATCCTAACTGAATATTCCAAAGTTTTAGTTGAAAGTTTTTCTGTTTGATTGAACATTAATTTTTTCAACTTACAATTTCATTATTTAAGTTTTGGTTGACAATTTATCTTTTTTAGTAAAAATTCATTTTTGTTGTTGAAAATTCAACGATTTCAGTTAAATGTTCATCATTTTATATAAAAAATTCATCAGTTCAAATTTGAACTATTTTTTTTTAAATATGTTTTTTCCAAATTAATTTTTCAACTTAAACTTTAAATATTCCATTTGTGTTAGAAGTTGATATTTTTTTAGCGAAAAATGTAAATATTTATTTCAAAATTAATTAATTTGGCAATTTTTTGCTCTGTTGTGTTAAATGATATTTAGAATGAGCGTCATGAACTAAAATCAATGTTTGTGTTTAGCGACAAGTATGAATATGTTACTTTTATTTGATCGGGAATATCGAAAAACTTGACCGGGATAAACATGGAAATAAGCGGGAATTTAAATTCGTCCGCCGAATCGTCAACCTGCTTTTATCTTTAGATTTCTCAAAAGGTAATCGCTCTTGTTTGCGTATAATGCACGCGTCACACAAATTATCGTTTGGAATCGGTTGATCAATTTGAATCATATCATTTGCGAATTCTGGATTATAAGTATTAAAAGGCATTAAGCCCACTAATTAGCACCATTTAAATTGTCCAGTAGGAAAACAAAGTTGAATCTATATATCCGATTAAAGCATTCTGCTCGTAAATTGAATTGAGGAAAGAAATACAAAAAGTTAATTTTATGGATGTTGGGATTCGTTGAATTAATTATAGCTGCTATCAGCGGGACAATTTAACAAAGCAGAGAGGACAGTGTAAAAAAATGAACTCTGCATTTATTTGCACTTGGATAACACGTCGGAGATTCCTCCGTATGGGCTCATGCGTGACAAACGAGCTCTCAGAAAACAAAAGGAAAAGGACATTGAGTACTCGTCGTGAGCACGGTGTGCTAACCTTACCCGGTCTTTAAGAGCCATTACGAGCACACTCGTTGCGAAATCCGTTTGTCGAACGAAGCGAGCTAGGCTTGGTGACTGTATTATACGAGTTCGCATCTACCACGCGGCAGATCGCGATGTCAAGGCCGCATGTATTTACATAGCTATAGATCGCCGGAACGCCTCCAATCGTTAAGATAATGCCAATTTAAGATGCGAACGATATTAGTGTTTCTAGTTGGAATAATTTCCGACTTCACATTCTTTCCCCTATTCCGGTCTTTCACCCTTTTTCTTAAAGAATTCCTGTTTTATCCTATTTTGTAGAAACTTCCCCTTTTTCTCGTTTTGTCAAGCTCCCTCCATTTCTTTCATCCACTCGACCAATCCATCCTCCCCTAAAATCTTTACCACATTCTTTTGCCACTTTCCTTTGTCTTCCATTCCTCCGCTACATTCCCACATTTCCTGCATTCTTTTCCTGAAATCTTTACCACATTCTTTTGCCACTTTCCTTTATCTTTCATTCCTCTTTTACAACCTGCCCATACATGCTCCCATTTTTACGCTTCCAAAAACTTTGGTAATCCTTCCTTTTAATCATCTTATACAATTTATTATGTTTTGATTCCTCAATCGTCCCTCTTTCTATTGATTGTCTTACCCTGTCTCTTTCCTCCAATACCTCACATACTCCAGTCTCATATCGTACATCTCTCTCCGTGAAGAACTCCCTTCTTTTTTCGTCCCATCTAGTTAATTCTATCGCCCTTCCTCTCCTGTATTCTACCTCCTTCAAACAACTGTTTGCCTGTTCCCCTCCCTTTCCCTCCCGTAGCTTCTTCTGAAACTTCCATACACTCTTTCCTGCTCGAGTACTTCCTTTAACTCTTTGCGCTTTTACCAAATATTCCGACCTCATCCAGTCTGCCTCTAGTGTCCATCTTCTATACATTTTTTGCAACCTCTCAAAATCTTCCCTTTCTTTCCATGCATTTGTATCTGCTCCTTACCCCAACAAAGGCCACGCCAGAGTATCAAATAACCGCATTCTCCTTCTTCAATCTTTCTTTAACCTTCTTTTTTTCAATTCCCCATATTTATACCATTTCATCCGCCAGTTTTTTTCTTCTTTCTCCAATATGAGCTCTATGGACTTCATTTGTTTGCAACTATATCCGAAATATTTAAATTCCTTTACTTCTAACTTTACTCTTTTCTATTCCAAGTCCATTCTTTTTCTCCCTTCCCCTTTTCTAAACCTCATTATATTCGACTTTTCTACATTTAAATTCAACTGTATTCAATGTAAGAATTCCTCCAACTTGTTAAACAGTCATCTTTTGGTAAAAAAGAATTCACCTTCTTTGATCGAAGTCATCTTTTTTAGTAGCAAATTCATCATTCTTGGTTGAAAATTAACTTTTGTGTTAAAAATTTAACTTTTAAGTTTGAAAATTTAACGGTTTTGATTTCCTCGTTTTTTAACTTAAATACGAACTGATTTAATAGAATCCAATACTCAATGCAAAAGAATGAAGCGAGGGGCAAATAAGTCTAGTATTCCGCTGGACCGCTCGGTTATTCGAAATAGTAATTCGATGTAATCCAAATGATCTAGTGTAATCCGGTATATCCAATCGTAATCTGGCGTAATTCAATTAATTCGGAGTAATCCTAGTAGTCATTTAAGTAATCGAGTCGTTTAGTAGTCGAGGTAATTCAGAGTCATATTTACATAGGTAATCTAAACAGTTCTAAAATATTTTATTATATTTCTTTTTTAATTAATTTAGTAATTTATTTACCTTGTATTTCTATTCCTATTTATTTTTTATAGTTGCTTCTTTCTGGCAATTCAATGTTCAGTTCAAAATTAATCTTCTCGCTTAAAAATTCATATTTTGGTAGAAATTTCGTTTGTTTTTTGGTTTATTAATTTTTTTAGATGAAAATGGTAACTATTCCATTTTTATTTAAATTAATTTTTTCTAGTCGAAAAGTCAACTATGTGGTTTAACTAATATCATTTGTTAAAAATTTGTCTTTTTTGGCAGAAAATTAATCTTCTTGATTAAAAATTCATCTTTTTGTTTGAAAATTCGTTTTGTTTTTAATTGAAAATTATTCTCTTTTACTGAAAATTGAACTATTCCATTATTAAATGTAAATTAAACTTTTTAGTTGAAAGTCCAACTATGTTGTTGAAAAATCAATTTTTTGTTGAAAATTCGTATTTTCCGTTGAGGATTCAAATATTCTGTTGTTAATTCGTTTTTTTAAATTTTAAATTTAAAACTTTTGAAGTGAAAATATCAACTACATATTACGATTTTTGTTGACAATTCATCTCTTTTGATTAAAAATTATTCTGTATATATAAATAGCCCAGGGTAATCCGTTTAATCCGAATTATCCATTTGTTGAAAATTCAACTGTTTTTTTTTAAATAACTTGTTTCTTACAAATTCTTATTTTTGTGTGGGAAATTCAACTGTTTTGTAGAAAAGGTGCCCTTCCCCCTGAAAATTCAACAGTTTTATAGAAATTTCAACTATTTTGTTGAAAATTAAAATGTTTTGTAGAAAATTTGCTTTTTTGACATATAAATTCAACAATTTGGTTGAATTTTTTTCTTTTTATTGATGAAAAATCTGTCTTGGTTGAAAATACAACTCTTTTGTTGAAAATTCATTTTTTGGTTTGAACATTTGTTTAAGATTCAATTTTCTTTTTTAAATTCGTCTCTTTTCCTTGAAAGTTCAATCTAAATGAAACTGATTGGTTGAGAATTAATTTTTCTCTCGAAAATTCAACGTTTTTTTGGACTTTCGTCTTTTTGGATTTGTGGTAGAAAAGTAATATTTTTGGTTGTAAGTTAATTTTTTAAATTCATAACTTAATTGATGTTTGATTAAAAGTGTTTGAAATAACGAGAATGATCCAGAAAATAAATCGATTGATTTAAATTGTTGCCGAGGAGTGATATTATTCTTTCTAATTGGCTAAAAGGTTAATTTAAAGAGCATCGATTTAAAGATCCCCTATCTGGATGATTTTTCAGCCGTCCCTGAGTGGGTCCACGGCCTCGGGCAATTATCCGCTGTTACCGTTACCGGATCTTTCTCGGTCTCGGAAAGCGAATTGGTGCGAACGAAACGAGTCGATATCATCCAATTCAACCAATCACTGAATGTTTTCTCTTTTCGTTGTGACCGATCAGTGACAGAAATATTTGATTTTATTGCGGACGCACGCGCACAAACAGCTTAAGTAAATGTAGGCCGACTCACTTTTTCAACTTCCAGTTTTGTCGAAGGTAAAACCTTCACCGTTAGCTTTAGCGTTTATCTTATCAGCAGTATGAATAGTCAGTAAAAACAAAGATATAAAGCGATAAAAACTAGTTTTAATTAAGAGAACAAGTTTGGCTTGGTTCAATATTTGAGGTTTCTACTCGCGTTTCCAATTTAAAGACATCAATGTGAAAGATTGCTTTTTATGATGCTTCGATTTTTAAATATAAAGACTCCAATAAGCAAGATTACATTTTACAAATAGGAAAATTTTATGCTTAATTTTTCACCTTGGAAATTGAAAACGTTCAGACCTATTTTTATTTACTTAAGAAATCTTCCAAACAATGACTATCCACATTTGCACCTTACACTTGATTTTGGATTGGGAACCATAATTAAATCATACCATGTATTTTCGTGATTTTTTATGTACTTGAAGTTCCGAACGTTCAAATGAACGCAATTTTTTTGTGATGATTTTTTAAACCATAAAAGGTGCTTGAATGCTTGTTCATTTATATTGGGAAATAACTTATTATTGAAACAAATTAATAATGCATATTTTATATTGCAGTTGGAACAATATTTATGAGGAAAAATATTTCGTTCATTTGAACGTTTGAAACTTCAGGTACATGATTTTGTTTACGAAAATATATGCAACCAGGCAGTTGAATTTGAAATCAAATAGTTGAACAATTAAGTAAAAGAGGTAATTTCTCAAAAAAAATAGTTGAATTTTTAACCAAAGAGTTGAATTTTAAACCTACAAAAATGAATGTAAATGTAATAAATGTAATGTGAATGTAAATGTAATAAATTAGTTTTAAACAATAATTATTACATACGCTTAAAAGTCAACCGGGAGAATTTTTTAGGCCAGTAGCGCCTTTTATTTATCCAACTTTCTAGTCCTTTTTGTGTTAAAAATTTTTTAGCTAGTTTTGAAAAAAAATATTGAAAAATAGATAAACAGCAGAATTAAAAATGCTTATGTTTGCATTTTTTAAATTTTATTTTTGTCAGTAGATTGATTCCTTATTATCATAATTTGTGTGTGTTAAAAGTATTTTTCTACGTAAGCTACAAAGAAATAATTAGTAAACCAAAAAATGTCTATTTAAAAAACCTACTTTTTTGTCTCCTTAAGCGTTTAAACTTCTTTGCATAAGTTTTTATCAGATAATTATCAGTTTTATCAGATTTTCAAAACATTTTCTAATGTCAACAAAAAAAAAGATTACAACTTATAAAAAGTAGAAATTAAAAAAATTATTATTCACTAAAATTTTAGTGAAAATTTATATATTTTGATAAAAATTCTACAATTTTGTTAAAAGTTCAACCTTTTTAGTTGAAAATTAAAATGTATTTTTGAAAATTCGGCGTTTTCTATTCAAAGTTCAACTATTTTGGTAAAAATTTCAACTGCTTGGTTAAAAATGAACTATTTGGTGAAAAAGTAACTTTCATGTTAAAAATTAATATTCTCAGATTGAAATATAAAATGTTTTGTTGAAAATTCGTCTTTTTGGCTTGAAAATTTCACAATTTGATGGAAATTTGGATTATTTGGTTGAAAAAGATATTTTTTGTTGTGAAAACTCACCCTTTTAAGTTGAAAATTAAACTGTTTGTAGAAAATTGGTCTTTTGGTCTTGAAAATTCAGCAATTTGGTTGAAATTTTGTTTATTTCTTAACTAAAATTTTTCCTATGAAAAATGAACTTTTTTGTTGTAAATTTTTCTTCTTTGGATGAATTCAATTTTTTGTATTTAAAATTAAAACATTTTCAGATGAAATATCAACTGTTACATTTTTCATGGGAATTAATGTCTTATTTTGAAAAATTTAACTTCTCTGTTTTAAAAGCATTTTGCACGTTTTAGCACGTGGTCTTTTAAAAATGCAATTAAAATATCTTTCATAAATAAACTGGAAATATTAATTTCAACTCGAATTTTAATCAAACCGGAGCATGATTAATACTTATAAATAAATTAGTGTCACAGAAACAGTAAACTCCCATAATAGTTCAATCAATTCCTACAATTTGCCACTTGATTACTAATACATCACGATTTCCACCGAACGCAATTTAATCTTGAAATAATTAATCCGTTTCATTACAGTCGAATAAATTTCAGGCAAACACAAAATGACACGAGATCTAAATTAGAAATATCTCTCACGAAAGATTACGATCTAGTGTAAGTCAATACATCTTGAGATAGGTAAGCTCGACTAAAATCTTGATACTTGCAATCGACAATGCAAACTCGAAATTTTAATTTTGAATTTCTCCAAAGATAAGGACATTTAATGGCAATTACCATCTGCTGATTATGCTCATCTTATCTGAATAATCTGAATCGTTGATAATTATAAAAATGAAAACTAAATTGCAATCTTTGGTCCTTATCTAATCATGAGGCTTAACCAAGCGAAGGTTATTTGTGTAAAGTTGAAGCACAGATAACAGTTCTGAAGAACCATATTCCAAGATCAGCATTTCAAGCTAATTGCTTCCGATTACATTGAGGTGATTTCTCATTAGGGAATACTTAATAACTACTTAATTTACAGTAATTGCAAATTAAAGAGAGGAATATTGACTCTTCTTAAGTTCATAACTGTGAAGCAGGGTGACCGAAAACGTTCATTTTTAAAATTCCGTGACTTCCCTGAGTTTTTGCTAAACCATTATTAATTTTCTTTGTCCATTAATATTCAAAGAACCAGCACTTTAATCTTGTAACGTTTTTAAGGTGGAGTCTTTAATAAACATAATAAAACAATACAATTTCAGTTGAAAAATTAAAAAAAGTGAAATTTATTTATTTCAACAACAACAAATTTTTTTTCTATCATAAAAGATGAATTTTCGGGAAAAAAGTTAATTTTCAACCAAACAGTTGCATTTTCAACCCAAAAATAGGAAATTTCGGACCAAGAAGATTAGTATTCTACCAAAGAAGATGAAGTTTCAGCGTAAAATATGATAGTTTATATTTCAAATAAAAAGGAAACTTCACAAAAATATTTAAATTTTCAAACTAATAATTGAATTTTTGACCGAAACAGTTGAACTTCAAAAAGAAAAACTGTCAACAAAGTAGTCCAATTTTTAACCAAATTGTGAAATTTTCAATCTACAAATATAAATTCTGAACTAAAATGACTAATTGCCAAACAACAACAACGTTAATTATTTACCACGAAAGAATAATTTTCTACAAAATAAATGCATTTTCAAACAAGTAGTTATATTTTGAACTAAAAAAGATAAATTATTACTCAAAAATGGAAAAGTTAAATTTTCAGTCAAAAAAAAAATGGCATTGAAACAAAACGAATTTTCAATAAAATAATTCATAAGTTGAATTTTTCTACGTGCAGGATCAATTTTCATCCAAAAAAGATAAATTTTTAACAAAAAATAAAAAGTTACATTTTCAATGAAAAACAATAATTTAAACGAAAAGAAGACGAATTTTCAACCCAAAAATGTTAAAATTTTTACCATGAGATATGAATTTTTAAAAGGAGAGGGCAGATTTTTAACAATTTTAAATTAAAATTAAAAAAATCTATGACAGTTATCTCAAGTGCCACTTTTCAATAAAAATATGAATTTCCAATAAAAAATATACAATAGATCATATTATAACATCAGAAAAATAAATTTTCATCAAAATAAATAAAATTACATTCAAGGTGTAAATTTTTTACCAAATTAATTAAATTTTCATCAAAATAGTTCAATTGTTAACCAAACTGCCACAAAAAAAGAATTTTTAACAAAGTAGTCCAACTTTTAACCAAAAAAGATTAATTTTCTACAAAAGCAGTGAATTTTAACCTACAGTTATTAATAACCTACCAAAAAAACGAATTTTCCACCAAATTGTTAAACAAAAATTTTTAACTTAATAGTTCACTTTCAATCCTGAACTTACATAGTTTCAATAGTTGAAACCTTTAACAAAGAAGATAAATTTTCAACCCAACAGTTGCATCTTTATAAAAAAAATTTCTATACTAAAAGAGATTATTTTTTTAACCGAAAATACGAATTTGGAAAAAGTATTTGAATTTTCAACAAAAGAGTGCATTTTCTACAATAAAACGGGAGGAGAATTTGTAACAAAACAGTTGAATTTTCAAACAAATAAAATAGTTTGTTTCATGACTGAATTTTTATTTTTTCCTTCCCTTTAATAATCAATGACCAGAATTATAGAAATTTTTATAAACGAAATAAAACAATTTCGAATTAAAATTTCCCAATTTCAAATTTATCATTCTTGAAAGTTATTTAAAATGTGTCTTATCGAAATTCTCTAACTTTTTCAAGATTATTTCAAAATCGCTGGTTTTACCTGAGCAATAAAATTCTCTGACTTTTTTCTATTTTTAGGTTTTCCCCTGACCTACGGTCACCCTGCTGCGAAGAAAAAAAGTCACTGAAAGATTACTGTAATTTTATTCTTAGCAAAGAGCAATAAGCACCATAAAGTCGGGGTATCAGAAAGCCAATTTTGATCTAGCGTAGAAAATCAGGATATGAATATTTTAATATCGATATAAAGAAACGTAAATTCTTTTTCAATTACGTTAACATCACATCCTATTCGTAAAGAGAGCTTTGCGAAACCCACACTCTTCGCACTAAAGTCTCGTTTTCTTTCGCTCTTTTCTTAAAGTGAAGTCCTCATGGTCCCTTGAGGGTAGTAAACGTAGGAAATGTACAATTCGCCTAAGTACTCGGTTCAATAAAACAATTTCGAAAAAGACATCAAAGAGAGTATAAATGGAGGGTATATAATTTTTTTTTTCAAATAATTAAAATTGGGATCAATGTCAGCAATCTAGAGTTTATTTTCAAAGTTCTCTTTCATAAATCCGACTATATAATCTTTTAAAAAAGAATTAAGTTTATTTAAAGTTAGGATAGAAATATAATATTTTTCCAGGCATTCCTAGGCCTTAAAGCCAATCTTTTGAATAACTTTCTCAAATCTTTTCTTTGGTCTGAATTTAAAATACCTTCCTCAGACGGGACGAATTTCGATTCCATTCATGGTCTTCGGGACTGGGGTTGTCTTTTCCCCAAGGGAAGGCTTTTGCTCGAAAGTTATTTTTAAAATGGAAATTTAACGACCTAATTTTTGATTGAAAATGGATCGTTTTTAGTTGAAATTTTAACTGGACAATAGTTTAAATAAATATTGAAGTTCATTTTTAATACTTTTTAAATTTTAGATTAGAAAACTGGAAATTTTTCTTGTAAAATAATAGCTAACGAACAGCTGTTTAAGAAGACTCTTTATATTTATTTTAAATACAAAATTTTAATTCGTTTTTAGTGATTCGCAGGCTTGCAATGAATTTTACCTAATAATTGGTTTTTACAGAGTACCCCCTCCCACCTTTAGGACAACATAGAACAATTGTTGACCTACTCCTTCATCCAAAAGAATTTACGTAATTTATTCACGGCCTCTTGGTATTTTATAATTGATTACTTTTGAGAAATTCTCATTAGGACTCTCAAAGACATTCTTAAATTCTTTATGAATCTCAGTCTTGATGAACTCTTTATTGTGTTGTTAATTTTGTTCTTTGACTTTTAATTGCCTCTGAATCACCACGAATTTCGTTTATTTCTGACGCTTTACTGTAAATAACTACATTTAATAAAGCATCGACATTTTCGCTGGGTTGTGGAACCCTTCAAAACCGGTTTCTGGATCGATAAAAGCAGACTGCCCCGATACTTAGGTTGCCTAGTCGTATTCGAGTCCTTGTCTTTTCCAGAATTGAATCATCAGCCAAAAGACATAAGTTACACATGAACCCATGATTATTTGCACGCAGTCTATAATCGAGTGAATTTAATTACTCTTTTGATGACAATCTAGCCTGTAATTAATTCTTTCAAAAAATAGTTAATTGCCGAAAATAATGCATGAAGAATCTGGATGAAAAGGGATCTGTCCCTCAGAATTAAATTACGCTCAGAATTAAATTCCAGGATTTGTAGTTCCACTCTTTTTTACTTTTCTGATACTTTTTTAGGGAAGACTAATTTTTCCAGTAAAGCTGCATATTGCAAGAACAATATATATTTAAATGTTTTCGTAAATTTTCAGTAACTTCCTTAATAATAAATATTTTCTAATATTCTTGAGCTCATTTTGAAGCTATTTTTCCACAGTGTCATAAAAGCTTGTGATCATAAATCTTGAAATTTGCCTTATCGAATTGCAAGGAATTGAAGTTATATAAAAAAAGTTGGAAAACTTTGAAAACATCTTATTCATACGCAAATCAGAATAAAAATTATATAAATATATATTTTAAGGGAATTTCAGAGATACTTCCTGATTATATGTTTCATATGTTCTGAAAAAATATTTTGGTGAATAAATATTAAGGTAGTTATTGAAAATTTAAGAAAAAATTTAAATATACACTATTCTTGCAATATCTACTTGAAAAATAGACAAATAGGCTTCATCCTGGGCTCATTTTCTACAGAATTTGTATAGTATTTAATCCTTTAAAGAGAAATGTTTTTAGTTTTGATATATTTAAAATTAAGAGAACTTAATCAATCGTCAAAAAAGAGGTAGGCTTAAACTGTTGAACGGTAGTGTATATAAAAAATTGATTGTACTAACAAATTTGTAATTTTTAAAAATAAACAATTAAAGAAAGGTAATTTAAAAAGTAAAGAAATAAATGAATCAAAATAGAACAGTCTATCTATGGGTTCCTTAAAAAATATCAGAATGAGAAGGCAAAAAAAGCAAAATGATGAAAATCGAAATTAGAACTGGTGTTGGATTGATGAACGTATTGAAATTTCCCCCTAGCAAAATGTGCTTTAAAAAATTCTTATTTCAGAAGTTTTTATATTTTCCTGTATGTCAATTTTTAAAATGTTTTTTAGAGATCTTAAATGTTCTCCAAATTTTCACCAGTTATTATAATTTTCTCTCCTAAGATGCAGCCTTGAGCGCTGTTATTTATACACAAAAAAATATGAAAGAAATGTAATTTTAAATGCGTTCTTTTTCTAGTTTAAAGTATTTGTAAACTATTTTTTTTATTTAAAAACTAATTGAAAATTAAAAGAAAACTTTTTTGCTTGAGAAATCTACTGTTATATTTTTGGTGCGGAATGCATTTCGCTTGGATGAAAATTTAATTATTTTGTTGAGAATATAACTACTTTGTTAAAAATTAGTTTTTTAGCTGACAATTCATCTCTTAGGTTGAAAATTTAAGTATTTTGTTGAAAATTGAACAATTTTATTTCTGGTTAAAAAATTTATCTTTTTTCTTGTTAAAAGGTTAAGTCGTTGGTTGAAAATACAAGTGTTTTTAAAAATTTAACTATTTTGTTTAAAATACGTTTTTTGCAGTTAAGAATGTATTTATTAAACTGAAAATATAATTATTCTATTTTTGGTCGAAAATTTATTTTTTATAGCTGAAAATTTTAGAAATTTATGTCTTAAAAATGCAGTAATTACGAACGAAATCAAATTATTTAGTTAAAAATTCACTTCTTTGTTGAAAATTTATATTTTATGTTGAAAACTAAGCTATTTTGCTAAAAAATTAAACTATTTGGATAAAAATCGAACAATTTTTCATATTTTTTATTTTTCATATTTTCATATTTTTTCATATTTTTAAAATAAAAATTTAACTATGAAGTAAATAGTTCGTCTTTTTGGTTTAAACATTCTACAATTTTGTTGAAAAGTAATGCATTTTGTTGAAAAGTCGTCTTTTATGGTAGAGCATGAATCTTCTTGGTGTAAAACTGATATTTTTGTTTGGAAAATTTGTCTATGAGTTGTGAATTCATCTTTTTTGCTAGAAAATCTTTTTTGGTTGTAAATTCAACTATTATGTTGAAACTACAATATATTTCCTCTGTTCTGAGAGAATTTTGGCTACGATACTCTTCGAGGGTAGAGGGGGGGGGGGGGGGGGGGGGGGGGGGGGGGGGGGGGGTGTCAAAGCTAGCACAAAATTGGTGACGTAGTTTATAGACAGCTCTTCTAGAAGAACTATTAGAGTGTAAATAACTGTTTCGCAATGTATACCCAACTAATAACTTGAGAAAAAAATGACTTCAAGAGCGTGATGAGAAGATTTGTCTATGAAAGTACATAGGCAGGGTCAGTTCTGCACCAAGAACCCTACTTTACCGACTTCTAGAACATTCTGCAGCTGAAGTGGTTCGTGTCCGTGGTAAATTTCTAGAATGTTTTCCAAGGGTCACGATGACGTTACAAAATGATTTTGCTCAATTGTGAGAGACGAATTTGCGTAAACAACTTCAAATCCATCCATCTCAATTAAGCATTTTGCGTAAACAATTCAAGATTGTTGCGAAATTCTTAGTTAAGATAAATAAACTTGAAACTGTTTACGCAAATTCGTCACTCGCAATTGGGTAATATAATTTTGTGCTTAGATCGGAACCATTCAAGCACTCTAGAAACTTAGCATGGACACAAACCACTTCAGCTGAAGAATATTCGCGAAGTCAGTAAATTAGGTTTCAAGAAGTGCGTGTATGTAGTAAATTTCAATACTCCTAAGAGCTTGATTGTTGAATCAGCTGTAAAACACGTAGTAGGTAGTATGGGCATTGGGTAAACGATATTCGTTTTTTGGCGTATCTGGAAGCCGATCTTGTGCTTCATATTTACGATAAAAGCGTATCTGTGCAGCAGCGTCCTATCTCTTGAACAACGTGTTCGAGATTTCTCCTATCCGAGAGAGCAGATAGAGGACAGAAAGAGACAGAAAAAGACGGAAAAAGAAATATCCTCAAGTTATTTTGTCCACTCTAGCAATATAATTTCACTAATATGCCGATCTTCGATGCACTCGCATTACGATATGTATGTAGTATACCCATTAACGAAACATGCGTAACTTTAAGATAAGATTCTTCCTTAATTGGTGGTCTGATTGCTCTTGAGCAATTGATACATCATGATGAAATAATTACACAAGTTGTTTCATTGAAAAATTAATTCTGCTTGCAGTTCTGTGAAAGATCACCAGGGTGGCCCAAGAATTTTATTTTCAAAATTTCCTCACTTTTCTCTGATTTTTTCCTGAAAAATTTTTGTTTTTTTCACTAACTATTAATATTTTTGGATCAGAATTTTAATCCTTTAATGTTCTTAACATAGAATCTTTTATAAACGGAATAAAATAATTTTAGATTAAAGTAAAAAAATTTTAAATATATTTATTTCAACAAAAAAAGATGACTTTAACCAAATATTTTGGTTTTCAACAAAATAATTAAATTTTTTAAAAAAAGTTGATTTTTTTGCCAGATACTTAAATTTTCTACATATAGAGATGCATTTTCAACTAAATAGTAAAATTTTCAAACAAAAAATATTAAACTTCAACTCAAGTTAGTTGCATTTTTAACTAAATAGTTTAATTTTCGAACTAAAAAGTAAAATGTTTTAGAAAACTTCTAAACATAAAAAGATAATTTTTCTACACAAAAATTAATTTTACATAAAGAAAGATGACTTTTCAACCAAATAGTTGGATTTAGAAAAAAGTTAAACCTTACAGTAACAAATACTTTAACTTTACAGCAAAAGAGACGAATTTTTAATTAAACATATTAATCTTCAAACAAAAGCATTTGCATTTTCAACCAATTAGTTAAACTTTCAAGCCGAAACGTTGAATTTTAAACATGCAAAAAAATTCTCCTTTCCACAAACAAAAAGAAACGGGTTTTCAAAAAAATAGTTAAATTTTAAATCAGAGTTAAACTTACAACAGTGATTGAATTTTTAACGAAATAGTTGATTTTTCAAACTAAAAGGATTAATTATAACGAAATGTCATAATTAATATTTTAACCCAAAAAATCAAATTTCTACCAAAAGATATAAATTAATAAAAAATGAATTTTCAAAAAGAAGATGATTTTTTTACCAAAACCGATAAATTTTCAATGAAATTCATGAATTTTCAAGCAAACAGTTGAATTTTCAGGTTAAAAAGATAGATTTTTTATTTTTAAAAATGTCCATCTAAATTGTTGAACTTTAAAGTTAAAATAAAAGTGTTCTGTAAAACATTTAAATTTTAGCACAAAAAGTTCAATTTTTAACGAAATAGTTTTTCTTTCAACCAAAGAAATAAATTTTCAATTGAAATAATCAATATTCACCTGAACTAGTTAAATTTTCAGTTAAAAAAATTACTTTAAAAAAAAAAATTAATTTTCAACCAAAGAGATCAATTTTCAACTAAAATAATCAATCTTCAACCGTTTTTGAACAATGTGGTTCAATCTTCAACCAATTAGTTTCATTTTCAACCAAAAAAAAAGATGAATTTGTATAGAATATGCAATGCAGTGGATATTTTAACTAAGAACGATTTATATTTTAAATAAAAGAAAGCTGAATTTAATTATTTGTATTAAAAAAGGATGAAGTTTCTATTAAATCAGATGAATTATTAAACCAAGAAATAATAGTTATATTTGCTACCAAGAAAGATTTCGTTTGAATTTTTAACAGCGAATTTTGAATTTTGAGCAAAAAGTTAATTTTCTACCACAATAGATAAGTAATAATTAAAAAAAATGTGATGAAAAAATATAATCTGAGGGAAACAACTGCAAAAATATCATACAATGCAAATAAATTACTGAGAAGAATATTATAACCAGGTAGCCCCAAAACTTCATTTTCAAATTCCCTAATTTTTTTCTGATCAATTTTTCATGTTCCTCTGATCATTATTATTCAAAAACCAAAATGCTAATCTTGTAAAGTTTTTAACATAGAATTTTTTATTAAAGGCAAACAAAAATCTCAAATTTATTTTCCTAAACAGTTAACTTCCTGACTTTTGTAAGATTTTTTTTTTAAATCTCTGATTTCCCCCAACCGATAAAATTCCCTCACTTTCTAAACCTATGGCCAAGCTGCATGATTCGATTAAATTAAAATACTGGCCAAAGATTCTCAAATTAGTGTCTGACGTGGCCTTACAATGGCGCTAGCTAGTTTCTCCTCTAGTGTTTCAGAAATCGAATTCTGTGTTTACAAACTTTATAAAGTGTGAATGTAATTACTATTCACTTTTTTCTCTCGAGAGTGGTGTCGAGTCTAATTTTCAGTGACGTTTTCTCGCCTCTCGGAATGATTTCGTCATAGGATGTAGAATGCCTCCGTAGAGTGAAACATCTTGCGGTATTGCCGTAAAATCCTGTCGTTGGAGAGACGCCAAAAGAGCGAGGCAGCGAATCCAATCTGCCGGATTTAAGCCACCCCCTTGCTGTTGTCGGTGTTTCGCGTAAGCTTATTCTCACAGGAACGCGAGTCGAAAGTTATGACACCGTCTCGTTCGAGACTGCTAGGCACAGGTACCTCTCTTTTTGTACCTTCCCGGTCGGAAAAGCGTTACCTCAAGTGTCGCTTAATAAAATATTTTTATTTCTTCTCAGTGTGGGCACGAAATACAAAATCTCTGTTTATTCAGGTTCGATTTTTTTTTCTTACGAATCTCTTATTAAATTTTATAACATATTTAATCCCAAAACAGGTGAAATATGTTGATTTTTGACGAAAACTGGTTAAAAGATTATTTTTAATCAAATGAATGTAGGTGCTATATTAAATCAACAAAAAAGTTATTTCAAATCAGAAAAATTAATTTTGAACCAATCAGTTGCATTTAGAACTAAATACTTGATCTTTCTAGGAAAAGAGAAGAAATTTCAACAAAAAAGTTGAGTTTTTAACCAAATAATAAAATTTTCAACAACAAAAGAAAATTTAACTAAAATGTTGAATTTTTAAGCAAAAAATACCAATTTTCTAAAAAAAAAGTTGAATTTTTAACAAAATAGTGGAGTTTTTAATAGAAAAACTTAATTGTCTACCAATAAATACGAATTTTCAACTAAGAAGATCAATTTTTAACGAAAAATGGGATGATTAACTTTTCAGTTCGAAGAATAATTTTTTAATCTAACAAGGAATTTTCAACAATAAAATATAATAGTTGATACCTTACATAAAAATATTTTAATTTTAAATGAAAAACAGTGAAATTCATTAAAAAATACTAATTTTCTACAATTTAGTTGAATTTTCCATGAAATGATGAATCTTCGCCAAAAAATTAATTTTTAACAAGTAAGATCATTTTTTAATCCAAAAAATTTAATTTTCCATAAAAAGATGAATTTTCAAC
Organism: Belonocnema kinseyi; assembly: GCF_010883055.1. Classification (NCBI taxonomy): domain Eukaryota; kingdom Metazoa; phylum Arthropoda; class Insecta; order Hymenoptera; family Cynipidae; genus Belonocnema; species Belonocnema kinseyi. The sequence continues at coordinate 40,077,443 of NC_046666.1, read as the reverse complement.
AAATAAGTTGAATTGTTATAACATGGGTACATTTATAACCAAAAGAGCTGAACTTTTAAATCAAAAAGACAAATTTGCAACTAAGAATGATTTTTTAGGCAAGATCGAAAAAGAATTTCAACTAAATTGTGAAATTTTGATACCAAAAAGGCAAATTTTTTGTTTAAATATTAGTTTTGTTTGGTTGAAAATTCATCTTTTTTTGGATTAAAAGTCAAGTATTTTCTCAACAGTTCTACTTTTTAGATAAAAAATTTAAATGTTAGGTTAAAAATTAAACTACTTTGTTGAAAATTCTTGAAATAATCAAAATCAACTATTTTCTAAAACATTCAACGTTGCAAATATAAATTGAATTTCTGAGTTGAAAAGTCATCCTTTTTGGTAAAATAAACCTTTTTTTGGTTACAAATTCAACTATTTTGTTTGAAAATCCTTCAAATCGTTAAACTTGAAATTTTAACTTGAAGTCTTTTTGGGTTGAATATTCATTTTTTTGTGTAGAAAATCTATTTTGTTTGAAGATTCAATTATTTGGTTTAAAATATTTAAAATCAATAGAATTGTAATCTTAGGAATTTAAGGAGTTTCGGTATCTACATTGATTTTATTTAAAAGAATTTATTCCCTATTTAAATTACGCCTGATATTTCCAATTTTGAAAGCTGCTTCTCAATAAAAAGAAAAAAAAATTAAACTAAAAATTAAGCGAATCAAAGAATTTGTAGCAATAAAGGAACAGACCAGTGAGGCATGGAGATTCGCAGAATAAGGTAGAGACCGCGTACTATTGCGCAAAATGCCGAGGAGAAAGCGACCTACTTGCAGGTCGAGTAATTACAAGCCTTGAACCGAGTAAACGACTACTCGCCGTTTCGAGTCAGAGTCAGAACCCGTACTCTAAACTTCTAAAGTCCAAGTATATGCAGTCTAAGCATAAAGCGTTGGCTTAGAATCGTGCCTGACAAAAGGCTCAATTAAGGGGGGAACCTAGTTTAGAATGCTTAAAATAAGATGCTTTTGGGAATTTATGAAAAACTAACTATATTAAGGCGACCTTTTTAAAACTTTTAGGATACATTTGTACACGTTTTAAAAGGAAACAATTTAATTTAGTTAAAAATTGTAGGGTCTTGAACCTTTAGCTTAGGGCTCACCAAAAGTCAGTTAATGACATGACTGACTGTGTCAGTCATGAAGACATGGTCTAACCTTAAAAAAATTTCCGTGGAAGTTGACCGTACGTCTTTACTTCCTTTTAACTACCGACTGACCATAATGATGACTTTTTACAGTTTGTAGGATTTCTGGTAAACGAAGAAAAAAGTACACACCATTTTTCTGTTAGTCAGGGACTTTTGTTACTCAACACAAGTCCTGCTGAGTCTAGCGCATCCAAATTTTATCTGAAATATCTTCGCAAATAAGAGAATTCTGGATTTTTTATTTCAGATAAAAATTTACAGTGCTAGACTCAGGGTTTACTACTTTCAACAGGTGTTGACTGACACAAGTGCCTGACTGACAAAAAGTTTTCTGGTCATTTTGTTGCTTAGCTTCCAAGAATCCTACAAACTGTACAAAAGCTTTAGGGTCGTTCCGGCTAGTCGGTAGCTAGAGTTCGCGAAGATTTGTTTGGTGACATTTGACCTTTGTCTTCGTGACTAACGCTGTCAGTCATATCAGGCAATGGCTGATGTCTGGCGAGCCTAAATCAACAATTCTTAACTTTTAAGTGATTTTTTCTTCTTCTTAAGCTTACAAAAATATCCTGAAAGTTTTTAAAAGGTCGTCTTCATATTTTGTTTCTAAAATACTCTTCAAATAAAAATCTTATAACCTAATTTTAAGCGTCGTAAACCAGCACCCAACCTTTCAAAAATAATCTTCTGCCTTTTTATTTTACTTTTATCTCTCCCTGTCTCACTTCCTCAGGTCTTCCTTCCTGTATCCGGTTCCAGAGTCGTTTGCCAGTGCTTTCGTACTCCGGGACTCTTTTACCTCCAGTGGCTCCACGGTGAACTTTGAGGGAAAGTTTAGACTTGAATCAAGGAACTCGATTGAACTTTCAAGCTCGTTTTCAAAAGGTACCGACACAAAGCACCAACTTGAGTAATGTGAATTTTGATTGTGGGTTAACAGCGTAGTAGGGAACTTAAATTGCGATACGTTTGTGGCTCAGTAATCGAACCGCTTTCTCCTTTCGAACGCTCTTAATTGCTAGGGGCATTTATAAGGCGGCGTTATAATCATCTTGAAATTGTCATTCTCAATTATTCATTCTCTATTGAAGAGAATTAATTCAATCAATTCAAGGTTCTGGTTTTAAAACCATTACATTTAAAAGTTTTTTCCAGTTTGAAAATCAACGTTTAAACTTTTAAAGCTTTTCCAATTAGAAACAGCAAGCTTTAAATTGTTCCCAAATGGAAGCATTTAAGTGTGAACCTTTTCCAATATTTCAATAATTTAAAGGAATTTCAAAAGATATCAAAGGATTTCAAAGGACTTGAACAATTTTATGTTATTTTAAAAGATTCTCAGGCATTTTCAAGATATTTTGAATTGTAGTTGGAAGAATATTTCATGCAATTTCATGGGAGTTTATAATATTTTAATGGATTTCAAAAATTTTATTTACATGAATTGAGAGATTTAAAAAAGTGTCAAAGAATTTAAAATATTCTATTGTATATAGAAACTTTCCAAGGAATTTTCCATTTATTTCAATAATTTAAAGGACGTTTAAAGGATTTTAATTATTTTCGGGTATTTTAAAGGATTCCAAGACATTTTCAATTGATTTCAGTAATTTAATGGGATTTGAAATATTTTTAGGTGTTTGAAAAAATTCCAAGGCAAGATGTTCAAAAAGTTTCAATGAATTTCAAAAGATGCGAAAGGATTTAAACGGAATTTTCAAAGATTCCATGGCATTTTCCGTTGATTTTAGTAACATAATGGAATTTCAAAAGATTTGAAATATTTTACAGTATTTTTAAAGATCTCAAGGATTGATTAAGACAATCAGAATCAGTTCAGTATCAGATCACAATTCGCTTGTTTTTTTTAAATCCACTTTGAATTTTTAGAAATTGCATCGAATTATTCTGATTTAATTTTAATTCCTCTAAATTCACTTTTCAGGGAGGGGATGAGAAAGGTGGTAAGCGGAAGTAGGAGAGTAGAAGGTTAGTGCGGAAGGGGGGGGGGGTATGGGATTACGAATTAAAATTATTGTTTAATTTCATTTATAAAAGATTCTGTATTTAAAATATTACAAGATTAGAATTTTGGTCTTTAAATAATAATTTTCAGGGAAAATGTAAAATTATTCAAGGAATAATCAGAGAGTAGTCAGGGAATTATGAAAGTAAAGTTTTACAGCCATCCTGAAATATCAAATTCTAACGTTTCTCCAATTGAAAACAACCAACTTCAAATGACATCCAGTTAACAGCATTCCGCTTTGAATTATTTGCAATTGATACTTTGGTTTTAGAATAAAATTGCAATTCACTTTCCCAACGAGGCACCTGTTTGCGATTCGACTTTCGTGAAGTGCATTGAGAACTCATACCGGAAGTTAGAACGTTTTCGCGATGAAGGTAGAATGTCTGGCCTGTTGGGATTGTTGGGCGTTGGGGATGCTGCATTGATCGGGAGGGCTTATCCTCCCCTTCACTTCTGCTGCCACTTTCCCCTCTCCCACGTTCGCGGCAGACGAAGGGTGAATAGGGTATCTCGCAAAATGCACGCGTTACCCTTAAATCTACGATACACTTCTGCAATTTTGGGAAAATTATTAATTTAAATGTTGTTTTTATGAGAATTTAATTTTAGAACTGCGAGTTTGGCAGAAACGAAATCCAGAAGAGAAAATTATGCCCGAAGAGAAAATTAAGCCGGACGAGAAAATTAAAATTTGGCAAAGTATGCTGGAAGAGAATATACAGAACTTTAAAATTTTACCAAATTGTCGAAAAGAGCGTCCGACAATAAGCATTTAAACTGCATTCTTTTTTAATTTAATTTAAAAATCGCCATTGTGAAATCTCCAGAACTACTTTTGACATGTTTTATGTGCCAGCGCACCTTCTCTTAAGGCTGACCATATCATTTTGGTTCGCCTCAGCTGTATTTTTTAAATTTCGGGATTCAAAAGAATGCAGTGTTTCAAATGTTTCTTCTCGGACACCATTGTATTCACTAATGATTTTTTTAGTTTAGACCGCAGGACCTCCACCTATTACATTGCCTTTTAAAGCTTAAGGTTCGACCTTTAAGACTACATGAGCTCGGAAGAAATCAATGTAAAGGCACCAGATTTATTGGGAAACCTAATTACTAGTTTTTATTTATAAAACTTTGAAAACATTCATTTTATTCCTCGTTCCGAAAAAAACTGAAGTGTGAGCTTCATAATATTTCCTCTAAATATTGAAAACTAAAAAGCTGGGTAAGTATGCAATGAGAAGCTTTCTTTTCTTCGTCGTAAATGTGATTTTCCGTTGAATTAGATTTAGGAAACACGCGTTGTTTGCAAAGCGAGACATCAAAGAAGAAAAAAACAAAGTGAATCATTTTTCGCGAAGCTCTTCGTAATTCGAGAAGTCTCGTGAGAGGAAATTCATGTCAAAACTTTCCACTCTTGGTATTTCTATGCCGGCTCTCGGCATGGAAATACTCGCTCTCTTTTTCACTGTCTGTCTCGATCTCTCTTATATTATACAATTGTGCGCGCGCCCGTGCGGCGGTGTCGAGGGTGTAAAAGGAAAGTGGAGAAAGATGGATCGTGATTCACCTAACATCGCGCGCTTTTATAAATTGAATGCCCCTACGATGTGAATGATTTGCGGGTGATTGAAAATCCAGCCTTTTACGAGCATCGTGTGTGAGTAATCGAATGTTATACTTCAAATTATGAGTTGGAAGTAAAAATTTTATGTAGTCGGAGCGCCTGGTATTTATTTGAACATTTTTATCGATGAGGTAATACGTGTTTTAGAGGGAAATAATGTCAACAAAGAAGTCTATGATTGATAACAGACTGGTTTTGGTAATTTTTTAAAGAGAGAAAAGCCTGGGTGTCAAGGATGAATTAATTTTTTTACTGAAAATTTCTTTAAATTTTTTTAGGGTTTCATAGCTTCAGGCATAAACCTTTATAATTACGTTTGGGTGTCCATCCGTAGGTCGTCCATTTTTCCAAGGAGTGCAAGTAAGGGGCAATTATGGGAAAATGAAAGGAGGATGTAGTGGAAATCCGGAGGGGGAGGGGGGATTCGGGAAGTGAGAGGAAATTAGGGAAGATGGAGTAAAGAGAAAAGTGAGGAAATGCAGGAAGGGAAAGTAGTGGAAGTGAGTGGACATGAGGGGAATGAAAGTGGGGGAAATTATTAAAAATTAGGGCAAGTAGGGGTGGGGAAGTGAGAGCCGAGGAATCGAGGGGACAGGAAATAGAGAAAAAAGAAGTGTGAAGGGAGGAGGGCGAAGTGAGGGTTTATTCAGGGAAAAGTTAGGGTATTTTTTTGGTCAGGGAAAGCCAGAGAGCTGTTGGAAACAAAAAGCTGTTTGTTGTTTTTTTTGAGTTGGAAAAGGAAGAGAATTTCAATGTTAGGACTTTAAATAATTATCAAGGATAATAAATTTAAAATAATTTTCAAGGATAATAAATTTAAAATAATTTTCAAGGATAATAAATTTAAAATAATTTTATTACGTTTAATAAGGATTCTGGGTTAAAATGTTACAAGTTACAAGATTAATATTCTGCTCTTCGAATATTAATGGTCAAGGAAAATGAAAAATTTGCCATGGAAAAATTACGGAATTTTGAGAATAAAGTTTTGCGATAACCACTTTATTAAAAAGTCATCCCTCTTGGTGGAAAATTCGACTTTTTATTTAAAAAATTAACTGCATTAGTAGAAAATTAACTGTTTGGTTAAAAAATAATCTTATTTGCCTGATGATTCAACTATTTTGTTACAAATTCCCTTTTTTTTGTAGAATTTAACTTTTTTGATTCACAATTAAAACATCTTTTGCTTCAAATATCTAATATTATATTATTTGTGGAAAATTCCTTTTTATTGGTTGAAAATTGAACTACTTGTTTGAATGTTGAACAAATTTCTTAAAAAATTATTTGTTTTTTTTGAAGGTGCATAATTTTAATTGAAAATTCCTCTCTTAGATTGAAAATTAGCTTTTTAATGAAAATTATTTTTGTTAACTAAAGTTTCAGCTATACCAGTTAAAGATTCCTCATTTTAGATGAAGATTAATTAATTGAAAATTAAACTACTTGGGCAAAAGTTGAACTACTACTTTGTTAAAAATATACTTTTTGATTAAAAATTTAACTATTTTGTTGATTATTCGTTTTCTTCTTGTTGAAAGTAAGCTTTTAAAAAAATTAATTCCTCAACTGTAAATTAAACTTTTCAATTTTTCAATGAAAATTGATCTTGTTTCGTTTTTTTTCTACGGTTTTACACAAAGTTCTAACCTTCGTTTTAGTGTTCAACAATTTGGATGAAATCTTTTTTCTTTTTCGGACGTAATATCGTTTTTTGTTATTGAAAGTTTTTTTAAATTAAAATTTAACTTTTCTATGTTTCGTTAAGAAATTCTCTTCTTTTGTTGAAAATTCCACTACTTGAAGATTCATGTATTTTGTAGAAAAACTAATCTTCTGGGTTAAAAATTCGTCTTTTTGATTTTAAAAGTCATCACTTTCAGTAGAAATTTCATTCTGTTTCAGTTAAAATATCATCTATTGCATTTTATTTTAGAATTCCTTTTTACAGATTAAAATTTCAAATTTGTCTAAAAATTTAATCAATTTGTTGAAAATCCAACTCGATGTTTGAAAATTAAACTATTTCGTTGAAAGTTGGTTTTCTTTTTAGTTGACACATCAACTATTACATTTTTCGTTAAGAATTTAGCTTTTTGTTGATAATTCAACTTTTCGTGTAGAAAATCTTGGAATTGATGAGAATTTTCAAACCTTCATTAATTAAATTAAATTAGTTAATTTCTCTAGGTGCCTCTCGTAGTGACATTATTATTAAGTGTAAAATTTGATTAATGACATCGAGTTTCCCAGGTAAAGGAAAAGTCATTACGTAGGTTATAGGATCAAACTAAAAGTTGTGATCGGGTCTCGTAAATCTATTTAGCTTTTTCGTTGGGAAATTCAATTTAATGCAGCGATGCGAGCAGCAATGTGGCCTATTTCAGTTGGGGAACTTTGCATTATTACATAAGCGAACCCGGCTTCAATAGTTGAATTATTTCAATTAATAACGAATTTTACATTTTTGAATTATTTAAAAATAGTTTTATTTTCCGTTTAAAAATCGGATTCGAGACTAACAAATCAGTCAGAAGTAACTTTTAAATTATTCAATGTGTTGAATTTTTGTCTAGAAAGGATTATGGTTAATTTAATTAACTGGTTAAAATTTATGAATTTAATGAGGAATTTTAATTTCGAAATAATTTTAATATTTTATTAGAGCAGACAAATCAGTGACATCCATTGATTGTTAAACAGTCGCTTCTATTGACTGATTGATTCAGTTATCAATATTGTCTGATTAATCTGTTTTGGCTGTTTTGGCAGTAGAAATTACTGATTTTTCTATCAAAGCATGTCTGATTAATTTAATTAGTCGAATTTTTTTTATTTGAATTAAAAGTCGGAGGCGAAAGCTTGATTCGAGGATTCTTTCGAAGCTACGTTCCGTTTATTAACAACAAAAATTCGAATCAAGCTAAAATCTTTTCTTATGATGGAAGTTTTTTTTTTACTTTAGTACATCTTGAAAACAAAGATTCAGAAGAAGAAAACTGGCAAAAATCTTTCGTATCTTTGTAAGTGTCTGGAGTCTGGACATCTCTTCATGAAAATTCATGACGGAAAAAAGGCGCAAAGGGGCAAGTGAGTTTTAGAGTGGATTACGTAAGTATAAATTTGCCCGTTACACGAGATAGACAACTCGTTTCTTAATTGAAACGTTCTCTATTGCTCTATTTTGATTTATCGTTTTTTAATTACATTTTCGTTTAAAATTATAATTATGAAACTATAACCTATTATTATTATCTTCTGACCGTCGTGCAGAAAGTACAAGCTATGAATATGATTCTGAGCAGTTTATTTTATAATCTTTTTAATAAGATCTTTTAAGTTACCGAAACAATTGAAAATTTCTTTTTCGAATTGAAAAATTGGACAAATCTTTAACTGCTTAAATAGGGTTTTTAAATTTCGACAATATACTCAGTAGTAAATAAGCAAGAACTAAACATCTATCAAGATTTGAGAAATTGTTACATTGTGTAATAGGAGTCGGATGATTAGCATTATTGAATTTGATAATATCCAATCTCTCATTGATATATTTATTGACGAAAAAATTCTCACATTAATTTTTCAAGTATTTTTTTCTATCTGTATATTAGCAGTTTGCTAACTATTATGTGACAACTTACGAGCTCTATCAATCATTTTATTGATAACAGTTGTTTCCTAAATCAATTTGTAATGATCTTACTATCATTTATGATAGTAAGAATTGATTGTCTTTCTCAAGTTCAACTGTAAAATTAAGTTTTGGCTGGTAATTGTTGAATCTAGTTATAATATCATCAATGCGGTCATTAAGCACGCAGGATAAGATATCACACACGTTTCTTTATAAAATGTTGTGATTGTTTCGAATAACGATATTATCAATCTTATTTGTAAAATACCAGCTGTCTTGAATGAAAAATGATGTTGTTCTTCTTCTTTATTCATAATGTGTCCCCTAAGCCTAAGGGTTTAGTTTAGATTATGTTTTTCCTAAAATATTTTGAATATAGCTTAAGCTAAAAATGTTATGCGCCTGAAGTGCTGAACGTTCAAATGAATGAATTTTTTCTGATGGCTTTGTAAAACTAGAAACAGCGATGAAATATTGATTCAATATATACTGCAAATAACAGATCACAAAATAAACTTGGAATGCATTATTTTAATTGTAGTTGGATCAATATTTTTTGATTAAATAAAACTGGGAATAAATGTTTCGTTCATTTAAACGTTCTGAAATTCAGGTACATAAAATGTTTGAAAGGTTGAAATGTGGAACATCATAGAAAGCAATAACTGGTATTATTACGATATCTGGTTTATGAGTATTTGCTAGTCCATAAAACTTACAAGAAAGGTCATAATGGCATTTTAAAATCCTAGCAATATCCGAGAGAAAATGATTCTTTTTAAGAGAATCTTAGAGGAAATTTTCCGCGTCTAACACAATGTATGAATGTTACTTCAGCTCTGATATCAGATTGTGAAGTAATTATTATATTTTTGAAGGGCTCTGAACAAAATTTGAAACCGGATGTAAGTTTTGTGTGAGACTCGTCTTTCTTGCAAGACGCTGGTATTGCAGATCCATCCTCTTTAAAAGCACAAGTAGGTAAATCAAGTTCAGCTGGGTGTAAACCAGGAACTCGGCTTTCGAAAGACGCTCTCTAAATCTTCTCATACGCGTTTATTAGAGCCAAATCCTTTGGAATGAAGTAAATTGACCTCAAAGATCAAATTAAATCCTTCATTTCAACTCTTTTAACTTCTTCCGCTTGAAACTCTTTATACTTGGGACATGATTATTATTAATTAAAAGAAGGACTAACTCCTAATGAGATTATACATAAAATATAAACTTTAAATTAAAAATGACAATTTCAATGCAGAGGAGCTATGAGTCAGGGAATTTTCGATAATCTGATGTTGAAGTTTAGGGGTCACCACAAATTACGAGAGGCGTTTTACTGATAACCCCGCCCCCCCTTCAATTCTTACTAAGATTTTCTAAACTTATTTTTATTTAAAATTTATTTTTTGACTTAAAATTTAACAATCATATTTTTGGTTGAAAATTCATCAGTTTCAATTGAAAATTTATGTATTTTGTTGAAAATTGGTCTTTTTGGGTAGAAAATTCATCTTTTCATTAGAAAATTTAACATTTTGGGTAAAAATTAATTTCTTTGGTGGAAAATTGAACTGATCGTTTTTATTTTGTTGAAATTTATATTTTCCCTGAAAATATCACTATTCCACTTTTCCTGGAATATTGATCTTTTTTAGTAGAAAATTCATTGATTATCGAAAAAATTCATATTTTTAGGTTGAAAATTGACCTTGTTTTTTAGAAATTTAGTTATTACCTGTTTTGTTGAAAATTCGTTTTTATTTTGTTAATAATTACTTTTTTCTGAAAACGTAACTATACCATTTTTGCTTGAAAATCTTTCTGTTTCAGTTGAAAATCCTTGTTGGAAACTCAACAGCTTGGTAGAAAAACCGTCTTTTTGGTTTGAAAATTCAACATTTTGGATGAAATTTTGTTTTTTCATTGACTTAAAAATCTTTTTTGGTTTAAAATTAATTATTTTTACTGTTAATTTGATTATTATTCCATTTTTTGTTAAATATTGCACTTTTTGAGTTAAGAGCTCAACTATTTTCTTGAAAATTCATCTGCTTCGTTGAAAACCCGTTTTTTGTCGGTTGCAAAATAATTTTTTATCTGCAATTTTTTCATTAAAATAAATTAAGTTGCAAACACTTTTTCCATCAGCATTATTGATCCTTAGGGCGTAGTGGGTTTTTTGTGATCGAAACAATGTGTAACGCTCGGACACAATGAAAAATTGTTTAGGGAAAATTCAGGGAATAGCTTCCTCTAAAAAATTTCAATTTTTTGATAAAGAAAGTTGCTGGAAAGGGATGGGTGTTTATGAGTCATGGATGATGGTCAAACTTCCATTTGCCCTACGCCTACGGAAAGTGGGTGTGGCTAAGGGTCATTATCAATTTAACTGGGCATGGTCAATGATGTGATAATGAGTGTAGCCGAGGAGATAGCGCGTAGTTAGAAAAATGATGTGGTCAGCTTTATTGTTTGATGGGTACCTATGGCAATTAGTACTGGTCTAGTCTACTAAATATATGTAGCCGTGTTCAAGGAGTAACGCAAGGAACATGGGTCAAAAGGGCGTGCATTATTACAAAATATTGTCATCATTGTATAAATGGGCGTGGTTAGGAGTTGTCGCTAATGTAAGTGGGCATGGTTATGAATGTTGTCAAGTAACGTCAGTATTCCCAAAGAGTATAGTTGGGTAAATAGGGCGTGTCTAAGAATGTGCTTAGAGGGCGTGGCTAATAAAAGTTTTTATCACTCAGGGGCGTGTGAAAGTTTAAAATTGCATTAAAAATGTAATGAAGTCTTCATTTAATTTATTTTTAATTCACATGCTAGTAAATTAAAAGTGTAATTAACTCAGAACATCATAAATCAGTTTTTAGTCGCTCCCTTTTATTTTTCCATCATTTTATTCCGCCCACGTGTTGAGTGCTCGATATAGCGCTTAAATGAGGTGAGCCAAGGCCTCCTATCTCGTGACATTTGAGAAGCGAAATGCATCTCTATGAAGTTTCGCCGTGTAAACTTAGTTTACACGGATCGGCGTGCATGACCTTTGTACTATCGTTCTGTTGCATCGTTGACATAAGCCTTTATGCACATTATGGTAAGTCGCGTAAATGTACTATACAGACACACACATGTGGATTGTGCAATTCAGCGGGTGGCAAGGTTGACACGTAGTGCGGATGCTAATAACAGAGAATAGGGAATAGAATTTGCATAGATATCACACTTAGAAGCGGAAGGAAGGTGAGCTGGTATTTTAGATTTCAATATGTAAAAACATTTATCGAGTGCCTTACATTCACTGCGAATAAAAAGGACCGACAAACGTGTCTCTGCAAAAAGTTCTCGTAGTAGGGATTTTATTTGAATAGCTAAAGCTCGACAATGATAATCCAGTCGCACACGACCCTTATAAAACTATATGTAGATATCTTCTCTCACCAGATGAATTCTTTATTTGTATATTATTTCGATTATTACTATATTTTAAAATTATTTGAACAATTATTTTTAAATAACAGGGTTGCGGTTGCTATAGGTCAGGGAATTCAGCTATGTCAGGAAAATTCTAAACAAGTCAAGGCATTTTCGACAAACTCAAGTTGAAGTTTAGATTGTTCATAAATTACATTAGGGCGTTTTGAAAAAATAAATTTTCAAACCCCCTTTCTCTTACTATGCAAGAATGTTCTATTAATAAATGTAGAATCTTAATGAAATAATATTCAGAGCAGGGAACGTGTTAATAACAAGCGACATAATAAATTATAGTTTCTTATGTCACTTGTTATTAACACGTTCCCTGCTGTTGAAAATTAATTTTTGTGGTTGAAAATTGAACTATTTTGTTCAAAATCAATTTTATTTGGTTAAAAAATTTTTTTTTCTTGTTTACTTAAAATTTAATAATTCCATTTTTTGGTTGACAATTATGGATAATTTTTAGATGAAAATTCATGTACTTTGCTGAAAATTTTACTTTTGTGTAGAAAATTTATCTTTCTATTTGAAACTACAATTGTTTGGCTAAAAGTTAATCTGTTTTGGATGAGGATTCAACAATCTTTATGGTTAAAAAGTCATCTGGTTTTTATTGAAAATTAAAATTTTTTTGGCTGAAAAAAACGTTTTTTTTTGGTTACAAATGAATGATTTTAAATGGAAATTTAATTAATTTATTTTTTTGAAATATTTATCTTTTTTTTTTGGTTAAAAAATCGTGTCTTTTAGTAGAAATTGAATCTTCTTGGTTGAAAATTCATCTGTTATGTCTCAAATTTAAATATTTTGTTAAAAATAAATTTTATTTAATGAAAATAATTTTTTTTTTAACAGAATATTTAACTATTCTATTCTGAAATGATTTTTTTAAAGTTAAAAATTCAACTACTTGGTTGAAAACTTACTTGTTTTTTTTAGAAATATCGTATTTTTTGTTTAAATTCAACAATTTTTTATTGAAAATTAAAATATTTTTTGCTTGGAGATTCATCTATTTGGTAGAAAATCCAAGTATTTTGTTTAAAAATAATTTTTTTAAGTGAATCGATTGAACTGGAAATGTTATTCTTCCATCTGCTAGTTAAAAAAAAATTAGTTCAAGACTCAACTATTTGATTGAAAAATCGTCTTTTTTATGAAAAAATTAATCGTGTTGTTTAAAAAATCAATTATTTGGTCAAAAATTCAGATATTTTGTTGAAAATGCAATGCCTCTAAGTTGTAATATACGTAGATTTACTAATTTTGGCAGTCAAAATTTTTATCACTAAAATACTATTCCCCCCCCCCCCCCCCCCCCCATCGTCTTACGTTATTCATCTCCTAGTTTTAAGTGTAAGATTTCTTTATACCTGTAGGAAAAATGTATAACGGTCAAGAACAGTCAGGGAATTTCGTAATTAGAATTTGGAGCAACCTTGAATAATCAATTTCTAATTAAGAATCATTTTCTAAGTAGAAAATAGAATAGAAAAATTTTTCCTGAATGCACATTGTTTGTACGAATTTATAAACTTGCTCCTTGGCACAAGTTTCTGTTCGATAGAGCGAACTGGCTTCAGAGTCGGGACATCAATAATTCGGATATTTTCTCTTGTGAGTCGAGAGAGAATGGAAATACGATCGTTTATTACACCCTGATATACTTTGCTCAAAGACATCCACTGAGGCAAGTGCAAAGAGAAAACGCTGCTAAAGGAAATCGAACCTGGAATCCAATATTAATAATGAATTCTTATTTCCCTTTGATTCTCGATTTATTAATTATAACTTCAGAATTCCTTGATAATGCATTTAGACTAGTCAAAGTTAATCTTGTGATAAAATTATAAATTTTGATCTGTCTTTTTGTTTCAGGTGAGATCTATTTTCAATCTTTCATTCTAGAAGTTTCTTTACAACATGGAAACGTAAGCTATATTCATCCAATCCGTAATTCTGAGCTCATTTCAGATAAATTTAAATTAATTGGCATTTGGAACTTTTAGCATTCCTTATTATTGGTTCTTTTATTCAATCAAATATTGTTAGAATTTATCAGAACTTAAAAACATATTTCAGTAGGTAATTTTTTAATTTAATAAATGACCAAAATATCTAAGATACAAGAGATTCCGCCAAGTAAACAGTTCAACATTGTTTGAGAAATATCAAAGTTTGACGAGTTGCTCTAAAAGATATCTAAATATCAGAATACATTAAATTGAACAAAAGTTTAAAAAGATGACGTGGAGCCACATCTAGTAAATTAACCCTTAAAATTTGTGATGAGTCGATTGAATATTGTAGGCTACAGATCAATTGAATATTGTAGGCTGCAGATCGACTGATATTTTCGTATTTCCTTTACAAGATCGGACAAGATCCGACAAGATTGACTGAATAAATTATAATTATCGCTCGTTTAATTTTTCTTAAAACACAAAAAAAATCGTACGAGAGTGGAAAGCAGGAAGGAAAAGAGAAGTAATTGTAAGGAAGACTAATGCTAACATGAGGTCGTGGCTCGACATGGGAGATCGATCGTCTATACTCTAGCGTCGGATACAGTTGAAGAAAAATAGCGGAAGGTTGTACTATGGCCTTCATGTTGTTACATTAGGATGTCGCCTGCTAGTTTAGTGACATCTGTAATATTTCGTTATTGAAAATGGGGACAGGAAATATAGATATGAAACGGTAAACATAGCTTCCGATAAAATGAGACGTTGGGTCGTAAATATCTATAACGTCGAGAAAATAACACGAAGTTTATCTTCTCTCAACTGGAGAATAATGCTTCCAAGCTTCAAGATTTTGATAACTTTAAATCCCTTAAGTTTGGATCATCAAAATTGTGGTGAACAGATCTAGGTCTCCCCCTGCCAGACTCAGATTTTCCTCTGCCAGGTGCATGGCTAACCCCATCCTGCATGGAATTTAAAAATGTCTTTTTAGTTTAATTTAAATTTAAAGTTTTTAATTTTTTTCATAGTGTTCAATAATATGCAAATAATCTGTTACAATTCTTGTTGCCATTTTCTGTGGGATATCGGATTTAGATACTTGTATACAACGCGCGAATCCGATAACTAATTGTCTCTCTGGTCTGTTAACCGGCAGCGCAAACGTTATCTCGTTAAGCCAGCCACGAAACCATCGGGGCAAGCCGGTAAATCATGCATCGACTTGTTCCTGAGAATAAACGTTTGACTCCTCTTTCACGATTTATCATTCCAGAATTGATCGCTTTACACACCAACTATCGAAACTGCCTCTGGAAATTGTTATTTCAAAATCCAGAACAAATGTAACTTTAATTCGAATTTATGAGACTAACTTTCATAAAAAAAACTTGGCTTGGATAATATCTAATCACAGAAGAATTAAGAACAGTCTTATAATCTAAAGGCAGTCAATCTCCGAGATATTATTTATCTGAATTTGGATAAAAACGCCGAAAACAGTTAAAAACTACAATTATTCGACGGCAGATAGATTTGATCACGAAGAAAATAAAAATGCTTCGTCGCTAGATAACACGGTAATTTACTGTGAAGGTTTAAAAGATTTGAATTTAGTTTTTAATTTTACTCGATAATTAATTGAAAGAGTGCTGAAATAATCAGGATAGAAGTAATTCAGGGAAAACCGGGAAATCAGGGCATAATATTAGTCGGGGAAAGTCAGATATTTTGAAAAAAATCTTGCAAGTTTCAATGAGTTTCTACAAGTTGAAAATGGATTTTCTTTAATTGAAAATTCAAGAATTCAACTACTTGGATAAAAGTTGAACTGCTTTGTTAATAATAAAATTTTGTTGATGTTGAAGTTTCATCTCTTAAGTTGAAAATGCATCATTTTTATTATGACTGCATTATTTAATGTAGATTGGACGAGTAAAGCAACATGAGAACGAAATTAATTTAATTTTAGCGTATTTGAAGGATGGTTTGATATAATAATAGCTCGTGGAGGATAATTTAAATTCAATGCGTTGAGAGTCGGCCAACTCTGGCGAAATATGAGGGAGACCAGTTCACGATGCATCACGAGACCATAACCGATATACAGAGATTTATTATTTATTTATTTATTCGACTCACGCACGCATGCACACATCGACAAGATTTCGTCCCATCTCACTTCCACGCTTTCTTGCTTCTTTATCCTCTCTACTTCGGTTTCTTTCTGCAATAAAAATGTGATTTTATCTCTGGAATAATTTTCTCGTATCTCTGGGTGCAAATGGGATTCTATTTAATTTGTTATTCCTTTAAAGTTTGTAACTTTATTTATGAATATCGATTGATTCGATTCAAAAACCATATCTGATATTACCACTTTTCAATATCAGATGTTATAGTAGTACAATCGGAATTAATCTTATAGTCTCTAATGTCCATCAAACCCGATCATCTCGAAATGAACGTAGTTCGAAAACAAAATTGTTAAAGAATCGAGTCCAAGTTCGATAATAAAAATTCAATTCGACACATGGCAGTCCCACCTAATCGAATAATCGCTAGGTTATTTATGAAATCCTTTCACGACCGTGAATATTCTCCCATCTGCTATTAGTTGAATATTGAAGCGAAGAGCTTTTATCGCGTCTGATCAAAACAAGCCACAGATCACTAATACACTCTTTGGATTTGCCAGAGAGAATTTTATCCATCTTGATTTATTGGCCGAAAATGAACGAGCAATTTATCACCTATTTCGTTCTCTATTAATTCTTTCTAGAGAAGCTAGGGGAATGGTATTAGGGAAAATGAGGGGAAGGATGAGTCAGGAGAATTGTTGTGAGGGGAGTGGGAGAGGCTTAAAAGTAGTGGAAGGACGGGGAAGTGAGTGAATGGCTTTTATGGAATTGAAGGTGGAAGGAGGTGGGAAAACAAGGGGAAGTTAAAGGGGAAGTAAGGGAATGAGTAGTAGGGGAATGGGGGGGGGGAAGTATATGAAGTGAGAAGAAAATTATAGAAGGGGGGAATTGATCGACTTAGTTAACGTCTTCATAGGGTACAAACCCCTTTTTCATAGGAATGTAGGGGCCTACGTGGACTAATTTCTTTTCTTGTCTTTTTTCCCGATGAACCGCAGGACTCTTTAGGAATCAGAGATAAAGCGTGCCGAGTGAACATACACACATACAAAACGCCCAGCAACTGAGGTATTCACACGCAGGCAACTCAATGGGACGAACGGAGCGTGAATAGCGAATGAGAATATTTGCATACTCCGCGGCTATGAAAGAGCTTTTCCCCTCTTTTCTGTTCTTTAGTGTCTGTCTGCCTCGAAATTTCGGTTCGTTTTGCTAAGCTATTCTGGGTGGAATCGTTGCTTATCACATTTTAGGAAAAATCGTGACAGCCGTCATTCTAGCGAGGATATAGCCAGATTGTGACTAGGAAAACTTTTGTGGGATCCCTATTCGGGACCTGATCGGAATCTGACTAGGAAAACTGGTCTGAAACTGTATTTGGTTTTTTATCGTGCCCTTGTATGGCCCATTATTTATGCTAAGTTCGATACTCGGAATTGCACAATATCATTTTTTTGGTATGATGTAATCGGTAACCCTCGAGAATATTCTAGAAGCTTAACATGGGTACGAACCACTTGAGCCGGGAAAAGGTCTTCATGTCTGTAACATGTCGGTATCAGGAATCTTGCGTTAGAACTCTCCTTGCTTATCTTTTCAATTGAAAGACAAATTTTCATTTGGGAGGTTCTCTTCCAGTTCCTTAATGGGTAATTTATCAATTAAGTTAATATTTAAAGTCGTGTTAACCTTTCCCGGGGCAGTAGATCGAGAAACGAGATTAATTTCCAGAAAAGCTGTTTGATTTGAACACATGGTCGAGCAATGGATTCTTGATAGGGATTATTCTTGGCCCGAGGGGTCGACCAAATCTCATCTACACCCTTGGATTGATCTCATCTGCCTCTCCAGTAGGTAGTGATATCAACCAGTATGCTAATGGGATTACGGCGAATCCACACTTCATGCAAAATGTTAGCATGACACGATGACGCTCGTGTCCGTTCGTTACTAATGAAGAAGACGTTCCAGCAGGAAATTCCTCTTCAAAATAAGCTCTTCTCTATTCTCCTTTTGACGTCTCCTTTATTTTTTTCCATACGGATCATATTTCAAATAAATTCGAATTTACAGTTGTATTTTTTTTTTAGATAACAGAATTCGTTAACCGATTTCTGGTTATGGTGAGACCTCATTATAATGACACAATGGTTACACTGTATAAAATGACCACAAGTGGTTTTTAGACATCTAAGAACATGTAGCAGTCACGTGAAAATTAAAAAATTCAATTTTCTCTTTTTGAATAATGAAAATTGCCAAAAAATACAAACATTAGGTTTTATTAAGAAAAAAATCTTACCGGCAGATGTCAGCAAAAGTTCTATAAGATTATATACACTCAATTACCCGCCCTTTGAAAATCATAAACATAAACTATTCCTTGGGTTAATATGACTCGTGGTGACAGTCCATTCCCTTTTTTACTGAATCCACTTTTACTATGTTCCCCCTTTTTCCTTGTAATTGAAAAAAATCCTCAAAATGCTTACCCCATTTCCCCCCTTTACCCTATTTCCACAGGATTTCGAATGATTTTTTCAGAATCATAAACAGAAATTGGAGACATTATAAAACAACAAAGATTTGAAAGAAATTCTTTTTTATGCTGCCATTAAAAATATTCCCTCAAAGATTTATTTGTTAATTTTGTAGAACGACAAGCTGCACCCGAAAGTTAAATAAATTATGTAGTTACCAAAAAATAGAAAATTTTCACAAAAAACTAATTTTTAATTAAAAAATGTGAAACTTCAACAAAAATTGTTATTTTCATTATAAAAAATCCAGTTTTCAACAAAATAGTTTAATTTTCAACGAGAGATAAATATTTAATCAAGAAACATTATTCAGTCAAGAAAAAAAGGTTCCAACCAAGATATTGAATTTTCAACCATAAAAATATAAGTTTTCCATACAAAAAGTTATTTTTCAACCAGAAATTTGAAGTCATCAACCAAGTAGTTGAATTTTCAAACTAAAAAACGAACAGTTAACATTTTCAGTTAAAGAATTTATTTTTCAACCAAACCCCTTTTTAACTAAAATTAAGAATGTTTACCAAACAATGAAAATTTAACAAAGTAGTAAACTTAAAACCAAAAATTACAAAATTTTCTACCAAGAAGATAAATTTTCAACTGAAAATGGAATAAATCTTCAGAAACAAAATTAATCATTTTTATGAAACAAAAAAACGAATTGTCAACAGTATAGTCAAAATTTATACTAAAAAAATGAATTTGCTACAAAAATATTGGAATTTTCAACCTATAAAAAATTTGAATTCTTAACAAAGCAGTTTAATTTTCAGTCGAAATTGCATGTGGATTACTCAAATAAGAACTTAATTACTTCAGATTACAAGTAGATTACTCCTGATTACAAGTGGATTACTCTGGATTAAAAGTGGTTTAGAATGGACTAGATTGGGTTACTACTACTACTGTAGATTTCAAGTAGATTAATTCGGATTACAAGTGGATTACAGAATTTTATAAATTCATTTTTTTTAATTGAGAAAATGAGTGTTTTTAAATGTTTGGAATATTAACAATTCTATTCACAAACTTGAGTTGAAAAAAATGTCTCGGTTTTTGCGCCTATCCATAAAATAAATCAAAAGTTTTCACAGATTCATTACAAGCTTTATTTTAAAAATATAAAATATTCTAGTCATGTGTAAACAATAAATAACAAATTTATATTATTAGAACATGAATGATCAGTGAAATATGCCTTTGTTGTAACAAAAGTGAATAAATCTATTTTTTCTTTGTTAGTCAAGACATTATTAAGGGGGTAGTACAGGAACTGTTTTTCAAAAAATCGATTTAATTAAAAATGACGAATTCTTGTATTTAATATATGTAGAAATGCTGTGGAACTGGTTATTTTGGTCGGAAAATTCAGGAACATGTCAAAAAATGCAAAAGAATTAAAGGGTCTCGAGTGCGCCGAACGAACATTTTCATAAATGCAAAAACTTAAACACTTTTTTCTCGAAATAACATTTTTCGACCTGTTTGACATGATTAAAAAAAAGTACTGGACCGATTGGGCTGAAATGTTTACAGCTTATTCTGCAAAGTTGTGCTTATCATCCGAAACGCCAGAATTATTATTCATTAACATTTAACCCTTTTTTACACAATTTATTGTAAAAAAAAGTTGAAAAATTCCAAAATCCGTCATTTTTCATTTTTTTCGGATTTTAATGTTTGCGGTCCCGACCATAACTACAACTCTACTCTTCAATAATATTGTGAAGTTTTTATTTCCGATGATTAGAAATGAAGATATCATGTAAATCAGATTTTAGGAGGGCTAACTTCAGATAGCCGTACCAGCTATATTTACGATGGAATTAAAATAAAATAAATTTTTTCTAATAGTATTTGATGTCAGCATTTATGTGTAAAAGGTTTGAATTAATAAAATACTTATCAATATGAAAAAAATGCTTTAAAAAAACATCAAAGTTCCTGTACTAAACCCTTAAGATTTTTTGCATTCCATATATTTAAGAGCCTCGCAGATTATAATAGTCCGTTAAAAATTTAATTTTTAATGTGAACTGCAAGTTTATCATGTTTTGTTTGCTTACTCCTCAAATGGAAACATGTGTAAAAATTTGAAAATCACATTGTTCTGAAGACTGTCAATCATTGCAGTGTTAATTGTGCGCCGACGGGGAGTAAGTAACGCGTGCTTGTAACGAAACTAATTACTTGGAAGGGAGCCAAATTTTGCTTCATTGCGTGTTTCAAAGTGACGAATACAGTCGAACCAGCCTAGCAGAAATTAATGATCGACACATGCACTTTTACGAGAATACATGAACGAGCTTCGACAGACTGTGTTCCATTTATAGAGACGAGCAGACAAACAAACAAACCGAGAGTCAACTCGTAAACCGTAACCGTAGCCGTAACCGTGGATCTCGGTCGTGTCATTCACCGACTTACCTGCTGCTGCTTATGCCGCAGCTGCTGATGTATCCTAGTTACGCCGCTTTACTGACGAATTAACGATTCAACAGGTGTTGCGCTTCGACACGAGAATCGAATAGAACTTTTTTTTTCATCCGGAAGATCGTCATTCAAAACCCCATGAATTAACAATAAAAGTGGCCATTTAACCATATGGGGAAAAAGTTTCAAGCAAGCATTCATGCTTTTAATTCAGTAACTATTTTAGTAAAACTAAAGTTTTATTAATATTTATAAACGGTATTTGAAAATTATAAGTAGTTTCCTAAAATTCCTGAATGGTAACAATAATTGAAACAATAAGTGAGATGTTAAAAATTACATACTTCAGATCATAGGATTTAAGTGTTGAAAGAATCCTTTATTCACATTCTTCGACGTTTCAATTCTCCTTTTCTCAATTGTTCTTGGAGTCATCTTTATTTTAGATTTATCAATTAAATAAATTTGATTGTGTATTAAAAAAAAAACATTAGATTATTAAGAAGATTTAAAAACAACTTTTCTCGTTTGAAAAATGGAGCAAAACCTAGTTTTGTTACATCCTACCAAAATGTAGCTTTCAAATTTACTACTGTTTTTTAAATCAGATTCATAATTTAATGTTAATTTTTTTTAATACTCAATCAAATTTATTCAACTTATTAATCTAAAATGAAGATAACTCAAAGAACAATTGAGAAAAGGAGAATTGAGGACTCCTATAAATACTCGATATGATATAAGGAACTTTTTTATACACGACTCTATCCTGATGAGGAAAACGTATTATTTTCGAAATGTCGAAGTATGTGAATAAAGGATTATTTCAATACCCAAATCCTATGGTCTGAAGTATGTAATTTTTTAAATCTCACTCATTGTTCTAATTATTAATTATCACAACACTCATACAAATAACATCGTTTTCCAACATCTTTTTAATCTTGACTAAGGCGATGTGACGAGCGGGTCACCTGACTAGATTCCTACCATACCGACACTTTTTTTATTTCCCAACTTATTTTCAAGCCACTTCATGTGGAAAATTTAGGATAATAAATTCTAAGCACTAAGGAAAGTGGTCTGGTCATGAATTCTAATAATTATGAAAAAAGTATTAAAAAAATATTTATAAAATAAACTTTTTTAATAATTATACAAAATCAAGACCAAACCCACCTTTCATAGTGCTTTTCATTTGTTATCCCACATTTTCAAATGGATTTGGCGCTTTGTGTGAAAATAAGTTGGGAAATAAAAAAATGGTGCGCAGTAGCGGTTGTGGTAATGGTGCGGCAATGCACTGCAAAAGCGTGTTATCAATTTAAAGGAATCTGTATTATCATCAGAGATATTTATCATCAATCAATGTAGGTATCATTCCACAATCCGTAAAAATATAAATGAACTCTCGATCAATTTAACTCTTCAAATATCAGGAAATACTTAACGTCATTTCTGACTAGATGGAACATACTTTTTTTTCAATATTTTTAAAATTAAATTTTTTCTGAAAAAAGATTTAATGTTAAATTATAACTCGAACGTGAAAAGGATTTGAAATTGGCACGACTCGTAGTACCTAGACGTCAAATTTTATTTAATCGCTTCAAATTTTATTTAATTTATTTTCCAACGTTCATGAGAAATCACTTAAAATCTTTGGAAATCCTAAAACATTCTTTAAAATCCTCTAAAGTTTCTTAAATCTCTTGAAATCCTTTTGAAAGACTGAAAATCCGTGGAAATCCATCGAAATTTGTTGAAATCCTCATGTGCTTCTAGTTCAGAACGTTCAAATGAATTACACAAGATTTAAAAACATTTCGAAACATTTAAATATTTGTAAACGAGTTCAAAAGACTTGAAAGATTTCAAGATTCAACAAATACTTGTGTAATACACTAGATTTTAAAGATTTACACAACATTTTCCAAATATTTCAAAAATTTCGTAAAATTGTAAGGTATTCGAAGATTTGCAAAGGCGTGTACACCAGATTTCAAAGATTTCAAATATTCCACAAAGATTTTAAAACTTTCAAAAGATTTGAAGGATTTTAAAGATTTTAAAAAGCGTAAAGTAAGCCAGATTTCTAAGGTTTCAAAACATTTCAAAGTCTGGAACCGCTTTTAAAATTTTGTAGAATATTTCAAAAGATTTCATAAACATTAAAAATATTTTAATGATTTTAAATTAATACCAAGGATTTCAGAAAGATTTCACAAATATTTCAGATTTTGTAAAAAAATCCTAATGATTTCAAGAGAATACAAGAATTCCAAAAGAAGATAAGAATTTCAAGGATTTCAAGGATTTCAAAAAGGATACAGTACATAAGATTTCAAAGATTTCAAACTATTTCATTTGCTTTAGAAGATTTCGTAACAATTTCAAATATTCCGGTGATTTTAAACGAATACAAAAGATTTAAAAAATTTCACAAAGATTTCAAAGATTCAAAGATTTTATGTACCTGAAGTTCCGAACGTTCAAATAAACGAAATATTTTTCCCCATTTCTATTTTGCCCATAAATATTCTTCCAACTGTAATTAAGAATATGCATTATAACTCTGTTCCATTAATAAATTATTTCTAATATAAATAAACAAACATTTTTCAGTCTTTTGGTTTACAAAGTCATCAGCAAAAAATTTCGTTCAACGTTCAGAACATCAAGCACATAAGGATTTTAAAGACTTTAAAAAGTTAAAAAAATATTCCCAAAGATTTCGCAAAGACGACTTGTATTCGCAAAAAAATAAGAATTTCCTTATTTACGGTTCTGCTTTCTTTGGAAATGTCTAGGCAATAAAAAATAAGATGGTTAATTTTTTTACATGTATAACAAACGGTTTTTCATTATTTGATGTAAAAAAATTGAGTTTTGTTTCTAAGAATCTATGGACAATTGACACTGCACGATAGTACCGGACTACTAAAAAAAACTATTAGTAGATATTAATTTTCCGACCAAACTTATCTCAGTATTCTTTTTTAAAGCTATTTTAAAGTCGCTAACAAGAAATAGGAGATAGCTCATCCTTCCTTAACAAAAACGAGACATTCACTCTTCTCTTCATTATCATATATTTACCTTAAGAATTACTTACGTCTCAGTTAATTGGCTAACACTCACCTTCGCCATTCAAGAGTTTTTGCGTGTCTCGAGGCAGTGTGAAGGCGCAAAGTAACACAAAGAAGCCATAATTCAAACATTCCAAAGAGTCATTTACATAAAAATTGAAATAGTACTTCACTCTTATGAGAAGTTTCTCGAGTCAATAGAAGCAGTCTGTTGAGTCATGGGCTCCTTCACAGACTAGGTCAGTAATATTATTCTCGTGAATGAGTTTTCACATTTCGCAAATTATTTTTGAAATCAAATACAACGGTCGAAATTTATCTCTTTGAGGTATTCAAGAATCTTCTCTATAATAAATTATAACTTGCTTTTTCAATTTTTGTTTTGTCCCTTATTTTTCCTAAAGTTTTTTTCGTAAATACTAAATATCCAATATACTATTGGAAAAGCTTTTCGTGCATTAGTTTTCGGACTGATTAAGGTAAAGAAAAGTAATGTTGGTTTTTTAAAAATGAGACGTGACCTTGACCTACTTATCAGCTGATTATGTTTCTTGTTTATGGAGACTTAATTATTTTTATAACTATTAATTTTTGAGATTGTAAGCAACGATTTATATTGTTTTATCGTGATTTTCTACGTTTGTAGCTTTTGTAGGAACATCTGGTACGTGGGTGTGTGTTGATGAATCAAATGATGAGCTGAGTAATTTCTTGGTCGATGTCGACGCTCCCTCCAGTACGCTGCCCTCCTGACATTATTCAAATTATTTGAGTAATGCCGTACATTTTTTCTTAGATGGGACTTCTCAGAAAAACTCTGGTGCATTGAGGAAAGCTAATAAGCTCTATCAATTTCAGGTTATGTTTAGGTTTTTTAATGGAAAAGGAGGTATAATTCATTAATGAATTTCCTCCCTAGATTCTCTAAGTGAGGCTGTAAGGATTATGTTTGTTACAACTCATTTAGGTTGGAAAAAATCGAAATTAGGATTAAAAATGTACAAAGAGTTAAAAAGATAAAACACATCTTTGAAATTGAACTTCAATCCGACAGTAATCCTCATTTCGTGACACGAGAGACGCAGATGTTGAAGACACCCAAGCATTCATATCTGGAGTAATCTCGCCTCAGAAGAGAATCTGAGGAGAGGAGAGTGAAGGAGATGAAAGACAAGTGACGTAGGAGGTAGAGAGGGAGAGTCTTTCTCTTTATCTTTCGATTAAAGGAGACAGATGCTCTCCATTCCCCAAGAATTACTCGCGTGAAAGTGAATTCACTGAATTTATGCGAAACGCTTACGGCCAAGTGTATTTCCTCATGACGTTCCTCCACTTTCAAAGCAGTGATGTATTTGGGCTTTGGGAGACCCCCAGTGCTGCGTAATAAGTGAAGCCTCCCTCTCTTACTCGTCGGATGGTATACAATTCAATGAATAAGCATTTCTGGACAAAAAAGGGGATGTCTTTTATTATTCAGAGATGCCTTAATCCTTTTCTGCTCTGTCGTCCTTTTCTTCGGCTGCTCGACAGCTATTAAGTAAACCCAGTACTTACATTGTCCTTCTTATTCACTTAATTCTGTTTCCAGAATGTACAGAGACATAGCGATCTTTTTCTCTTGAAAAAGGCAGTGATTCTTGTTGCAAATTCAACTAAGTTGCCTGTGCTTGCTATTTCCCCTCCTTACTTCCCCTCCCTACTTCAACTGTCCCTCCACTCACTTTCTCCTTCACTTCCCATCATTTCACCTACTTCTGCCTCTTCTACTTCCACTCTTTTCACTTCTCCTATGGCTTCTCCCGTGTCAATCCCCTACTTCCCCTGGCAGCCTTACCTCCCGCCCCTACTTTCCCTCCTCTATTCCTCTCTTCCATACTACCCCTCCACTCACTTCACCTACTTCTCCAACCCTCACTTCCGTTACTTTCCCAACTCTCTCGTCACTTCCTCTATTTCCTCGGCTAAAACTTCCTTTACTTCCCCTCCTCTCATATACCTTTCCCACACGATCCTCCCATAACTTACTCTTCTTCTCCTTCCCACACTTCACCTACTCTAATACCCCTCACCTCACTTTTGCTACAGCTTCTCCCGACCCATTCCCCTACTCTCCCTCCCTTTCATAATTCCTAACCCAACATTTTCCCCTACTTTACCTTTACTTTAATCTCTCTTTCTCTCTTTCTCCCTTCTATACTACCTCTCCACTCACTTCATCTACTCCTCCAACCCTCACTTCCGCTCACTTACTCTACATCCCCTTCTCCCACTTAAAATACTCCCCTTATTACCCTAAAAATTGAGTTTTTTTGTCACTCTGCTGTGCTGTAACTTTCAATGAAGACGTCACTGAAATAAAAAATTCAAACATTTTGAAAAAATTCTGTAAATGCTTTGACCTTGCCTGACAACGCCAGAGAGTGAATAGGCTACTCTAGTTCGGAAATGAAATGATCCTAGTAAGGTACTCAGGCTCTAATAGGCGCTGTTATAGCCTCCTAACAAAATTTAAAATAAATTTTTTCATCATTCTATTAGGATAACTTTCTTCTTATATGCATGCACTTGCATGTTAACTAGTCAGTAACCTTTGAAAGGCAATTACGCATGCTTGGAGTCTACTGACAACAGGGGAGTGATTAATTTGTTTTTAATTCCGGAAATCGTTCCGTCTCCGTCACCTAAGGCGGATTTCATTATCAATACACGGCCCCAGAAGGTGAATAACCGTGTGGAGGCGTGAAATCGTGAAAGACCCATCGGCTCTGGAAACTACGAAGTTCGTTAGTCGTGGGTGGCAATCGAGATAGCTAGAGTGCTGATTGGGATTTAACTCTCTTGCTTGATATCGCTTCGGCAAATAAAGTCTCGGCCAGACAAGACTATGAACTCCAAAGCTATCTTAATTGTCCTTCAACTTTATATAACATTTATTAGCTAGTGTTTGATTAATTCATATAGGTAAAAAGGTTTAAGAGATTAGAATTTCATGTTATACTCTCACACCTTTATGTTGACAGTTAAGCTATTTTAAGATTTCTATGTGTTTCCAATTTCTGAACATAATTTTAATAATTTGGGAATTTCGTAATACGGGAGGGACCGGATTGTGAGGAAGGACTAGAAGGGTTAAAGAATTGTTCAGAGCTTGAAAGGTAATTAACCAGGATTGGGCAGAGGATTAATTAAGACTGGGTCGAGGATTTGAAATAGGGGAAGGGAGTCGATATCTTTTTGTAATACTGACCAATAAAGGTTCGGAGTTGTATATGGGAGGGGGTAGGAAAGGATTATAAGTGTTCGAGTCTGGGGGAAGGGGAATCACAATATGTGAGAAGGAATACATTCATAATATTAAATAATGGAGATGTCAAGGATGGGACGGGGGACGGGGGAGGAAGGAGAATGGGATTATAAGGTTTTGAAGTTGAGAGGGTTTATCAGAGTATGTGAGAGGGGCACATTATAATAAATGTAGAAGGTATCAAACATAGGTTGGGGCTGAGAAGAAAATAAGTTAGGATTAAGCAGAGGATTAATTAAGGATGAGAAAAAAATATTTTAAAGGGGGAGAGGGCGTTAATATCTTTTTTTACTACATACATGGGAGTGGTCAATGACAGGGCGGGGCTGGATGGAGGATGAGCTCGGATTGGACAAAGAATTAATTAGCGCTGGGCCTAGGATTTTCAAGGGGGCGTTAATATTTGATACTAACAATCAAGGGTTGGTTTACAAATTATATGCGGAGTGCCTAGGAAAGGATTCGATGGCTCCAAGGCTAAGAGGGGAGAGTCAGATGATGTGAGAGGGATACATAAATTTAAATATAAACTATGGGAGGGTCAATGATGAGGCGGGGCTGAGAAGAGGATGGGCCAAGTTTATGAAAAGTAGTACATTAAAGTACAAGGTGGAGGGGGTATAAATAGATGAGAAGGTTTTCCCTTTGGAAGGGGTTTTGGGGTCAGAGGTTCTGAGTCACATACCTATTAATAAGTATTAAATTTTGGAGGGATTAAGGATGAGCCGAGGCTGGGAAGATGATCATTTAGTCTTTTGCCGAGGGTTATTTAAGGTTGGAATAAGGAATTTAAATGGGGAGAAGCGCAAAGATATTATTTGTACTGACAAATAAGGGTTGAAAGGTGTATATAAACATGGTTACTGGGGTTGGAAGGGTGAGTTAGAAGATTTGAGAGGGATGCATCATAATGATTCTTAAATATGGGAGTGATCAAGGATGGGGCGTGATTGGTCCCACGATGAGGCAGGATTTGGTTTCCAATTTTTCTTATAATATTAACCAATAAGGAATGGGTAGTACATAAGGGGGAGGGGAAACTCAGGGTTGGGAGGGGAGAATACCAAAAACAGAGTGAGCAAGGGAGCCAGAGGGTTAAATAAAAATATATCATTACTATTAATATGTCGGAGGAGTGAAGGAGAAGGTGGGTCTAAGCCAAGGATAAACCTTGGTTTCGTAAACGTGGGGAGGGGGCGTATATATCTTTTTACAATATAGACAATTGATTATCAGAGATGTATGCGAGAGGGAGAAATTGTAAGGGCTTGAAGGCTTGAGGGGTCAGAATGACATATAATTATTACTATTAGATATAGGAGGGACCAAGGGTAGACGAGCGGTGGATTAAGACCCTAGTGGCGGGGAGGGGGGCTATTTATTATTCGAATTTTCAGGCTATACTATTTTATGTTGTAAAAGTCAAAATTTTAATACTTCAGAGCGAGTTCGCAATTGAAAGATGACAATGCGGTTAGCTACACAAGCATGGGGCATTTTCGCCCCTCGTTAAAGGAGATTAAAATGACAGTGAAATTCGGTACAAAGCGAGTGCATAGACTCGAGTCAGATCGATGCCGGCACCTCACTTTCACAATCGGTGGTCGACACTCCCTCCTCCTCTCTTTCTTTCTCTCTCTTTCTACTCTTCATAATATCTTTTTCTCTCTCGCTCTTAGGTACTCTCCTCCCTCTGTCGGTCTTTCTCTCTCGCTCTCGCCGGCGAATTCACACGCTGAATCGAGTGCGTTCACCCTGTCTCTGTCGCCCTTTTCGTCGGGCATGTGCAAGAGTACACGGACATCAACCTCGCGCAAGTGTACCTACCCCATTTAACTCACTCGTCGCTGGGTGTCTGTCTCAGTCCCTCTTTGAACTTCGCTACTCGACGACTGTTGGACTTCCACTAGCACAAAATGCATGTTACACGAGTCACGATAAAAAACGTTTATCCTTGCAATTGGTTACAGGTTTTTGCGGTCGGCAAACTCACCGAGTTAGTTCACGGTTTTCTATTTTGTGCAGTTCTGCCAACTCAGCACATTTCAGGTGGTTTAAGTTTCATAAAATGTTTTGTCAAATTTGATTGCCACTGCAAGGTGGCCACTCAAACTTCAAAAATAAATGCCCGGCAATATCCTGGTTACAAATTATATTTTTCTTGATTGGCTATTAAAATATAAATTATGTAATACGAATTGTTTTATTATGTAAATACTGAAAAGGAAATTGGCAATCGCCAACTTTGAATAGGATTTTCTAGAAAAGCGGTTTTTCAAAAATGCCCCGATGCCATCTTTTTTCAACCTAGAGCGTTTAAATGTACAGGTGACTAAGAAACAAAAGCTTGTGGAACACTTTGATTCTTTCAATTTTCAATTATAAATTGTGAACTCTTGCACAACGAAGAATTTACAATAAAAATGAATTACAATTTCTCCTTTTCTCTCTTGTTATTTCCCAATTGCAATGCCATGTATAACACTCCTTGCTGCGTTTCAATAAAAATTAATGCGTGCATATAAAATCAGAGAGATGCCTCTTGCTATCGCCCATTCGAGGGGCTGTGGGCGTGGCATTGTATGTATTCGCAGGCATTTGCATTGTAAAACATAAATACATAAATGTGCTTGTTCCTCTACAACCTACAAGTTACATAATACAGATACTTTACAGCTTAAAAAAAAATTACTCCCGTGAGTGGCGAACAGTCACCAACAAAATATGAAATTAAAGATCTATCTGAAGAATAATAGAATTCTAAAATCCTCATCTTTTTTTCAATTAACTTTAACTAGGGTGGTCATAGATCAGGGAGAATATGGAAATCAGGGAAAAGTCGTGGAATTTCGTTGGTCAGAGGAACTTGGGATTTTGAAAACGAAATTTGCAAATATCAAGGAATTTCTATAAGAAGCCTTAAAAAATAAATTAATGCATTGGTTAACGACTAAATGATTTTCTAAGCGCTTTAAGATGTTTCGAGGGATTTAAAAATATTTAAAAGGATTTGAAACATTACAGAGTATTTTTAAAGATTTTAAGGATTTTTAAAGAATTTTTAATACTTTAAAGATTTTCCAAAGAATTTCAAAAGATTTCAGGGTATTTTTAAAACGTTCAAGGAATTTTCAAGGGCTTTGAAAAGTTTTAAAAGATTTTTTAGATGCTCTCAAGGTATTTCATTAAATTTTCCAGGATTTCAAGAAATATCAAATTTCATAGAATTCCAAGGGATTTTATAATATGTCAATGAATTTTAAAGAATTTATTCATAAGAAGTGAGATATTTCAAAAGGTATCATATTTTTTTAGAGACTCGCAACTCTTTGAAAATTAATTTCGAATTCACCCTGAATTCGACGTTTCATCAAAAAAAAAAAAAGTGGTATTGTCTTGAATTTTACTAAACTTATTTCAAACTTGCTGAATTAAAAGACAATTTGATTGTTTTTTATTTTTTTCAACCAATTCTCTGCATTTTTTATAAATCTTATTGAATATTTCTAATTTATATTCAATTATTCTCAATTCCCTATAGAATTTTATTCCATCCATAGGGTTTACCATTTTTTTTAATTCATTTAAATTCTGTTTAATTTTCCTTGAGTTCTTATGAATCGAATTCTTTTTTTATTCTTTCAAATTGAAAAGAACGTTATTCACTATTTAGTAACTCTCTACAATAAATTAGTTTGAGACATCCCTGAGAATAATAATTAAAAACTAAAATTAAACATTATTTCATTTCATTTATAAAAGATTCTGTAATGAAAATTTTGCAATATTATTTTAAACCTTGAATATTAATGGTCAGGGAAAATGAAAAATTAGCCAGGGAAAAGTCAGGATATACTGAAAATGAATACTTCAAAATACAACTAAAAGAGAAACACGTGTCTTGAATATTCATGCCAGATTTATTATTCGAAAATAAATTGAATCTTCTTTGAGGCCCTGACCTGCGCAAAATAAGTATATAGTGATATCCTCGGTTATCTCGGAGAATAATTTTCTGTCTTCTTTCTCTCGAGAAGGAGCTATGTAACCTTTCGCTTTTCACAGAATTCAATAATAAAGTCTCATGGTCGAAGCTCGAGCACCAATCGTTAATTAGATATGGTAATTGCTTCGGACGATCGATAGGAAAACAAGCTCTGTCACAGAAACCCTTGCTGAAGCACTAATCTCCCATGGAGTGCTTGTAATTAGTGATTACGCAGTATTAACACCTTAGGTGAAAATGACACGATGCACTATCGTTTTGCTCCACAATCTTTTTTGCTAATTTTTAACTTTTGTATCTCCTTACAAAAGTTATAGATAGACAAAGTTATAATTAAAAAGGGGATATGAGAAAGCTTAATAAAAGGAGTATTGGAAGTTTTTAGAGAGACAAAAAGCAGAATAAACGTAGGAGAGCAAGTGGAAGATAGTTTCTGGTTAGTGAGAGGAGTAAAGCGAGAATGATGTACCTGATGTTCCAAACGTTCAATTGAACGAGATATTTCTCCACTTTGCTATTTTTCCCATAAATATTGTTCTAACTGTAATTTGAAATATGCATTATAATTATTTTCTAATCATAAATTATTTGCAATATAAATAAACAAACATTTAACACTTTTTTGTATTACAAAGTCACCAGTAAAAAATTTCGTTCATTTGAACGTTTAGAACTTGAAGCACCTGCAAGAATGTTCTTTTAACTCACTTCTATTTAATATATTAATCTCAGACTCAGAAGAAGCAATGAAAAGAAAAGGACGAGGAGAACTTAGGATGAGAAAAGAAAAGATATATACACTGGTATACGCGAACGATATAGTGTTGATGGCAGAGTGATTAATTAATTAATCTCAGGATTGGAAAAATACTTAGATGAGTTAAAGTTGAATTGAAATGTAGAAAAGACGAAATTAATGAGGTTTTGAAAAGAGGGGAAGAAAGAATGGACCGGGAGATGGAAGGGAATAAAGCTAGAAGAAGTGAAGGAGGTCAAATATGTGGGATATACCTTGCAAACAAATCGAGATCATAGAGCTCATATAAGACAAAGGATGAAAAAGCGACAAGGGTAATAAAACAAATATGGTGAATAGGAAAAAGAAGGTTATGGTGTAGAGATTTGGGGATGGAAGAGAATGACAGAGATTGAGGGTTTACACGGAAGCTATATAAGGTTGTCGTTAAGGGTAGACTGAAGGAAGCCTAAATATATGGTAAGAGAAGAAGCGCAAAGGGTTAAATTTAGCACTAGAGCATGAAAGAGGACATGGTAGTTTGAGGCGAAGCAAAGGGAGGGGAGTTGGCAAAAAAGTGTTTGAAGGAGGTAGAAGAACGGAGAGGAAGGGCGATTGGATTTAAAAAATGGTAAAAAGAAAGGAGTTTTTTAGTGTTAGAGATATAGGAGAGGGGACTGAAGTAAGCTTTGCAAAATTTGACAAAAGGGACATGGAAAGATAATTGATAGAAACATGGGGAATGATTGATGAATGAAATTATAATGTATGGTATAAGTCGTTAAAAGAGGAAGGAGTAACAGATTAATAACATTTAGATGAGTAAAAACAAAATAGGGGAAGGGATGATTTGGGGAAAAAAGACAACAGAAAGTGCAGAATATGTGAATGGGAGAAAGAAAAATGGCAGCATGTATGGGAAAGATGTAGGAGAGGGATGGAAGATAAAGAAAGCTGGAATGTTGTAAGGATTCTATGGGAGGATGGACTGAGTGAGTATAGTGGATGAAAAGGTTGGAGAGCACCAGAGGAGTGAATGAGAAAGAATGAATTTAAAAAAATTCCAAACTTTACAAAGAGTAGAAGTAAAAGAAAAGGAAATAAAAGTAGCTTATACTAGAAGCGTAAAGATTTGTGAGGAATGGTTATGCTAGTATATAAGTAGATTAAGATACGGCTACGCTCTAGCCTGTTCTCTCGCTTTCTCGGTTGTAAAAAAGAAGAAGCAAGGATTTACTTAGATGTAAGAATTTATTTAAATAGTTGTAAACAGTTAGGATAAGCCGGGAAAATTATTATTATTATTATTATATATGTATATGTATGTATGTATAGTTTCTCGTTTGCATTTGCAAAGAGTAAGAAGTAAAAAGCTTTATCTCAAAGTGTCAATAAACTCTGATGTGCATATACAATTTGTATTACAAGTACATGACAAGTGCGTTTATTTATGTATTATGTGAATGCATCTTTCGTCATAAAATTGATACTCGACTGCATAGTATTTTGTCGATAGTAGAGATACAAAAGAACGGAAGCAAATGTTTCAAGGTTCTATTTACGGCTCTGTGAGGTGTATCGTCAATCGATCAATCAGTGATAATATATGAACTTAATAATAATAATAATAATAATAATAATAATAGCAGGGTCACCACAGTTGAAGGAAAAGCTGGAAATCAGGGAATTCTTTTGGTCAGGGAAAATCAGGGTTTTTGAAAAAGCACTTTTTTGGATTATAAAGTCATCAGTAAAAAAATTCGTTTACTTAAACGTTCAGAACTTGAAGCACATCTTTTTGGTCACTTTTAAAATGAAAATATCATTTTAGTGCTTTAGTCACATTTCTATCAATATAAGTTAACCCATGGGTTAACCACTATTGAATTCAGATCTATACCGATTTTTAATTTTTCTGAATTCTTTTAAAATATTTTTAGGACATTTTTAAAAGATTCCAAAAATTATTTATATATTTTAAGAATTGAAAGTTATGTCGAGGGATTTGAAATATTTTAGGATATTCTCAAAAATTTGAAGGAATTTTAAATAGATTTCAATAATTTGAAGGTTTATCAATGGATTTTAATGATTTTGGGGCATTTTAAAAAGATTCCAAAGCATTCTCAAGTAGTTTATCATTTTTAAGTATTTTCAAGGATTTCAGTAATGTTAATGGATTTAAAAAAATTTCAAGCAATTTCTAGAGGACCTGAGTTTTCAGAATATTTTTAAAGATTTCAAAGTATTTTATCCGATTTCCAAGGTTTTCAATGATTTTAAGGGATTTTAAAAGCCCCTAAGGTATTTTAATACATTTTTGCAGGATTCGGAAAATTTCAGATTTCATAGAATTTCGCGGGATTTTAGAATATTTTAATCGATTTCGAAGAATTTATTCACAGCAATAGAGGAATTTTGTAGGGTTCAAAACATTTTCAAATATTTCAAGGTATTTCCGAAGATTTGAAAAAATTTAAAAGATTTTGGATTATTTGAAAAATTCCAAGAAACTTTCAATTTACTTTTCAATAATTTGAAAGTATTTCAAAGGATTTGAAATATTTTAAGGTATTTTAAAAGATTCCAAGAAAGTTTTAACTGATAATAATAATTTGAGGGTATACCAACGGATTTGGAAGATTTTAGGGTATTTTGAAAAGATTCAAAATTTCGAATCCTTTTCAGGCTTGCGATCATTCTTTATTGGAAAAAATAGGTTTACTGCATCATTATAATTCAACAGAACCCTTTTCAGTTTCTTGACACCCATGATCACAATCCCCATTCTTTGTCCGCTTCGAACGAATCAAGATTCTAAGCATAAACTCTTTCCCTTTTGTTGTGTATTTTAGATTTCAGAAAAGAAGTTTCTTTAGACTCTAGAGTTTCGTGCAGAATATCACAGCTGAATTAATTTAAATATTTTACGAAATAAAGCCACCCAAATAAATGGAAGCATCTATTTCGAGGGATCTCACGTAGTTTTTCAGTCAGCAAACTCCTCGGCGCGTAAACATTACGTCGGCGTTTAAATCGCTTTAAAAAGTCGCTATGAATTCACTTTGCAAAGACCGCTCTTGCCTACCTCAACCCTCAGTGCTTCTCTTTTTTTTCTCCTCTTCCAACACACGCTGTCGGCGCGACTACTGAATAATTTGTTACTCCTCCGCCATGAAACTACCGTGGATGAAAAAATCGCAATTTTGTTAACTCGATGCCATGTAAGATTAAAAATTACAAATAAAAATAATGGTTTCACTTTTCATTATTTAATTTTGCATGTTAATTAACGTAATACTAATTATTATTGCGTTATTCTCTTCTGCTGTTTGGCCGTAGGTTAGGAAAAACATGGAAAATCAAGGAAAAGTCAGGGGCTTTGAAAAAAAAGGTTGTAACAGTCAAGGAATTTCTGTTCTTTAAATAATTTTAAATAAATTTGAAATTATTTGAATTTAAATGTGAAATGTTTTTATTGCTTTTATAAAAAAATTCTATATTAACAATATTACATCATAATTTTCGTCTCTAATAATTAATGTTCTGGGGAAATGAAAAATTAGTCACGGAATAATCAGGTAATTTTAAAAATTAAGTTTTGCGGGCACCGATTTAATATTATCGTCAGTAATTTATTAGCTTTGTATTTCTATTTCTTTTTTTTGCATTTGCTTCTTTTTAAATATCTTAATTTTAGTTAAAACTTTTATAATTTCGTTAAAAATTCAATTTTTTTTATTGATATTTGGTTGAAAATTCAGCTATTCTTTTGCAAATTTTTTGTTTTTGTTTAAATTCAGCTGTTGAAAATATAACTACTTGATTAAAGGCTGAACCACTATGTCTTAAAAAGTTTTTTTTGTGTGTAGAAGATTCATCATTTTAATAAAAAATTTATCTCTTTGGTAAAAAGTTATCTATTCTGTTCGAAATTGATATTTTTCAATTGTAAATTAATTTTTTAAATTGAAAATGTAAGTATGTTTTGTTTAAAAACGCAACTTGTCTCTTGTCTCCCTGCTTCTGGTTAGCAGGGTATTTTACAGTCATGTTTTCAATAATTAAAATGTTCACATTATGTGTTGACTTAGCTGAACTTTTTTCACTGGAAAAATAATTACAAAAGCGAGAAATAATATGTGCTTGAAGTTCCGAACGTTCAAATGAACGAAATTTGTTACTGATGAATTTGTAAACCAGAAAAAGTGCTCAAATGTTTGTTCATTTATATTGAAAATAAGTTATTATTGATAAATATTTATATTGCATATTTTAAATTACAGTTAGAACAATATTTATGAGGAAAATAGAAATGGGACAAAATATTTCGTTCATTTGAACGTTCGGAACTTCAGGTACATAGAAATAATCTATTTTTACAATTTTTCGAGCTATTTTCAAATTAATTCTTTTTTATTTCACATTTTCATTATAGAACAGTTAAAGAAAAATTTCGATTGCTGCAGATTTCTTGGATTACTCTAAAATTTACAAAAATAACGTAGAAGCACGAAAATAGATAAAAGTATCATATACGGAAATCCGAGAAAGCTTTTCCGCAAAACCGATATCGACTCACATTCAATGTCGCTGAGCTTGCAATAGAATTTCTACCTTATTTTCAAAGCTCTGTTAGTTCCATCGCATTTGAGTCAATGTATCAGATTATTTTCAAACCATAAATATTAGATTTATTCAAAATAAGTGGCTTTTCTTATTTTTACGGGTGCCGACAAATCTGTATAGTCTAACCCTAGCAAAAAAATTGACCTTTTTTTTTGTTGATAAAATACAACTTCTTCAAGTTCAATATTTCTTAAGAAGTTATGAATTCTTTAAACTTTTCAGCCTAAAATTAGAAAAGAAAAGATTTAATGGTCAAGGACTTATAATAAACAACCCTTATGGCTAATTCAATAAACCGCCGAGTCGAAGTACAAACAGAAGTAGTGTGGCAAAATGACACTTACCGACCGCGCATGGTTTTGTTCCGTACTAAGTTACCGATATCGAGTAATGACCATCGTTTGGTAAAGGCCACGAGAGCCTCTTTGCCATACTACTAGCAGACCAAAAAAAGGCTGCTTTTAGTCTAGTCGTTTAAAAAATTCGAGTCGAATCCTGTTGGTGACTTAAAGTACAAACTGACCGCAAAAAACGGGCACTTTAAAGTTACTTTTACAAGACATTTTAAAGCATTTCCAAGGACTGAAAAATGTCTAGACCATATAAATAGGTATTATTTAGAATAAATTTGAGATTAAATTTTGAGATAAAGATCGATTTGTCTCTAGTTGAGCGACAGTATCGAAGTGAGTATATCGAAATATGGATTACGGAATAGTCCCTTAGTCTTGCACGAAACAGGAATTCCCACATTTTATATGAAGGACATCTCCACTCAACCTATTTGCCATCCCTTTTAGCACGACTCTTCGCGATAAAATAAATGTTTTTTAGGATCCATAAAGACTACACCTTACACGTTTGCATCAAAGTATTTGATTGATTAATATTATTCAGTTTTATCTGATATCTACTCAGGCTTCGTAGTCTTCCCCTATTAAACACTTTCCCCCTTTTTAAATAATTCATAATTTCTTATCTTTTTCTCGTCCTTGGTAATTCGGTGTAATCCACTTGTGATCCTGAGTAATTCAAGCATCCTATATAATTCAGTTGTAGTCCGTCGCAAACCACTTATAATATTTAGTAATCCCGTTATAATCCGCTGTGATCCAGTTATTTGGGATTAACTTACATAAATAATCCAAATAGTTTTCATTCAACAATTTGAAAAAAACAATCCTTTATGGTTGAAAATTCGAGTGAGTCTAGTTTAGGCGGAATAATCCATCATAATATTCATACAGAGCAATCTTTGTTCATCCAGAGTAGTTTTTTATACAGAGGCAATCCAGGGTAATGTAACTAGTTTTGATTGAAAAGTCTATTATTATATTTTTGGTTCAGAATTGATCTTTGGTTGAAAATTTTATTTTACTAAAAATCAATACAAATTTAAGACATTATTAGACCACCATAAAACGTCCCTATTGCAATTTGAAATAAGATACAAATTTTCCTAAAAACGAGACCTAATTTTGACCAAAAATAGAAAAGAGGAAAAAAATGAAAAGGCATTCAACCAAATCCCCTTTCTTATCTTTTTTTATTCTTTCGTTTTTTTTTATTTTTATTATTATCAAATCACAAAAACAAAACAAAACTTGTAAAAAAATAATCACCAACGTTTCGGCACTCATACAGCACCCTTGTCAAGTCAAGAAAAAATTGACCAGGTAGGAACAGCAACGAAACCACGAGAGAGCATCATCGTGGTTTCGTTGCTGTTTCTATGCTTTTTTCACTTGATAAGGGTGCTGTATGAGTACCGAAACGTTGGTGATTATGTTTTACAAATGTTTTTGTTGTAATTTGACAATAATAAAATTAATAAAGGTAAGAGAAATAAAAAAGATAAGGGGATTTGGTTGGTTGCCTCCTCATTTTTCTTTCCACTTTTTTATTATTTATTCAAAAAAAGAATTTATGTCTTCTTTTTTGGGAAATTTTTCATGTTTTTTTTAAATTACAATAGGAAAATTTTATGGAGGGTGTCCAAATTTCGTCGTTGGATTCTTGGTTTTATTTTCAGGAATTCGGCACATTGAAAATTTAATTATAATGTTGAAAATACAACTATTTTATTAAAGTCACTCCATAATTCCAGATGAACAAAAATTCGATTTCTTTGATTTCTTGGCTTTCGCTATCATCGAATTCCGTTATATCGTTATGGCAAGTAGCTGTCGCGCTACAGGCAACAACTGGATGCAATTTTATTGCGGATCAGCGGTTTTCTCACGCGGCTGCATACCTACACGTAGCAGGTTGCAGGTAATCGCCGGAAGTTACACTGCCTGAGGGCAGTAGAAAAATGTCGAGAAAGAAGTCTATTCTTTTGTTTCTAAAGCCCCAAAGAGGTCCATACTTTCATATCAGTGTCGAGCTATCAGTCACCATAAGCCCGGGGCAAAGCGGAACGTTTTTGAGTGGGGTTTTCTCAACATATTACTTGTAGGAATTAAAATGTGATCTAACTGTTTTAAATATTTAATATATAACTCTTCCTCGTCCGTATCTTGCAGTTAAACCCC
Source organism: Belonocnema kinseyi (assembly GCF_010883055.1). Lineage (NCBI taxonomy): Eukaryota > Metazoa > Arthropoda > Insecta > Hymenoptera > Cynipidae > Belonocnema > Belonocnema kinseyi. The sequence continues at coordinate 40,038,080 of NC_046666.1, read as the reverse complement.
TTAGCGATAATTAACTAGTCATTGCAGTTCAAAGTTTGTCCGTATTTACCCCGCCGTGTGGGGTTAAGTCGTCCACTTTCAATAAAAAGGGAAAAATAGATTCTCAGTAATACCAAGTGGCAAATTATCATAAATTGAAAGCCAATATTTGTTCTATTAGTGTAAATTAAATAAGTATGACCATGAAAGCTGAAATTATCATATATAATTATGCACTTGCACCTACTGTGCTGTAACTAATTTTTCACATTTGTTTTACAGAAAATAGTCGAAAATATTTCGGATTTTGATCAAGCAAAGAAATCAAATTATAAAATGTGAAATTGTTAGGGACCACGGTATCGCTAGTCAACTAGTAAGATGTTTTCTCTAGTTGGAAAATTCGTTAAGTTTAATAAAGTTCTTATCTCAAATTTCAGATTATTACAAATTTTTTAAATTCCTAAAGCTATTCATTTTGAAGAATGTAAACTTCGAGAGAACTTTTATCAAAATTGTAAGGAAATTTACGGTTTGCTGATACTGGATATTCGACAGTTCCGAGCTCCTTAAAGTTTCAAAGTTGGTTTCCGTTCCCGAGGTATCGAGAAGCAGAAGTGAAGAACGATGAATCGATAACCGATATAATATGGCGCAGTCTTGGGTCTAATTCTAATGCAATACTTCAGCCCACAAAGTTTACAGTATTGTTCTCGTGCAAACTGGAAAGTCCCGTGGGTAATTTCGATTCGTGCCAATCTCACGCTTTCGATTCTAATTTTTATCTTCAGAAGAAATAAAAAAAGGAATATGCAAAAAGATTTTAACGAAATAGTTCATTTTTTATCTAAAGAGACTCATTTCTAACTGCAGTGATGAATCTTCTACCGATAAAATAAATTTGTGACAATGTAGATTCACTTTCAATCAATTATAGTTTCATCTTCATAACAAAAAGTTTTCTAATAAGAAAGGCGAATTTTCAACAAAATAGATGAACTTTCTACTATAAAATGTAATTTTCAACCAATAGTTGAATAGTTAAATTATCAGCTAAAAAGGTTAATTTTAAACGAAATAATAACGAATTGTGACAAAAAATAGTCGTGTCAACCAAGCAGATGAAGTTTCAACTGAAATCATGAACCGTCAATAATAAAGATGAATTTTTCACAAACTAGAGTAAAACTTTAAAATAGGGTGCCCCACTATAGCCGTTCCGAGAATATACTCCGCGCCGCAAAATAGGTCATGATAATAGGGGAAATAATAGGGGAAGTGAGGGTAATGTGGGGAGACTTTTACTAATTTTCTTTTTCTGAATTATTATTTTCCACAAACTCGATTTATTTCCATCAAATAAGGAATCCCTAAATCCATTTAAATCCTTAAATAATCGTTTAGAACATTTTTTGTCTTTATTCGGTTGCACGTACGATTTCTATGATAAATTTATGGCATTTGTGAAGTTGAGAGATGAGTTTGACTTGGTGTCGTGGTTTGTGGACGAAGAACGGAAAATTCAAGAGGATCGGTGGAAATTCAATGGACCTTTGAGGACAGGCTTTCATTGGTGTAATTTTAAGCGACGCGAAAGCGGAATTGAGGCAACTATGAACCTCGTCCTCAACTTAGCGATCGATTAGTGCGCCTGGCGCAGGCTGGAAACGTGATGAGGGATGAATGTGTGTGTGTTTGTTGGTGTATTTGTGTGTGTGGGTGTGGGTGTGTGTGTGAGAGAGAATGAGGGAATGAAATAAAGAAGAGGAAGGGAGGAAGGTTGCATTCCGCTTGCATAATGAATGATGCTGATACATAAACATGGCGCCTATCCCACTTATGTACTGACAAAACTGATTTCCCGTGCTATCCATAATAATAATTAATATTAACCGAGCAGATGTCAGAGGTAATCACCGTAAAAATGTACCCAATTGGACCTTTAGTAACGTGACACTCATATTATGTGTCCTAAATCGATAACAAGTACTATTATCCGATATTTATTTGCGATTAATGTTTAGAATGTAGAGAGAAAGTGGAATTGAAAAAATTATTTATAAAATACAGACTTATCCTTTCTCTTGTTTTTCGTTGAAAATTCGTTTCTTTGGGTGGACAATAAAAATATTTTTGGTTGAAAATCCAACTAATTTGTTGAATGTTGAAATATTATACTAAAAACTGACTGTTTTGGTTAAAAATTCAACTCTCGTAGAAAATTTCACTATTTTGTTAAAAACTTGTTCTTTTTTTTTTAAATTAATTTTTTTAACTGATAATTTAACTATTCAGAACTTCAGGTGTACTGAATATTAATTTTTTAAAGTTAAAAATTCATTTTGTTGTTGTTGAAATTCTTCTTCTGGTTGAATCCAACTTTTTTTTCTGTTTAAAATAAAAATCTTTCCAGTATTGTATATCAACTATTACATTTTTTTGTTAGGAATTCATCTTCTTCGTGGAAAATTCGACTACTTGGATCAAATTTAAGCTACTTTGTTAAAAATTCATGTTTGTGGTTGATGGTTTATTATTTTAGTGGAAAATTCATCTTATATTTGCTTGAAAGATTTACTACTTTGTTGAAAATTCATCGTTTTGGTTGAAAAAGCAACAATTAATTGTAGTAGAGTATTGAACTATTTGGTTGAAAACTGAAGTATTTATTTGCAAAATTTAACTGCTTCATAGAAATTATATTTTGTCCGGTAAAAAATTAAATGTTTTTAGAAAACGTTAGTCTCTTCAAATAGAAAATTTATCTTCTTTGGTATAAAAGCCATGCTTCTTGGTTTAAAATAAACTTTTTTATTTGAAATGTCAATAGTTTTGTTAAAAATTCAATCTGATTAGTAACTGTCTAGACAGACTGGTTAGGACCTCTCTAGGCAGTGTGGTTAGGATTTATCGAGTCATCCAGTTTAGGAACTTTCTGCTCAATCTGGCTAGGTACTATGTACTACTTTTTCAGGTCTAATTCCTCCTAAATTATTCTCACGAGTGCCCGACTACAAACATGGAAAACTATTCCGGGCCTAGCTAGATCCTTACCTGTTTTTCAAACGTACTTTATTCTAAATAAACAAAAAAAATCGAATTCCATATATAATAATATAAAAATATACAGTAATTTTCCCTTTCAACACGATAACTCGATAAATCTCGAATCCTTCGGGAATATCGTTCCTCTTTCTATTCTTTGAATCCCTCCTGAGGATATATTAAAGGTATATAGAAGTTCTTGCCGCAATTATGATAATTAACTTCTCGAGGAGGGATCCTCAATCGATTCTGCGGCGTGATTTATCGTTTTATTGCAGTTAAGTGCAAATTATTCCCATTGGTGTATTCGATACCTACTTAGTATGCAACAAAATCTGGCCTTCGTGTGATTTAATCCTGTAATTTAATTTTAAGGAGCAATCAGATCTTCCGCATTTAATATAAAGCACATATTAGCGAAGGGAAATTCTCTGCATGCTCAGTGTTGTCGACAGAAACTTCTGTTTCCACTATAGCGGAGATGCATAATAATCATGTATAAAGTTTCATTAATTAAATCTCACTTTACTAATTTCATAGATTATTTCCTTTTCTTCAGTGCCATGTTTTTAATTAATTAAACGAAAAGCCATTCGTTTGCAGTTTTTTAAACCGCCTTTATCAGGAACTTAGCCTGACAGAAAAACCGGGAATTTATTTCCCGTGAACAACCTGGAATTTTGAGTCAGTGATTGGGATTTTTCACTCGAATTGACTAATATGCAAATTAAAAGTAATTTCATATATTTTATAATTTTTATTCTGAGTTATAACAGGGAATTTGAAAAGAAACTAAAGCAAATATTATAAAAAAAATTCTTAAAAAAACGGTGACAGGAGATTCTAGTAAAGAATTTTAATTTTATTCATTTAAGAAAGGAAATTTTCTTTTTTATTGGTTTATATGGCAGACGAAATCCCTTTATTGAGCATAAGTCTATAACAAAAATTTGACTTAGAATAGGGAATTTTTGACGTAATTATAATTTTGACATTAGGACAGGGAATTTCGTGAAAAATTATAATTATTTCTTGAAATAGGTGATTTTTTACGTGAAACGGGAAAATTTTTAAAAATAATTTTATTTCTGATTTATGAAGAGGGAATTTATAAAAAAAAACTCCCTGCCTCAAATAAAAATTAGTTTTTCTTCAAATAAAAAGTTGGCAACATTTGAAACTTCCTCTTTCCAAATTTTCAATTCTGAGATTCAATTCGGACTTGGAACGGGAAATTGTTGGAAATAAATTTAAATGTGCTTTGAAATAGGGGATTTTCATAAAGAATTATAATTTAAAATTTGGGACGGGGATTTTCCATCAAGAATTATTATTTGATTTACAACAAAAAATTGTTGACATGGTATGGTAATTTTTGAAAATAATTTTCATTATGATTTAGAAGCAAAAAATTAAAAAAAATCCCAGTTCAGAATTATAATAAATTTACAAAATTCTCTATTTCAAATTAGAATTTTAATTCTTATGACCAAAAATTATCTGATTTTAAAAATCAGAATTATAATTCTCTTACAAAATTCCCTGTTCCAAATAAGAAATCTTTGTATATGTTTTCAAATCTCTTAAAATATATGAAAGTCCTTTGAAATGATTGAAATGAATTAATTCTTTTGAACTGTTTTAAATTTACCGGGAAAAATTAGGAATTTACCGGCAGAAAACTGGAAATGACTGGTAATTTAAAATCATCATTCGTTTTGCATTCTCTTCTTTAATTTCTGTCGAGCTACTTCATAAAAAAAACTTGTGTGTTTGCAATGCAGAGAAATCAGTGCGTTTCGAATTATCGGTTATTTCATTCATTTCAGTAACGGCAAAAAGCGATTTTCCCGTTGAAAATTATCATTCTCCGATGAACAATCTGCATTTACCGGAAACATGGGAGATTTCGTTATTATCGAAATTGCGGCTTTGTGATGCATGAGATTTTCGTATTTCGATTTTTGCTCTATGTGGTTTTTTACGTGTAGATGGGAATATAAATTCAGCAAAAATGATCAAAGTCTCTGTGATTAAAAATTATTGATTAAACGTAGGTTATATTTGTTTGGTTATTTGGTACAAAATTAGTTTTTTTTTTTAATTGAAAATTTAACTATTCTCTTGTGAGTCGAAAAGTTTATCATTTTTGGTAAAAAGTAATCTTATTGCATGAAGCTTCATCTTTTTACTTGCAAATTTAATTATTCTGTTTTTTGGTTAAAATTGGTATTTTCCAGTTGAAAACTCACGTAGTTTGTTAAAAATTTGTTTTTGTAGAAAATTAATCATTTTGGTTATTACTTTAATTATTTCGTTTTTGAAAAATCATATTTTTCGTTTGAAAACTCAACTGTTTTGTAGAATTATTTTATTTTTAACATGACAAAACTATTCCATTTTGGGACGAAAATTCAACTTTTTTCTAGAAAATTCGATTTTTTTTGTTATCGGATTTAACAATTCTATTGGAAATAAATTTTTTTTAAATCCATATTTTCGGTTTTTAAACAACTTTTTTTGTATAAATTTTGTTGTAAATTCATATTTTTTTTTATAAAAAATTAATCTTCTTGGTTGACAGTACAACTATTTTGTTGAAAATTCATTTATTTTGTTTAAAAGTTATATTTTTTGGGTTGAAAATTAACTACAAAATAAATTTTATTCTAGAAAATTCGTCTTTTTGGCTTGGAAATTAAATTGATAAAAAAGTATGATTATAGTAAGGAATTGTTTAATGTTAATTAATGAGATATAATCTTACAATATTATATACACAATAATATTTATTTTACTATAAAGAAGATAAATTACAATATTATAGTCTACTTTATAGTCAGAGATAAAGTACCTATTTTTGAAATGTACAAACAAATTTTTTCTCGACACTTAAAAAAATTGTTTTGCCATGACAGGCACCAGATCAGGGCTCGATCAGATTGACTAGAGATGATGAAAAAATTTGAAAGTCTGATACTGAATGTACCTGAAGTTCTGAACGTTCAAATGAACGAAATATTTTTCGACATTTCTATTTTACCCATAAATGTTGTTCAAACTGCAATTTAAATTATGCATTATAATTCTTTTTCAATAATAAATTATTTACAGGTTAAATTTAGAAATATTTTAGCAATTTTCCTGGTTTACAAAGTTATCAGTAAAAAATTTCGTTCATTTGAACGTTCAGAACTTCAACCACATTGATACTGAGACGTTCAGGACGTTCAAATAAATGAAACATTTTTTCCTATTTTTAATTTATCAAAAAGTATTGTTCCAACTACAATTAAAATAAAACATTCTTTTTTTTTGCAATGTAAATTGAATAAACATTTTAGCTCTATTTCTTTTTAACAAAACCATCAATAAAAATTTCGTTCATTTGAACGTTCAGAACTTCATAGCCACTTGTAAAAATATAAAATAGGTAAGTCTGACCAGCACCCAATCAGGTCCCGACAAGACCGTCTTGACAAAGCCGTAGCTGGATTCAAGCCTGCCCCGACAATTTTCTACACGGCCGTTATCACTAAATGAAATTTAGAAACAAAACTGTTTTATGGATTACCATTATTAACTTTGGTTGTCTTTAAACCATAACAAAATGTATAACGGCCAGGGAAAGTAAAACATTGGTCAGGGAAAAGTGAAAGAAGGTCAGGGAATTCCGAAATTGGGATTTTGTAGCAACCCTGGGGATATCAATATAACGAGAGTCAGTGATAAAGAATCGACAAGAAAGGGCAGAAGACTAGGATCTTAATTAGGTTTACGAGGACGAACCCTAATTAGCGCGGTGGACAGGTAGATAACTGTAGATTTAAACGTAAAGCCGTTGATCCTCCTGGGTAATGAACTCCGGCATGCGCGAAGAGGCAAGAAGAGGAAACCGCCACCGGAAGTGGATCTCGCGATAGCGTAACGGTATTAACTTGTTGGCGCTGTCTTTGCGTGACCCGCTTTGTACATGAACCCAATACACTGGCTTAACTTTGATAGCTCATTCAACGTTTAAACATTGCGATCAGAAAATAGCGCCTGCTTCTCATCTTATCGTAAAGAGCGATTAGATTACGACTTTTTGTTATGGTTCATGAAACTTCGGTCCAGTCCTTTTATTAAGATCTTAAAAGTTTCCAATTAGCGCCCTAATAGTTCTATATTACTGGGTAAGCTTTACTGATTTACCCTTCTTTTCTGTTTCAGGTAAGTCTCATGAATTTCTCATTATGCTGCAAAAAGGAAATAGTGAATCTAGAGGGAAACAACTCTGGTAATCTTCTCGAATGCCAGGTCATTCTAAATAGTTATTCAATTGTAATCTAGTGCAATCCTTGGCAATACTCTTGCAGCAGTCCTAGAATCTAGATAATCGAGTTGAAAACCTACGTAATCCACTTGTAATCCTATTAAATTCTTTTGTAACTCGAGGTAATCCAATTGTAACCCGCAGAAAACCCCACCTGTAATCCAAGTAATCCAATGTAGTCCAAGGCTATACAATTGTAATCAAAGGTAATCCACTGGTAACCCTACAATATCCACTTCTAATCCTCGTTAATTATAGTTGCTACAGGTAATGGAATTCCAGAAAGTCAGGGGATTTAAATTGGCCAGGGAAAGTTAGGAATGTCTGGGAAAATCTGACGGAGTCAGGGAATTTTCGGTAAACTAATATTGAAATTAATTTGAATATTCTGTTGAAAATTCAACAATTTTGTCTTGAAAATTCGAATATGCTTGTAGAAACTGCATCATTTTTTATTAAAAATGTATTTGAAAATTATTCTGTTTTCGTGGAGGATATCACTGTTTTGTTGAAAACTTGTATTTTTTTTCATTGAATTCAACCATTTTTGATTTAAAATGAAATTTTTGTTTGTTTGAAATGTAAACTATTATACTTTCTTCGTTGGGAATTCGTCTCCTTTGTTGGGAAATTCTACTACTTATTTGAAAGTGGAAATACTTTGTTAAAAATTAAATTTTTGTTAATGATTCATCATTTTATTTGAAAAATGTTATTTTTTGTTTAAAATTAAATTTTTTTCGAAATAGCTGCTCCATGTTTTGTTGAAAATTTATCTTCTTCAGTGAAAAAATCAACTATTGTTTGAAAATGGTTGTTTTTTTTTGTGGTAAAATATTTATCTTCTTCGTGACTAATTCGTATTTTTGGTTAAAACTCATTTCTTTGGTTAAAAATGTAACTAATAGTTTGAAGAATCCTAAAATGTAAGCTTTGCGTTGAAAATTGTTGTTTTTTTTTTAAATCGAAAATTTAACTATTACATTTTTTGTGTCAAATATATATTTTTTGATAAAAATTTAATCTGTTTGATTGAAAATTGATCTGTTTTATTAAAAATTCAACTACTTTTTTTTGTTTGGTTGAAAGTTGGTTTTTTACTTAAAATTTAAGTAGTGAATATTTGTTTTTTCTTTGTACGAAATTTATATTCAGGATTGAAAATGTATTACTTTGGTTGTAAATTTCACTATTTTGTTAAAAATTCGTTTTAATTTGCAGTTAGAAATTGGTTTTCAACCTGAAAGTTAACTTTGCGCTTTATCTTTGAAAATTTATCTTTAATAGTCAAAAGTTCGCTTATTTTAGTTAAAAGCTTGACTTTTGTGAGTTGAAAATTCAATTATTATTTCACAAAATTCATATTTTCGGGATGAAAAATCAATTGTTTTGCAGAAAAATCGTGCATTGGCTTCAAAATATTTTTGGTACAAAATGACCCGTTTTAGATGAGGATTCAACTTATGTATTTAAAATTCGTATTTTGTCTGTAATTCAATAATTTTTAACTTAATTTTTGTGTATGAATATTTCAACTATTTAGTTTTTTGATTAAAATTTTATTTTCTGAATAGATGATTCATGACTTTGGTAGGAAATTTAACTATTTTGTTGAAAATTCCTTTGTTTTTGGTTGAAAGTTAATTGATTTAATAGAACATTTAATTAATTCATTTTCCATTATTTTTTTACCTAAAAGAAACATTTATACCGGCAGGAAAAACAAAAAATTGTCCAGGTAAAAGTCAGGGAAGTTGGGGTTTTTTTTAGCAACCCTCGTAATCCACTTGTAATCTTAGGTAATCCAGTCGTAATCCAATTGTAAATCTACGATATCTTCTTGAAATTCTAAAAAATGAACTTGTAACCTTAGGTAATCCAATTGTAATCTTAAGTAATCTATTTGTAATCGTGGTTAATCCACCTGTAATCCTACTTATTCTATTATCCAATCGTAACAATAATTCCATTTGTTATCTTAAGTAATCCTAGGTAATTCATCCGGTGTAATCCAAGTACTTAGAGTAATCCATTTTAATCCTGGGTAGTGTACTTGTATGCCGAAGTAATTCACCCTCTGCTGAACAGTATTTTTACGCGCTGTTTCTCCCTTGCAGTGACTCTGTTTTCTTTTAATCAATTCGGAATCCGCGCAATTAAACGAACACTTTCTCGATTTATTTAGCGGACTATCGGGCCTTGAGCAGTTCGAGAAACAAAAATGTTAAGGCAGCAAACACTATGGGATTGCAATTCATTTTCATTAAACATGAAAGTGACATCAACGTGCATGAACACAAAGAACACGTTTCTGATCCCAGGCGAAAGAGTTCTTTGTTAGTCGAGATTTATGACAAAGCGAACTGCTGCTGGGTTGCTGTAGACTGGAGAGAGATAGAGAGGATCAGACTCAAGAGAGAGAAAGTAAGGAAAGGAGATCTGATCGTGAATCCTCGCACCTGAAAAGGTCATGGACGATTCCTCTCGATAAGTAACTCGTGCTGCACATTTTTGCATCTAAGAAGGGAGCGTTTATTTGCTATTTTAATCATATTGACTCAATTTTACTTCAGATTGATCGAATACTGCAGCAATCTATTATCTAGTCCAGTTCCCTATTGGCGCCGGGCTAGGTCATGGACAGCGCCTGGTCAGAGCCTGGTATGGCGGTAAAAATTGGCTGGATTAGGTCCCCTCGAGGTTCTATTCCAGTCTTCCTTCCTCTCCCTAGTTTGTATTTTCAAGCAACTTCCATGGCTGCACGCCTCCATTGAATTAAATGGTTGAAGTTACTTTGCAAGCTGGCAGCTAGACAGTGATGCTGCAGTCGAGGTAATAATGCAAGCCGCAGTAGTTTCACAACGTTATTGTGTCAGGGAGAATAGGCAGCCTCTATGCTTCTTGCGAACCATCTCTTTCCCTCCCACCGAGAGAGTATGTACCAAAGCAAACTTTTTACCTCCTCCTCCTTCTTCCTTCCCTTCCCGCATCCCTGGTTCTTCTAGACTAGAATCCTTCAATATTGTAAGTCGATCTTCCAAATAACTCTTTACCTCCGAACATCTGCCAGTATTTTTTATTTAACTCGCTTGTTCCTGGGGGGGGGGGGGGGGGGGGGCTAAAACATTTGTTTTTTTGGATTTTAAACTTTTAAAAACTTAAAAATTCAAATTTTTCTGAAATATTAGACCGGATTGGACAAGTTTCTGACTAGTTTTCCCTTTTCGTAGTTGGTCACTGATTGGGAAAAAGTAGGGGTCCGGCTAGCCGTGAATAATTTTTTATTTTAGAAAAAGTTTTTTAGATGTTTTTCCACAAAATTGTTAAAATTTTAAACACAAAATTAATATTTAACAAATATTTCAACTTGCAGTCAAGAATTTAAATTTTTCAAACAAAAGGATGAATTTCCAACCATTTTATTGAAAATTCATTTAATTTTTTTTTAAATTAATTTTTTAACTCAAAATTGAACTATTCCGTTGTTTGTTGAAAATGAAATTATGGTGTTTAAAATTCAACTATTTGGTGAAAAATGTATCTTTTTATTTGAAACTTCATCTCTTTGATTAAATTTTTTTTAAAGGTTTATTATTTTAGTTGAAAATTAATTACTTTAGTTGAATATTGAACTATTTTTTTGAAAATATTTTTTCTCTGTTAAGAATTAATTTTTTAAACTACAAATGTACCTACTCGAATTTTGTTTGAAAATTGATATTTTTAATTGAAATCGAAATATTTCTAGTTGAAAATGTAAAATTTTGGTTGGAAATTGACCTGTTTGATTAAGGATTCAACTATTTCGTGAAAAAATCACCTCGTTTGGTTGAATTCAACTGTTTCTCATTTCAAATAAAAATCTATCTTGTTTGAAAATTCGAAATTTTAGTCAAAAATTTAGCGATTTGCTTGTAATTTGTTGTTACTGAAAATTCATTTTTGTTTGGGGTAAAAATTCAACTTCTTAGTAGAAAATTCGTCTTTTTGACTTTATAATACTGAATTAATTTTTTATGATTCATCTATTTGTTAGAAAATTTAAATATTTTGTTGAAAATTTGTCTTTTTTATTTACAATTACTTTTTTTTTTAATAAAGGTAACTTTTCCATTTTTCATAGAAAATTAATCTTTTGTCTCGAAGTTCATTTTTGTAAATTAAAAATGCAGTCTGTTCGGTTTGTAAATTTAACTAATTGATTAAAAGTTCAACTGTTTTCTTGTCATGCAACTGTTTGGTTACAATTAGTTTACTGTTTTTGAAAACTCTTATTTTTTGTTGAAAATTCAACATTTTTTATCTTTCTGATGCTAGATTTTTGCCCGTTACTGGCAGAAAATTATTTGATCAGTAATCGGTACAAATCTAACAAAATTTAAATGAGATAAAAATCAAATTTAAAATCCTATATTTAACGTCCAATAATCACGTTAATGAGCAGAATTCGTGAAAATAAAATAAAGAATCCATTAACCAAATTTTGATAATCACTATAAAATGTTCCTAAAAAATTCCGTTTTTTTCCTAAAAAAGAAAAGAAAAAGAACTTCTCCCTTTGGACTAAAATGAAAAAAACAGGAAAGAAAAATGAGATGGCAACCACCCAAATCCCCTTCCTTCTCTCTCTTAAATTTTTTTTTATATATATAATATACTTTTAAAAAATTTTTTATATATATTTTGTCGGAAATGCAATAAATTTCGTGATAAAATCTTATGAATTAAAAGCGTTTCATATTTAATTAAATATTGTCTCAACATTACTTATATTTAAAAGTATTTATTACCGTCTTTTGATGAAACATTACGCCCCTCTTAAATTTTTATTTATTTATAAAGTAAGTCTGGGTTACAGTGTAAAATATCGAAATACAGTATTGAGTAAATAAAGCCGTTCCACAAATCGCGAGTTGGAACGAAAATGTACGATTACCTTCGACCTCTCGATCGACTATCGACCCCTATCTTATACATTTGTACAAGTCACGCTCTTTCTCTCTCTAAGAGGGGCTTTCGCTTTCTCCTCGCGTGCCGTTTTCTACTAAAGCTTCGAAGACGGAAGAGACGATTTATATGTTCGTATTGCCAACAAAATCCCTCCACCGACCTTTTTCAGCGTCGCTGTTGAGTAAACTTCGCTATACCTTCGTGCCAGCCTAAATGTGTGTGCAGAATAAACATTATTTGTGCTGGGAACAGATTTTCGGAGAAACAGAAATACTTCATTTAGATTTAGGTGCTAGGGTGTTATTGCTGTCTATATTCTAAATTTTAAACTGGAATCAGTCAAAATTTGACTGATTGAATTAAGTAAGCATTCGTTGATTAAAAAATCATCCATTTCCACTAACAAACCAATGGTTTTAACAGATGAATCAGTCATTATTACTGACTGCATCTATCACTTAAAGTAAATGATTATCAGTCAATAGAAGTGTCTACTATAACGAAATAGTAAAATTTTTAAATTATAATTCTTTAGTAAATTCCTACATTTTAATAACTGATTAAAATTACACATATACAACGACTGATTAACACATTACAAGTTGTGGTTAAGATCACTCAAAATTACTAGTTTAATTAGTGAAAGTTAGAATGTAGTTCATTCGAAAATTCTGATTCGGTCAGTAGATGTAACTGATAAGTGGTTTGTTCAAAATTAATTTTTTTTTGTACAAAATTGAATGTTCTGGAAACATATTAAAAATTTTCAGGAGAACGGAAAAACTGTTTTCAAAAAGGAACGTCTTGGGATAGGCTTTTGAGCAACTCTGTTATTCCATTAAAAATAGTAAGATACAATGTTTTTACTTGCTGAAAAAAGCACGACAATTAGGACAGATTGGACAATACAAAAAGCTAAGAAAGTGAATTTTAAAAATTTGGTGGGTTAGCCCCTTATGATTCCCGACCATTCAATTATTCTTCTTGGCGAAAAATTATTTTTTTTTGTTGAAAATTCAACTGTTTGGTTGAAAGCAGAACTGCTATGTTGAAAATCTTCTCTATTGATAATTGACCTTTTTTGTTTAAAATTCAATTATTTGCTTGATCGTTGAAATTCTTTGTTGTTAAAAATTCATTACTGGAGAAGGTTCATCATTTTAGTTGAAAATTCCACTCTTTAGTTGAAAATTTATCATTTTTTTAAATTAATCTTTTATCGTTAAAAATTTAACTATTTGGTAGAAAATTGGTCTTTTTTTGTACAAAATTAATCTTCCTTGTTGAAAGTTCATCTTCTTAGGTCGAAAATTTGACAGCTTCTTTGAAGTTTAAAGACTTTCTTTAAATTAGTTCTTTTCTTGAGGGTTAATTATTTTAGTTGAAGATTTATCATATGAGTTGAAAATTCAACTCTTTTGCTGAAAATCTAACCATTTAGTTAAACATTAATCTTTTTCAGTTGAAAATTGAGCTATTTGGTTGAAAATCAATTTTTTATGGTCGAATATTATTATTCTTGACTGAAAATGCTTTTTTTTTTAAATTCAAATCCGTGGTTGAAAGTTGAACTGCTTTTCTGCATTTATTTCTTTGTTAATGGTTCATTAATTTAGTTCAATATTGAATTACTCATCTATTGGATTATAAATTTAACTATGTTTTTCGTTGAAACCATTTTTTTGTTTGTTTAAGATTCGTCATTTTAGTTAAAAATTCATCTCTTTTGTTGGAAATATAACCACTTTATTGAAAATGAGTCAAATTGACTCATCTGGAAAGTCACTTTCGACTGATGTGTCAATCTTCGAATCAGTCACTTTTGACCGACTCCAATGTATAGTCTAGCTCTGCCTTTATTGTATCTGTAATTAATAAATAATTACTATTACGAATCTCATAATAGAGCTTCAGAAGCTTAAACCTAGTGTCTCATTATCAGGTTTATTTATCTTGAGGCGTTATTATAATTTGCCCATAACGAGTAGCTAACAAGTCGAGGACTGTATGCACGCGCGACATTTACCCTAGCATGTCTCCGTGATCGAATACCGGAGGTTGCAATGCCGCGTATACATGAATATCGTTGCCAACGTAACCAAGTAATCGTGTTTCTCGATTGTTGCGCTGAGCTGAGCAGAGTTCTCCCGCGACCTCGTGGTATTAAGATCAGGGTTAGGTTTCGAATGATGACGAGAGTCGACTGCACGTGTATGCGCGCAGTGAGTACTGCTGGTCTTATCCGAGTATGAGTGCCTCCTGACTGAAATTTGTCCATTCTGCAAAAACGTTGATGCAAGTTTTCTGACTATGTCTCTGTCTTTGCGTACGGCTCTGTCTTTGATGTGTTACTGTCCTTGCGTATATCTCTGTCCTTGCACATGTCTCTGTCCTTGCGCATGTCTCTGTCTTTGCTGTGTTTCTAGTAACTCTACACACCTATGCAGAGACTATGGTGTATAAACAGACACTCGAGCACGAGTCAAGGTCGCACCTTGTTGCTCAGCAAGTAAAATTGCCGACGCTGATGCTTGCCATTGGCAAAGTGCTGTACACGGATACGGATAATTAATTGGAATTGAATTACCGCCTTCGGATAGGATCTCTCCTTACAAATAAGCTGGCGAGTATCAAGCTTGGCAATGATTCCTTCATGAAGACAATTTTCTTCAGGCTTTGAAGTCAAAGGTCTGAAGATAAATTTAGTCTAAATTAATAGAATCCATTAAGAAAATCCAACTTTTTTTTTGGTTAAAAATAAACTTCCTCTTTGGAAATTCTGTTTTCTAAAGAATTCGCCTTTTGCCTTAATAATTCAATTATTTGATTGGAAATCCAACTATTTCGTTAACACGACATATTTTTCGGTCCGAAATGCGATTGTTTTGTTTAAATGTTATCTTTGGATAGACATTTTTTTCTGCACCTTTGTCTTTTTGGATCGAAAATTTGACAATTTCGGTAGAAAATTCTTCTGTTTGCTTGAAAATAACCATTTTTATTGAAAATTCAACTGTTTTGTAGAAAGTTCGTCTTTCTGTTTCGGTTTAAAATTAACTTTTTTTGTAAAAATTAATACTTTTGATTAAAAATTTAACTGTTTTGAGTTAGAAATTCAAGTAAGAAATTCAACCGATGTACCTGAAGTTCTGAACGTTCAAATGACCGAAATATTTTTCGACATTTGTATTTTACCCATAAATATTGTTTCAACTGCAATTTAAATTATGCAGTATAATTCTTTATCTATAATAAATTATTTACAATATAAATTAACAAACCTTTTAGCACTTTTCCTGACTTGTGAAGTCATCAGTATAAATTTGCGTTCATTTGAACGTTCAGAACTTCACACGGAAGAAAATGGAAGGTCTGTTTAGCAATATAAGCGTGCAGACAGACCATATTTCAGGGTCGACTATAGGATATCTCTTGAATATGGCTAAAGCGACTATCTTTAGAAGGTAAAAACAAGAGGTCCAAATCGACAATCTCAGAAAGTCGACTTTATTTTCTCAGACCGTCGTCTCGGTCATCTCAAACTGGCTGACCCGATCATTGTGAAGGGTCGGTTTGGAAATCTCGGATGGTCGATCTGATTTTGTCAGACATTCGACTGGGTCGTATTTGATGGTCGCTTCGATTATCTTAGACATTTCACATAGTCATTTCGGATGGGTGATTCAATCATTTTTAAGGGTCGACTTGATTATTTCGACTTGATTATTAATATAGATATATAAGGAAGGAAAAGTCGGTTTTCGCAAAGGATCGATTCGAAAATCTGAGATGGTGAAAAGGACTATTGATGATAGTAAAATATATATTTTTGAATTATTAAAAAAAATTTGATTCTCTTTATCTGAACTGGCATGAGGTTCTACTATGTAAATAATGAGAAGTAATTTATCAATTGATTTAGAGTAGGCATTCCGATAATAATCATTAATAAAAAAATTACTAATGCGTATAAAAATCGTTAAAAATGTCATTATTAAAAATAATTATTTATTACTTTAATGTTAACGCTTTTTCTACGAATTAGTCGTTTTTTTCACGGTTGATTGGTATAGATTGAAATCTATTCATAAATTGAAAACTCATCGCATTATTCAATTAGTATAACTTCATACGAATTCAGATATAGAGTATAAAATATTCATCATAGAATAAAAAAATATTACATAAATTATAAATTTTTGAAGTATAAAATATAATTGTAAGAAGACAAATTATAAATTAATTATGAAAGGGTTAAAATTCGATAAATACTTAAGATATAAATGCATAGTTTTTTTTATCAAATAGAACTTATATGATATTCCTGGTACTACATAATCAACTTTAATCTAAAAAGCAATATTAATGCAGGCCTAAGTTAAATGGTGCAACTACAGTTGTTAAAATTAAAAAAGTCTCTTTTCAGCTGCTTTCCTGCTTTTTCAGCTGCCCCATAAATATTCCCTAGAACAAAGTAAATAATAAATTAGCATAAAAATCATTAAATTATTCTTTTTATTTAAATAAAATTAAAGTTTTTAAGGTATAAACTAAAATGTTTTGGGAAAAAGTGGGATAAGAAAAAAAAAGATCGATCTTCAACAAAAAAGATAATTTTCAACAAAAAATGATCAATTTCACACAAGATTCTCAAACAAAAAGTTGAACTATCAACAAATAAGAATAATTTTCTACCCCAAAAGTCAAATTTCATACAAAATAGTTGAACTTTGAGCCAAAAAGTTCAACTTTTAACAAAGAAGGTTCACAGAGAGAAAAAATGTAATCTTTACAGCGATTTCAGACTAAACTTTAGATGTTACAACCCTATTTAATCTTATAAATAAAGTTTGCTTTTTGTTTGTTTTGTTTCAACGCCATAAAATTCATTTTTAGGTTTTTTTTTATCCAAAAAGAATAATTTTTAAAAAAATACATGAACTTTCTACCCAATAGTACAATTTTTCACTTATACAGTATATAGGCTACAGTTTCAACCAAAAAATGAATTTTCAACGAGGAGTAACAAATATTATAGTAAAATTTTCACCATAAAGATTAATTAAAAATGAAACGCTCAAATTCTCAGTAAAAAAATTGAACTTTCAAATAAAAAATTTCAATTTTTTATCAAAAAATGGAATAGTATAATTGTCAGTTTCAAAGATTAATTTTCAACCAAACATGAGACGAATTTTAATCAAAATAGTTACATTCTCAACCAAGGAGATGAAGCTTCAAGAAAAAAAAGAAGAATTTTTAACAAGATTCTCAATCAAAAAGAAGAACCATCAACAAACAAGGACCATTTCTTACCCAGAATACAACTTTATAACCAAATACGTTAAATTTCTAGCATATAGTTAAATTTTCAACCAAATATTTTAATTTTCGACCAAGAAAATTAATGCTCTATCCAAAAATATGATTTTCCAACTTATAAAATATACATGATAAAATATTGACCAAACATGGAATAGTTCAAGTTTCCGATCAACCAAATTTTAATAGTAAAAACGAATTATTAACAAATTCATCGAATTTTCAACCGAAAAGATCAATTCTCGACCAAACCAGACGAATTGTGAAAACATTACTGAAAGTATATTAAAAGAGCGTTCCAAAACATTATTTAAAAAGTCCAATCGGATCATCCTAAAAAAGCTAAACTAACGTGAAGGTGAAGAAACGCGCGAAAAAGTGAAAACCTCAGGCCCCTGTATATTGACAACCGGTGTGGATAAATTAACCGATGGTTTGGTGAATTAATGTAGTTCACTGTGAACAAACTAAGACTAAGCTTTGACTAATGAACACCAAAGTCACAGTTGAATTTTCTACTAAAATTATAAATTTCTTACCAAAAATAAATTTGTGAAAGAATATAATTTAAAAAAAAAAATAGTTGAATTCTCATTTAGAAAGTTAATTTTCAATCAAAGACATGGACTTTTTACCAAAATTATGAATCTTCTACAAAAAGATTGGTAGAAAACTACATACATTTTGAATCAAATAGTTAAATTATTATAAAATATTATAAAATTAATTTTGTACAAAAAAAGAAACGTTTTTCCAACAAATTACATACACTTTCACCCACATAGTTTAATTTATAAATTAAAAAATAAATTTTTAGATCAAAATGAAACTCTTAAAGTTTTATTTTTAAAAAATAATTTTTCATTTAAAAGCATTATTTTTAATAAAAAACGTATCTTCTACAAAAATTTGAATTTTCTACAACATAGTTGACTTTCCAATCAAATTATCCAAATAGTAATATTTTTAGTTCAAAACATTATTTTTTTACCCCAAAAAAGGGAAGTTTTAATAAAGAAGTTCCATTTTCTACAAAACAGTGGAATTTTCAAGACAAATTTTCTATACAAAATAGTGGAATTTTTTACCCGATAATATGAAGTTTCAACAAAAAGTGAGTTTTCAATGAAATAGTTAAATTTTAACTTAAAACGTTTAGTTTTTGACTTGAAAAATAAAATCTCAACAAAATACATACATTTTTAACCAAATAGTTGAATTTTCAATGCAGAAGATTACTTTTGTACCAAAAAAGACTAATTTTCGATAAACTACATAAATTTTCACTGCAGTTCCAGCTCTCCATTAACTGCATATAGGAGCACGAGTGCACCCTGCTCTTGTCACGTGGCCCTTAATGAATCTCAGGAGTGAATGTCAGAACGGAAAAATAAAGATTTAGTTTTAAATTAATAAATACAATTCAAGTTTATCCTAAATCGATTAATGCTAGAATTAACAGTAATTACTAAAATAATTATAATATACTTCGAATTAACATTAACTTCAAAAAGATTAGAATTAAATGTCTTAAATCTCACATAACTTATGGAAAATATTAACATCAGAATCACATAATTAAAACAGGTACTTACAGAATAAGATATTTTCAATTAATCCTCAATAAATGCACTTACTTTATACGGAAATCGTGGGTAAACACTTTTTTTTTAACAGAAAGCACCCAGCCGTCTACGAGTTCTATATTATACGAGGGTGGATTGATAAGTTTCCGGCCTGACCAAGAGATGGCGCCACTATGCCTACCTTGAGGTGGCGTTCTATAGTACCATCCTTAGATAGCTTGTA
>NC_046666.1:39996960-40018560 GCF_010883055.1 Belonocnema kinseyi | reverse complement strand
GTATCAGCCTTGGAGGAGATTATGTTGAGAAATAAAAAAAAAAAATTCTTAAAAACGTTGTTTTTCTTGGTCAGACCGGAAACTTATCAATCCACCCTCGTATTTGGAGCCAATTAGCGATACCCTTTAAATTTTCACGCGCATGATTGACGCGCAAAAATCAAGCAATTGACCATACGCAATGGTATCTGCTCCTTCGTGGATGGTCGAAATGACTGAAAACAATGTGTGCGTATTCACTATGCCGAAAAGGATCTATTCACCTCTATTTTGACAGAAAAAAAACCATTTTTTTTTTGCAAAAAAGTATTAGAATCTTTAGTTGAATGATAAATGAATCGGTTTGATAAGGCAAAAATTTAAAATTATTGTTACTTTTGTTACTATGATGTCTCAAATATGGGTCTGTCATGATATATCGTAATGATCATATTTTACGAGAAGTTGGAATTAGGTAGTGATTTGACCAACCTTATTCTTCTTACTAGTCATAGGGGTGCCTTCCCGCCTCCACGAATCGTTGGAAAAAAGTAGGGTTTTGATAAAATTATTTTTGTGACCTGTAAAAGGAGTGTTTCTGGCCGTTTGTATGTTTAAAAGCACCTAAACGGTGAGTTAAATATGGTTATTCTGATATCGTGACATAACCATATTTAAGTTATCGTAGATACGAAAGTAACAATAATTTTAAACTTCTGTCTGGTCAAATAGCTTCATTTATCGTTCAGTTAAAGATGATAATAGTTTTTTGCAGAAAAATACAATTTTTCCAGCTAAAAAACAGGTGACGCCCCTATTTTGCAATTGCACCAGAGTCTTTTTAACCATGTCGAAAAAAAATGGGAAGAACCGTTTGACCATGTAGAAATACTTTCTGGCTCTCTAAATTTTGACCCTATAACTTTGACCATCCATTTTTCTCCGTGCAACCGTTTTGTAGAAAATTTACATTTTGGGTTCAAAATTCAACTATTTAGGTGGAAAATTAAAGTCTTTGATTGAAAAAGTTAACTTTTTCGTTATAAATAAATATTTTCGGGTTCAAAATTGAATTGTTTTGTTGAAAATTCGTCTTTTTGTTGTCGAGACATTCAACTATTTAGTTTGAAGCTAGCATTTTTTAAATTCGTATTTGTATGTTGAGAAGTCAGCCACTTTGTTCAAAACTCGTTTTTTTTTTGTTGTTCAAATTTCAACCTTTATGTAGAAACTTTTGTTAGGATTAAAAATTCAATTTTTTGTAAGAAATGTGTGTATTGGCTTTAAAATTCAATTGTTTGGTAGAAAATTCAACAGCCTGTTTGAAAATGAACAATTTTGTTGAACATTCCTAATTTTGGGTTAAGCATACCATTGTTTGTAGAAAATCGTTTTTGCTTTTTTTAAAAAGTTAACTGTTTCATAGAAAATTCGTCTTTATGGCTTAAAAATTGAACAATTTGGCAGAAACTTTAAGTATCTGGTTGAAAATGGGTTTAAAAAAAAATCATATTTTTTGGTTACAAGTTCAGTTTTTGTGTACAAAAAAATAATTTTTTCGATTAAATATTCAACTATTTATTTGGAAGCTAACTGTTTTGTTGAAAATTCATATTTTTGGGTTAAAAATCCAGTAAATTTGTTAAAAATTTATTTTTTGAGTTGAAGATTTCTGATTCTAGCTCATAATCTCTTTGGTTAAAAACTGCACTATTGTGTTGATCGTTTTCTTTCGTTTGAATGTTTTTAAACTGAAAATTCCCCCGTTACAAAATATACGACCAAAAAGAGCATTTTGGGATGTGAAGTTTGCAGAACTGATCAAAACATCATGACAAAAGTGGCTAGATCTAGTTCTCCTGGCTTAAAAGTTAACTTATGATAAGGGTGTAAAGAAATAATAAAATTCTTGGCCTCCATGTGTTTGAGTAGAGGTCATATCCGCTCATGTGGTTAATCTGCATTTCTATTCATCGCCCTCTTTACTGTCGTCCTTCATGGACGCTTTATTTCAATCCATAAACGCTGGAGTTGAGCACGAAAAGGGTCGACGAAGATGTCAGTTAAGATTCAGGCCATTCAACTGGACATACTCGAAGTTAGAATATCATCTAAGTGTTAATTAAGATTAGGGACATTCCATTATGAAATTAAACCTACTTTTTAGGCATATTTCTAGTGTTTCGTAGCTCCTTATGGTGGTCATATCCGTCCGTTGTTCACTGCTTTTAAAAGGCTTCAGGTATTGGGCTCCAATTCGCTATGAATATTTATAAGTCACACAGTATTCATGGAAAAATATTTAGAACCTGAAAAAAAGTGTGTGCTGAGAATTACAGTTCTGTAGTAACCGTTACCATGTGGTGGAGAAGATAAAAGTGAGGACTGTGGAAGGAAAGGTAAAGGGGAGAGATTGATAGTAGAGGATGGAAGGGTTGAGTGGTTGTATGAGGAAGGAGATATTGATGTTGAGGTGATGAAGATAGGGGAAAGATTGATAAAGAACGGAAAAGGGAGGGAGAGGAAAAAGGAGATGAAAATGGATAGGGGAAACTAAAAAGGGAAATGATGATTGAGAGGATACTTAAGGGTCTAGGGGAAGGCGAGGGGGTGATGCAAAATGGGTGATGCTTATGGGAAGGAAAGGGTGATAGCAAGACAAGGCATATGAGGAAAAGATTGAGGTGAAAAGAAGTGATAGGAGAAAATTTATTAGAGGGGGAAGCCGAACAGAAGAATTTAGAGAAGGGGTGGGTGAGAATGCGAGGAAAGGAAGGATGATGTCGCTGTCATGAAAGTAGAGGATAGAATGATAAAGGAACAGGGAGAGAGAGGAAAAGGGAGATGGGAATCGATGGCGGAAACTAGAAGAAATAATTATGAGTAAGAGGACGTTTAAGATTCTAGGGGAAGGGGAAATTGTGGAGTGAAAAAGGTTTTTTTTAAATGGAATTAAAGCGAAAGAGGGATAGGGAGTATAGATTGATCAAGATTAGAAGATTTTAAGCTGTCATTAATTTTCGAAGAATTCAAGAAGTTGAAGAAGCAGCAATTTTACGAGATGTTGCAAAAGTATACGAGGAAGTTTCAAAATAAGCTGAAATCTCTCATGTTTGGTCTGTTAAACAAAATAATATTTTTTTTATTTTTGAATTCTTAAGGTTTAAAGCTTTGCAATTTTGTAGCTCAGGTAAATTGTTTGTAATTGAGTTTTAAAAGCGGAAAAAGAAATCCTTTTTCGTAACTAAATAGATAGCAGCAGGTTCATCGATTAGTGAATAAGAGAATCAAGGCTGGTAACGGTATGTTTTACAAGAGCTTTCTTTTTTCCGCGTTTTGTTGATTCTCGGCCTCTGTGTTGAGGATGGTTGCTGCGTTCGGGTAAATAACAATGGTAAAGCCGTGGCGTTAGTCGCTTGTAATCGATGCTAGAATATTCATGAACCTCCAGACAACGAAGAATACGAATCTGAGAGAGAATTTTAACGAGAGCGAGAGAGAAAGCGAAACAAGGAGGGAAATAGAGGAGGAATTATAGTGACAGTAAAATCTGGTGAGGAGGGTGAAGTGGAAAGTTTCAACGAGGTTTGCAATCGTGTCTATTTTACGAGAGAAAAAAGTTATAATCCAAGTCTATTGCAAATATTTCATGATTTTAGTACAGTGGACTCTTACCAAGCGCCCGGTATTCGGGTCCGAGACCCTCACTGAGCGCCCGCTAAGTTAAGCCACACCCCTAAGGCTTGGAAGAGAGAGGCACTTTGCAAGAAAAGGTGCTTTGTGAGAGTATACTGAATTCTTATCTGGTGTTATTATTTCTATTTATTTCTGAATACCTTATAGAACTTTCTATTTATAAAAACTTGAGAACTTTTTTAAATATTTTAAATTCAAAGCTTCTGAGTTGAATAAAAAGAAATGAAAATGTTACAAGTAATCTTCTTATAAGTCTGAAAGGCATCAAAGTACTTCAAAGTTGTACATTTAATGAAACCTGAAATTGAAAGCTTCTAAATTCAAACAATTGAACTAGATAGAAAATGTTTTTCATGTTTGAAAGCTCTGTACAAAGGCAGCTTAAATAATAAAATATTCAAAGGAAATATGTTGAAGCACAAACCCCTTTATAAAAGCAATTGAAGAAAAAGTTGCTCTTTGAAAGAATGAAAGAAAAGCTCGGGTAAGCTTAAAACACTTGCGGATGCCTTTTTCCCCTTGTTTGGCTGTTTTCCCCCGTGACCTTGTTTCATTTCACGTTCAAGCGAAGCTTTTCTCTTTCACCGACTGCTGCTTCCCGCAAGACTCTAACGAATTCGACAAATAAACTATTTTAAAGAAAGACTCCGCGAAATACTCATTGGTAAAAACTTTTCCTACAGATCTTTTTTGGCATTTTAAATAAGAGAAACTTTAGGATTAGAACCAGATTATTAATTGAAAAGAAATGTATATAAAAGTCTTTTAGTCGGCATAAAAGTGTGAACAGCAGTAATTTGTGTAGTAAATACAACATTCAACAATTCATTATCATTGAAGTACACACATAATTATGGTAATAAAATTTCTCTACTGTGTAATATTCTTTCCATAGGAGGAAAACCGAGGGTGCACAATAAATGTCACCCTTCTGCTTTCGCTTCACCTTTCCCTCATCAAACCCTTTTACACACTTTCAACCCTACTATCCACCCTCATTGTTTCCAACAAAATTAACCCTCCGAGAGTTTACGGAGACCAAAATGTCCCTCAGCGGTGCTTCATGGGATTTTGTAACGTAGTTGTTAAAAACAATGTGAAAGTTCGTCATTTCTTCAATTACGAAGCTCGTTCTAATTTTAAAACACCTCAAGTACAATTAGGTGGAGCTTAAAAATGGAAAATGAAGAAGCTGGAGATAATAATTACAATCATTTAAAAAACTAGTTTCAAGTTTGCAGACTTTAAAGTTGAAAGATTTCGAAATTGTTTCAAGTTCCTATCTTATGAATCCGAATTTTTTAATTACTTAAGATTTAAGTTTGGAAGAAGATTTTCATATTTAAACTATTTCTTGTGACATTGAAATCCTGATTCTATGAAGTTTAAAATGAAGCAACAGATGTGGCTCGTCAAACTTCCTGCTCCTGCTTCTAATTAGAAAGTTGATAGAGGGCTGAATTAAATCAAATCACGATACAAGTCCGATTTCAAGGAACAACCTTCCAATGAAGGCAAGGTTATTGCATTAGCAGTCATGCCAACCGCATTGTATGTAACAGTGAAATACCTAACTAATCTCCTACGTAAGCTAGTAAGTACACTATCTTGCACCGGATTTGTAGTGAGAGTCGAGTAGACACCAAACCGGTTTTTCCAGTTTTACTAAGTAACTTTGTTCGATCACAAAAGTAATGAAATGAAACTATTAACGCTGGATATGAATACTCTTGAGCCCTCTTAATCTGCAATGACTTAATTAATAGATTTTTAATGTTATTAGTATTTACTAATTCAATGCATTCAATTTTTTTTAAAGTTGGTTGTTTATCAACTGTGTGTTTTCAAATTGGATTGACACAACGTTCGATCTAAAATAAAACTGCAGACATCCCGAGCGAGGAGAAATCCCTGAAAGAAGCAGATGTTAAACCACCAGTTCCATTTCTTTGGTACCACTAATATCCAGATCACTCCCGCTATTCAGAAGTAATGGAAAGTGTAAGTGCAACATCTGCTTCAGTCTGAAATTTCTCCTCGCTGGTCAGGTGGATGAAAGTGTCCATTCACCTCCAATCATTGTAATTTCCGTGAACTTTTATATTGATATTTTTCAAGTCGGAAGCCATTAATTTTTTATTGCTTCCGAGTTCGTGAACGTTAAAGTTCGGACACTTTTATGTTCGTTCGGTCGTTTGAAACGTGACAACTTCTCAAATCAGGTTAAATGTTTTGAACGATTGTTAGCGACTCTAATGAAGCAGGTTTATTTTTATACAAAGACTAAAAATAACTCTCGGAATTTCTCGAACTTAGAAAGGGAGGCAGACAAAGTCAGAATGCAGAATGTTGTTGATGACAAAGTACGAAAACAGAAAGATCGCAAAGGTAAAGGAAAGTTTGAAGAGAGGTAGATTAATTAGATGGCGATGACAGTGAGAGGTGGGACGTGCCCTAACTTGCACTCTCAGTGTTACAAGATGTATGTATAGACATTCGCGAAATACTGGCAGAGATCCAACCGAAATGTTCGAAATTCGATAGAGAGGTACTCAGAAACTCAGCTTGGTAGACATTGCTGGCGAGTTTACCTGTTAATTATCCGAAATCGACCCCACACCCGAGAAACCATCCGAGTATATTGGCGCTCTAATCATTATCTCTTCTTATTCATTTGCACTCTCAGAAGATAAGTACCAATATTTACTTGGAAAACATTCACTGAAAACAATATAATTCGATTTATTGAAGTTCGATCTTCTAAGCGCTTTCAACTTTAAATGTAAACATGGCGTTATTTTTTAAATCTCCTACTAATTTTCTCCAACAAATTTGCATCAATAAGTCTACCTACAAATTATTTGAAATTATATGGTAGGCGATGGAGAAACGATTTACCTGACTATGTCATTATCGAGAAACTAGAGAGCTCTGTGTCAGCAGTGCTATCTTACACTGATGACTGCCAGGTAAAAATGCATTGTAAACTATTGTAGGCTTAAAGCCCCGTTTAGCATAAAATATATTTCGTATTTCCCCGTGGCAGGGACCGTCGTCGTTGTACATCGATCGGAGAATCAAGGTGAATCGAGCGTGACAGTAGAGAGCGAAGAAATGACCCCTGACACATTGGCAGGGAGCGAGTGGGTGTTGTAGTCTGCACAAGAAAGGGGATTTCGCAGAGGGGGAGCAAGAAAGTATAGTTCACGCTTTGCAGGGTGACTGAAACGCTATTGAGCCAGTCACGAAAGGATCTTTCAACACATATAGTATTTGAAAATCTATTAACAAGTAACCGCGATTCAAGACATTTGATCTTATTTTAAAATTGAACAATATCAGTTGCCGGTCACCGTCTAGCGAGTGCCCAACGATTCTTAACTAATCATTTATTTTGATTAGAGCCCAACTTGTGAAAATTCTTCTCCTTACCACTCATTTCATCTCTTATCCATTCTGCGAACCTTTTTCCTCTCACTCTCTATCTCTCACTCTTCCCATTCATGTCATATATTTATATATTCTACCCCTGACCATCACCCCTTGTCCACCTCGTCATCACCTTCCCCACAGTTGATCCTTCCCCATCCCTCATCCGCATTATTCCCTTACCATAGGTAGACCCTTAATCTTCCTTCTCCTTTCCCCCTAACAATTCCCCTTACTCTTTTTTTCTCTTATGACTCATATGTTCATTCTTTATCTCCATCATGCTTTTTTCTCATTTACTTTACCATCAGCCTCCCATTAATCAAATATCAAGAGCAAATCGGCCTTAGCGATCATTCTTCAAACTGCATCCCTCGCTCCACCACTCCCTCCACCCCTTCCTCATACATTCTTCCACCTCTCCTCTAAATCCTCTCCATTATCCTATTTCTCTCCATTAATATTCTTCTGCCCTTTTTTACCCCACCACATCCCTTAATCTTACTTCCTATGGCTCATCTTCTAACCACCTTTTCCTTCCCATAAACATCACTCGCGTTGCACTACCTCTCCCCTTCCTCTAGAACCTCAAGCGTCCTCTCATTCGCTATTCTCCTTTCTCCCGATAGATTCCATTGCCCTTTTTCGACCTCTTGCAACCTTCATTACTCTATACTCCCTTTCACATCCTTAACATATCATCCTTCGCTTCTTGATACACTCCCCCACTCCTTCTCTTAACCCCCTCCTATTCCCCCAGGAATCTCAACCGTCCTTCCACTCCCCATTCTCCTTTCGACCGATTTATTCCCATCAATCTTCCCACCTCTTCTTTCTCCAAACAGGGATCACAGTGGTTTAGAGTTCAAATGTAGGCAAAATATAGGAATTCTTTTTAGACAAAACAGGACATTAACAAAAACTACGCGCGTAACAAAAATATTAATAAATGCAACACTTATAAGTTCATAATTTTTTTCAATCAAAGCTCATTATCTGAGTATTAATTTATCAAAACAGTAATAAGCGCATTTTTGCCTTCCAAACGGGCGGTATCTCAAGTAGTAACGCTTCGGCTTCATTGTCGAAAGGTTGGGTGTACGATTCTCGCTTCTTATACTTTTAAAATTTTTTTTTCGAAGTCTCGTTCTGAAATTCGGGATGATTAATCTAATATTTTTCATACTTTTTTGTAAAAGTCGCAACCAATTCATTCCCTTTTCCATCCCTGCCAACTTTGTAGAACGAATAGGCGCATCCTTCTTTTAAATTTTGTATTTATTAAAATGTCTATAAATATATTTTCCTTTATTAATCTTCTAAAACGATTTAAATATTAATTTTGTAATGCCTTTTTCAGAGAGAAATAGACTTCTTTGTAACTTTATCACGTTTTTCGTAAACAAATTTATTTTCTATGAACGTTAATAATTTTTTTCTTAATTTTCACCAATTTTATTAAAAATTTTAAGTATGAATGAGATCTTTAAAACGAAAAATGCTTTAAAGTTAGGAAATTTTAATTCGTTTTTTTTTAATTGTAAACTTTCAAATTTGGTTTATTTGAGTTCAACGATGAAAACTTTTTAAGATTTTTATATTCGAAATTTCCATATAAAGTTTCTTATACTATAATCTTTATTTAATTATAATTTCTGCAAATATACTTCCACCCCAAATTTATCCAAAGAAAGAAATTCACGGGCTTGAAGGAAGATAATTAGACCTAATTGGTCATTAATTAATTTCACCCTCAAAAGAGCGTACAATTTTCGTATTAGTCATCGGGATTCCGATTACACAGTCGATAGGAAGGTCAAAAAAACGGAAATAGTTGACGGCCGGAAGAGACTTAATTCATAAGATCGGATTTCAATAAATCTTATTTCCTGCGCCAGTGAGCGTTCACAAGACCTGGTATTTCGTCCGCTTTAATTTCAATATCGATGTGAAAGAGTCTGGCTTTCAGATTTAAAATTGGACATGTTATCGAATTTTTACCTCAATATTGATACTAAATGCAATAAAAATCTGAATTCACCTTTATTGCATTCATTTTTCCCTTAATCAAATTTCTCTTCAATTTGTCTGAGTCAATATTAAACAAGCAATAACCATTTTATTAAGCAAATATCGATGAGTTTTATACTCGTGTCTAAAAGTATTGCTCTCCGGACTCGGCATATCTTTTCCGAGAGCTAAAGTGAATAAAAGAGTGAATATACTTTTCTTGATAAAAAGCGAAGGAAATGTAATTTTTCTCAATAAAAGCGCAGCTTGGGTTGTACTATTTTTCCTCGGAAAGTTGAAAGAGAAAATAAAAGGAAGGATTTTTCTAGCTATACGAAAAACTTTGCTATCTGATCTGATAGTCGGAAAATCCTCGGGAAAACCAGAATGCTGTGGGAACGAAACGAAACAGAGATCTTTCTTTGTCAGTGGGTCACCATGTCGGATTTCTCGAGCGACGAATGTAAACTTTTATCTTCGCGTGATGTACGACCGAACTTCCCTTTACGCCGCTGCTGAGCAATGTTTGTTTCGTAAATAAAAGTGTTTGATATATAAGAAGGTACCGCCGAGCACAACGAAAACGTCGCACGTGAATTATCGACCTACGCGTCTTGAAAAGAACGAGCTTCCGTATATCTGCACTAGAAACTAGAAGGAGCGATTAAAAGTAACGTGGAATCAAGTACGGGTTTTTAATTAGGCGTGCTCCAATGTTCAATAAAGTTATTTAGAAGTATATCATACAACTGGGAATACAGGAGTCACGAAATCTTAGTCATGATAATTCAACGCCTTCATTCCATGCTGCTTCCACGTCTCCGTTAGGCGGTGTACCGCGGACACGTCGCATTTAATCGGTGTACAACCGTCCGTCGCGTTTAATCGCTCTGTAGCTCCAAGTCTTATGCTTATACACGGGACTTCGAGCTGTAAATTGACTACACGCGACGTAGAGCTGTACACTGCTTAAACGCGACGTAAAGCTGTACACTGCCTAAACGCGACCTAGAGCTGTACAATGCCAAAAGGTGACGTAAATCTGTAGACCGCCTACACGCGACGTTAAGCTGTACATCGACTAAACGCAACGTGGCGCTATACGCGGTCAAAAAAAAACACGACGTGAAGTGGTATGCAATGGAGGCGTCGAATTGCTATTGCTTTCTTTGATTTAAATCTAGTGTCTCGCTTTACCCCACGTGTACCGCTTTGTCTCGTGCGACGGCATTTCTTTAGGGATATAGTAAGTTGACAAAAAGACGATTTTTAACCAAGTTCCATAAATATCTTTCAATACATCTATAAATATTTCAGTAAATAATGTTAGAGTTAAAGTATGATCGGTTTGAAACTAAATTTTCACACTTTAAAATTTAATCGCTCAATCAAAAAATCAAAGCTACAAAGTTGGGTAGTAGTTTAATTAGCACATTCAAAAAAATTGGGACAAATAGAGAATTGAAGCTTTTCATTTTGATATTTTCAAAGTTATTTTCAAAACTGACTTCTTGTTTGTTGGAAGCCTTTAAGTTTGAGCTCTTTTAAGTAATAGCCATTTATAATTGAGCTCTTTAAAGTTCTAAGATTTTAAGTTTGAATTCTTCAAAATTGTGAGCTTTTTAGTTTCAACTCTTTAAAATTATAATTTTTTACATTTGAGCTCCTAAAAATTGTAAGCTTATAAGTTTGACCTAATTGTAGATACAGCAGATCCAAAACCGTTTCTCCTTTTTCGACCGTTTAAATTTTCAAACAGGATTTCAGCTATATTCAGCAATATATATCATTGACCCTGAGACCGAATATATTGCTGAATTTAGCTGAAATCCTGTTTGACCTATAACTTTGAGCTTTTTAAAGTCGTCAAATTTATAACTTGAGTTCTTTGAAGTTTTACCCTGTGATCCTCTAAGAATCACCTTTTTATTGTCATTAATTTTTTTAATTAAAGCTCTTTGAGGTTTTAATCTTGTATATTCAAGCTCTTTAGAACTGTAGGATTGTAAGTTTGAGCCCTTGAAAGTTATTAGTCTGTAGGTTGGATCTCGTTAAAATTGAAACTGTTGGAAACTTTTAATTTGATAGCTTTAATGCTGTGAACATCTGGGTTGAATATCTTTAAAGTTGTAAATTTTTTAATCTCGAGCTTTTATATTTGAGCTCTTCAAAGTTTTGATCTTTTATATTTAAGCTCTTCAAATATGTGAGCTTTTATATTTGAGCTCTTCAGAGCTATGCGCGTTTACATTTGAACTTTTCAAAGTTATGATCTTTTGTATTCGAGCTCTGTAAATTTGCAAGCAGTGAGCATTTATATTTAAGATCCGTAAAGTTATGAGCTTTTATATTTGATATCTGTAAAATTCTGAGCTCTTACGTTTGAGCTCTCAACTTTAAAGCTTCAGACTTAAAAATTCCACTTAGTAATTACCTTCTGCTGGTAATGTAATATAAATTATGTTTTTACTTATCGAAGTAATTTTTTTATCTAAATCTGATTTACCTTATAAGAAATTTAATGTCTTTTTGCTCATTAGGATTTGTTTTAACGTGAGAATCTAATCAAGTCGTTGCATGTCAGGTCTAAGTTCTGCTACATCATAATAACTCAAACAGTGCAAGACGTTATAAAGATACCATGCAGCTTTCTCGTTTTATTTACGGTCTCACGCAAACTATTTATTGACTCGTGTATTGAACTACATACACACCCACACATACACACTCTGTCGTATTCTGTTATTGCGTAGCAGGAGTATGTTGCAGTTTAATGACAAGTACAAAAGGGCCATTTCCATGCCTACACCATCGCATCGTAGCGATCAAATGGAACACTCAAGTCGATTTTAATCGTTTAAATCCCACTGCCAATCGCGAATCGATGGATGGGATCTTATGCTGAATGCCAAACGGAAAAATTTATTTATTTCATTTAAAATCCCCTTTAATCCCAATTAAAATTACATAAAAAATTTTGAGAGCATTTTTAGGGCCCAAAATATTTCCGCAGCTGCCGACGCAAACACCCTGATATGAGTAGAAGGCTACGTTTGAATACAAGGCTCAATTAAATTTTAATTAGCTAAATCAATTTGCTTTTATAATTAGAAAAAAGTTCGATTAAAATCATTTCATGCTTTCAGTAACGAGAGAAATCTTTGAGTGTATACGAGTACAAAAGTGGATTGATCCTCAACGCGGATTGAAGACATTTACTGATTTTTTACTATCTCAAATCTTAAAATTCGATTTAATAATAGTTTGCGAAATTTTAATCTTTCTCATCCGCATTCAATCAGAAAGTGAAAAAAGTTTAGGAAGCGCTAAACTAGAAGGATTATTAGTCGAATAATATTATAAAGAAAATCGCATGGAATTTCGAAAAAAGTTTTACGTTAACGTCGAATTATTTAGAATTAGTTGAATTTGAAACAAAATAATTTAATTTGCAACCAAATATTTTAACTTTCAAATAGAACAGATAAGTCCTCAACCAAGAAAGATTAATTTTTAACCAAATTGTTCAATTTAGACAAATTGTTTTTTAACTAAACAATTGCATTAACTGTCAAATAGGTAGATTTTTAATCGAAAGTTACCAATTTTCAACATAATAGATAAACTTTTGACCAAATAGTTAAATAATCATGAAAAATACGAATTTTTTATAAGACAGTTCAATTTCCAACAAAAAAGTTCATTTCAAACCAAGAAAGATGAATTTTCAACTAAGTAGTGAGAGTATGTAGTGAAAGTTAAGAGATAATTAGGACAATGGAGAGGGTTAGAAGAATGAAGAGAGTTAGAAGTATCGAAGGGGTTTAGAAATAGGGAAATTGTTACGGAAGCGATAGGGAACGGTTGGTAGGGAAGTGAGTAGAAGGGAAGTATAGGAAGTAGAATCACGGGGAGTGGGTATAGGGGTAGAAAAGGATATTAGGGAAAGTGAGAGTAGGCAAATTATTTAGTTGGGTGTAGGGGGGAGTAGGGCACGGGTAGTCAACGAAATGAGAAGAGGGGTAGCACAAATAGTAGATAATGAGAAGAGAGAAGAATATTAGGGTTAGGGAATTCTGGGAGGGGAAGAAGGGAAAAAAGGAAAAGCAGGAGTAGGGTTGGAAAAGTGTGGGAGGAGTTAGTTTTAACGAATTAATTAACATCTTAATAGACTACGAAACATTTTTTTTACGCCCGAGGCACCTACTTTGATTAATTTTCAAATTCTTGGCTTAGAAAAAAATTCGGTATTAAAATAGTGAAAGGAAAAAGCTGAAGGAAATTTTTCATGTTACATAACGACAGCTTAACTTTTTTCGGTTAGTAAATCAAAATGTAACACGGAAATTGAGCTGGAAGATCTCACGAAATCCGCTTTTACGTGTCGAACGGAAATAGAAGCTGTTTTTAAAATCCTCGACCGAGCGGGGTTTCAAACCGCAACAAAAGCGGAGGAGCTCGAAACAAGAGAATACTGCGGGTCAACACCCTCGATGAAATTTCCCCGTTAAAAAAAACGCCCTTATATAAATTTTTAATTTAACAGATATTTAATTTCTATTATTAGCTGTCACTTATAATTAAAAGTACTAAATCCAAAATTACAAAGATAAGAATTTTTAGACTTGTTAATAATTATAATTCGAACCTAGTGACATTTTAAACTATCAAGTGGTTGTAAAAGTTTTTCTGATTTTGGAATTAATGATTGTGGTTTCCTCTCGATCCACTTTTAAAAAGCTTTGACTTTTTGTGCTATCAAGTCGTAAATTGCGATCTTTGATAAGCCACGTTGGCAGTATCGTTTAATCATTGTCACAAGCTACAAATGAAGGCACTTTTATTCACTCGAATATGTAAAGTAAATATATTGAAGAAGACATTGAAAAATAGAGTTACTCAAATCTTTATTCAATTTTTTTTTTTTTAATTTAAAAATGCGCCCGAGCTGGAAAGCTTCAAATTAAAAAGTGCCTGAAATTAAAAGTTTACAATTGAAAATCAGTTCAAAAGTACGCTCGTTATATTAATCGCCCAAAATTGTAAACTTCGATTTAAAAGGCGTCAGCTTTTAAATCTTTAAAGTTAAGAGTGTACATACTAGGAAGCTCACGACTAACAAATTTTTAAACTTAAAAGTTTACAACTAAAAATAAAACGTTTTCAATAAGATTTATGTTTTTTATAGTTAAATTTAATCACGAGCTTTCATGTACTTGAAGTTCTGAAAGTTCAAATGAACGAAATATTTGTTTCTAGTTATATTTTATCCATAAATATTGTTCCAACTACGGTAGGGCTCACCAGAAGTCAGCCACTTGTCGAAAGTGGCGCGCCCTGAACGACAATTTAAACTAATGCATTTTAAGTTTCTTTTTTTAACCTATTTTTTGTAATATAAATAAACGAACATTCTCCCTCGTTAAACACATCGAGCTTCTAAGTTTTGTATTTTTCTTTCCAACTCGAAGTGTTTCAACTTAAAAAGGTCGTTCCGACTCTCTCCTATACCTCAAAAAATTCAAGTATATTAGAAAGTATTTAGTAACTAATTAAAAATAAGTTATATGTCTGGAATAATAATAAAATATGTAAATATAAAATATTTTGTCTTAATTGTAGATCAAATCATAAAAGAGAAATCTGAATGAGTATAAATATTTCCAAAAGCAAAAGTAGCTTGAGAAGTAAAATTATTGAAATTCCGTTCACGCGGTTGAATTTCGCCTTGAATACGTTGCAAACTAACGTTTACATGCCCGAAGCATACTTATCGGATTGCGAGCCTTTAGAGATTAGTCACGAGTACCGACTATTTATTTGCGAAGAGGGGTCGAAGCTGTATTTCAAAGCCAGTCTGTCAGATCATCGCTCGCGTTTTTGTCGTTCAAGCGTGTCTAATAGCATATTAAGAGATTTGCAAACCCGTTTCCCTTCAAATTGTAAAAGAGCAGATAAGCTAAATGATATATTAATAAAGTATTATATAAAGCATTTCTTCATCAGCTCGTTTGAAAAGTAATTACCTAGAATTTCTTCTGAAATAAATCTAGGAAATTTAACATTGCATCATTTAGATTTCACACCTTTCTCCTATTCTCATATTTACCCCTTTTTTCAAGAATAGAATTATATTAATTAAATTTTTTGCAGTAGGAAAGTAAAGGGGTGATGGTAAGTAGGAACAGGGAAGAAGTGAGAGTGCAATAGTGAGATGACGTAGTGGAGTTAAGAGGGGAGTACGTTAGGTAATGGAATAGGGAAGTTAAAATAATTAATAAATTATAAATAGTGAGAGGAAGTAGTGGAAGTCAGAGGACGGTACGCAGGGGAATGGATTAGAGAAGTTAAAATAGGTAAATAGTGCGGGAGTATTGCAGTTGAGAGGAGAGTGCGTTGGGGAGTGGAGCATGATAGTTAAAATAGTAAATAAATTATTAATAAGAAGAGGAAGTAGTGGGAATCAGAGATGAGTTCGTAGGGGAATGGAGTAGGAAAGGTGAAATAGTTAAATAGTGAGGAAGTGTTGAAGCTAAAGGGAGGGTACGTTAGGAAATGGAATAGGTTTGTTAAAATAGTTAATGAATTATAAATAGTGATAGGTAGTAGTGAAAGTAGGGGGGGGGGGGGTCGTAGGAGAATAGAGCAGGGAATCTAAAATAGTTCAATTGTGAGAGAGTAGTGAAAATGAGGGGAGGGTACTTAGGGTTATAGACGAAGGAAGCTAAAATAGTTAAGTAGTGAGGAAGTAGTGGAAGTGAGGGGAATGCACGTAGGGAAATCGAGGAGATGAAAGTCTTAATTCAACTCTTTCCTCTTTTTACCTCTTTTTTATAAATAAATCCTTGTTTTCCCCTGTTTTCAAGAAACTTCCCCCTTTTTTCTTTTTTTTAGCTTGAATGCTAACTTAATTAATTGAACTCAATATGAACATCGAACTAGGAAATTTTTTATTATTAATGCATGATCTTCTGCTGAAAAGTCCATTATTATCTCTTTGGTTAAAAATTCTACTATTTACATGAAAATTAAAATTTTTTGTAAATTCAACTATTTTGTTAAAAAGTATTATTTTGTCAATCGAAAATTTAACTATTTTGATTTTTCTGCTTGAAGATTCATCAGCGATTTGGGTTGAAAATTCAAGTAGTTGATTGAAAATTGAAGTATTCATTTCAAAATTTAACTACTTGGTAGAAAATGAACTTTTTTGATAAAAATTCTTATTTTTGGCTTGATGATTCCACTGTTTTGTAGAAAATTTGTTTTTTTGACTCGAAAATTCAACAATTTAGTTGAAAAGTCATGTATTTCATGGAAAATTCATTTTTTGGTTAAAAATTAATCTCCTTAATGAAAAATTGATCTTTTTTAGTTGATGATTTAATTGTTTGGTTAAAAATTGTTCTTTTTTGGTTGATAATTTAATTTTTTTTGTAAATTCAACTATTTTGTTGAAAAAGTCATTTTTTTATTGGAAAATTTAACTGGTTTGATCTAAATTCGACGGTGAGTTAAAAACTCAACGATTTTGGTAGAAATTTCTTCCTTTTTGGTTGAAAATTCAATTAGTTTTTAAAGTTGAAAATTTATCTTTTTCTTTTTAAATTCAACTGTTTGATTGAAAATTTATCTATCTTGTTGACAATTCATTTTTGTAAGTTGAAAATTCAACTTTTTTGTTTCACACTATTTTGTTGAAAATTTAACTTATCGAGTTGAAAGTTTTACCGTCTTCCAAAAAATTGGTCTTTTTGCTTAAACATTGTACTATTTGTTTTAAAGTTCAACTATTTTGGATTGAAGTGCAATATTTTTTGTTTTCAAATTCATCTCTGTAGGTTAAAAAACCAATTATTTTGATAGAAATTCAACTAATTGTTTAAAAATTCAAGTATTCATATGAAAATTTAAGCACTTGCTAGAAAATTAACTTTTTTGAACAAAATTTGTATTATTGTCTTGAAGATTCAACTGTTTTGCAGAAAATTCATCTTTTTAACTCGAAAATTCAACAATTTAGTTAAAAATTAAATTCTTTTATAGAAAATTAATCTTCATAATGGGTCATTAAAAAATCTTTTGGGTTGGCAACTTCATTATTTGATGAAAATTGGTCTTTTTTCGTTGATAATTTAATTTTTTCATAAAATGATATGACGTAATCTGTAACCTTCGAGAAGATTCTAGAAACATAGTAAGGATATTAACCATTCGAGATATAGAATCTATCCGATGCCGGTAACTGTACGGGTAAAAGAATCTATAATTAGAACTCTCCTAACTTATCTACTTACAATTATATTTTTGTTTCATAAGTCATCTCTTTTGGGTAAAAATCCTACTATTTGGTTAACAATCTAATCATATTGTTGAAAATGCAGCTCTTTTGTTAGAAAGTCATCTTTTTTCGTTAAATCCTATGCTTCCTAAAGGAGGGTAGGGTGTCTGAAATTTCAAAAATCACCCTTATATATTTAATAGAATAGATGTCCCATAAAGCAAATACATAATGGAACGTAGCTACTGCAATGTAGTTGGAATTTTAGTTGATGTGAATGAAGATAAATTTTTCATGGGAGGGTGCGAGCAAAAGAAACTGAAAAAAGTGAAGATAAAAAATGTCGCTTGATCTCGTGCTTTCAAATAACTGCTGTGTTATTCAGCATGTTGATAGAGTAAGCGCCAGTGTTTTGCCATGGAAATGAATGGAGCAGTGCTTAAGTGATTTACGATTGGCATCGGGAGCACTGGCACTTCCGGTGCTTACGTGTGCATTACACCTGCGTGTTCGCTTGTTCGCCTGTTCGCGATTCTGGTTACCTTTGCCGAGAACGACCAGGAACTGTAGACACTCTACTATAGATAGTTAAACTCTAGACTCGACCATGGTCGATATCGGCTTGTCGAGCCGGACCTCGAGGATCTGACCCAGTGACCCACAGACGCGACTCTCACACGATCACGGTACTCGAAACGGTACTCTGCCAACGGGATGAATTCAATGTCGCCATTTCTTTTCAAGATTCACTCCAAACAGACAAAAATATTTCAAGAGATCGATAACAATATTAAAAAAGTGTACTTACAACAATTATTCCGATTTGAAAAGAAAAAAGAACTTAACGTCTGTTAATGAATTGTAGAAAAATTATTTCTTCTGTCTTACGGTCACGGCAAAATAAAAACAAATTAGAGCTATCAATTCAACTACATTTATTTTTAGAACAAACATTAAAACTTCGACGACGTTTCGGCATCACTGTGTGCCTTTTTCAGAGTATCTTAGTTTAAAATTATTTGTAAGCGAAACAACCATCATTCCAGTTTTGGAGTCAATACGTGTCAATTTTTTTTGTGTCATAATTAAAAATAGTTTATACGTTATTAAAGTTTAAAAAAAAGTAAGACTCCAAACAAATACTGAGGATGAGTAAAAAGAGAAAGCCTCATAAAATTGAAGAGGCTTTTTTCAGCGTAAAAACTACATTATTAACGATTATGAAACCGTTCTAAGTGTTCTAAGTGTTGTTTCCAAAACACTTAGAACGGTTTCATAATCGTTAATAATGTAGTTTTTACGCTGAAAAAAGCCTCTTCAATTTTATGAGGCTTTCTCTTTTTACTCATCCTCAGTATTTGTTTGGAGTCTTACTTTTTTTTAAACTTTAATAACGTATAAACTATTTTTAATTATGAAACAAAAAAAATTGACACGTATTGACTCCAAAATTGGAATGATTGTTGTTTCACTTACAAATCGTTTTAAACTAAGATACTCTGAAAAAGGCACACAGTGATGCCGAAACGTCGTCGAAGTTTTAATTTCTGTTCCTAAAATAAATGGAGTTGAATTGATAGCTCTAATTTGTTTTTATTTTGCCGTGACCGTAAAACAGAAGAAATAATTTTTCTACAATTCATTATTGCATTGTCGGTCGAAGAATGGTTTGATTTGGTGTTTCCAAATCTTTACATCATTTAACATCGGTTGTAAAAGGATAAAAAAAAGTTCTGCAATTTATTTTTAGATCAGAAATTTAGGGGAGAGGCTACTAACGCCGGTTATGAACGCAAAATGTTTAATTAAGTTATAGAATGTATGATCTGTAATGTGCGATGACTTTGTGATGTTCTCCGCCTGGGGTGATTGATAGAGAGAGATCAACTACCCGTATTCAAGCTATCCCCTTCTCTACACGAATTTTTTCGTCGAAAAATGCCCGAACAATGCACTTGTTTATTAAATTTGTTTGAGAAAATCATACAATTTATCAACTAATTACGGGTGTAACCGAAATTATTGTGGAATTTCCAATTAGAAAAAGTTAATTTAAAAAAAAACGATTTTTTTGCCGACAAATAATTAAAAAATGAATTTCTTTGCTTAATTTGTTTTGAAAAAAATCAAAATATTTATTAACTTATTATGAATCTTGCAAAAATTATAATGAAAATCAAAATTAAAAGGACTTACATTGAACTCATTGAAATATTTTGGATTAAATTATTTTTTGTATTTGTTTAAATTCATTTTGATATTACCTTCCATTATGATTATGTATCATGCATTCTTTTAAATTCTTTGGATTTCTCTAGAGATTTTTTAAATTTTCTTGTATTTTGTGCAACTCTCTCTGATTTGTTTTGAATTCTTTTCAATTATCCTAAATCTACTCCAATTTTCTTCAAATAAAACGGATATTTTGAATTTAAATTTCGTTTTAATGTATTTCAGCTTTGAATTATCCTATATTCACTCCAATTTTACTGAAATCAATGGAAATTCTTTTCAATTTATTTTTATGAAAATATTATAAAAATTTATTATTATAAATTTACTCAATGCAGTGGACTTTAAACAGTTTTTTTTTTATTTTATCTTGGAGTCTTCTAAAATGTCCTTACTTTCTTAAGAATTTTATCAAATTATTTTAAAATCCATTCAATTATTCTAAATTCATTCGAAATTTATTAAATCCAATTAATTTTTTTGAAATATTTTTACATGACTTGCATTTTAAAAAAATGCGCATGGAATTTTTATGAACTTAATTACCTTCTTCTCGTTTCCCTTCAATTCCTCTAAATTAACTCAAATTCTATTTAATTCATTGTTGTTTTTCCTGTCTTTCTTCAATTTCTCAATTTAATTTAATTTATTTAAATTCGCCCTAATTCTGTTCACTTCCATGAGTATTTCAATATGTTTTGAACGTTATCAAAG
Organism: Belonocnema kinseyi; assembly: GCF_010883055.1. NCBI lineage: Eukaryota > Metazoa > Arthropoda > Insecta > Hymenoptera > Cynipidae > Belonocnema > Belonocnema kinseyi. The sequence continues at coordinate 39,998,219 of NC_046666.1, read as the reverse complement.
CATTTTCCTGAATTCTTTTAAATTCACTCTAATACTATTTTATTCATTTTTTTAATATAGATATTTTTTTAAGTGACTTGAATTTTTTCAGAATTCTGCCTAAATTCTGTTCACTCCCATTTATTTCAATACAATGAAATTTTTGTATTTTTAAAGTTTTGTTAAATATATTTTCAATTATTTTGAAATATTTTGAATTTATCTCGAGTTGCATTAATGTTAATTATAAATTCTTATGAATTTATCCTTAATTCGTTCAAGTCTGGAATTCCTGGAATCCTTTCAAATTTCATCGAATTCTTTTGATTAAAAAGAACATTATTCACATCTAATGCACAGTAGTAATTTTTAGTGCATTTTAATCTTTAGCATAAGTACTCTCGTCAGTCTTCTACCAGCGTGCCAGATTAATTATCCCCGCCAGAACCCGATCAGTGCCTAATTAGTGTAGCTAGATCAGTTTTTCTAGGCAGAGCACGCAAAAGGCCAAATTTTGTTATCAGTAAACTTAAATATAATATGTTTCCCCCTATTATCTCGTTGTTTCTTAATCTCAAGAATTCGTACAGATAGTATTAGACTATTAGAGTTAAACAAGATAGGAACATGAAAGGAACGGATAACGGAACTGTAACTGTAACTGGAACAGGATGTCGTCTCGTATTCGAGGAAGCTTCGTGCTTAATTGGTTCTCCAGCACTTGAGACCCGTTTAGCCATGTCGTCGCTACGAGACGAGAATTCGGGATGTTCGAATTTTTCCTTATTACAGTATATAATGATAGCAGTTGCAACTTTTCCCAGTGCACATTTACTCTGAATTTCACGCTGCTTTAAACGGAAGCTCGGCGATTCGCGTTAATTAACGATCGTCGAGCTTCTGCAAATTGGAAAACGTTTCACGACAGGTCAGAAAGTTTATTGCCCCTAATGCAAAAGTCGGCATTCTTCACTGGAATATTTCAATATTAAAGCTCTCAAGTTATAACTTCACGAGCAAGTTTGAGTGTTTTGAATTTCAATTATAAACAGAAAAGTAATTGAGTAGTGAGAACAGCTTTTTTTAATACTCAGTCGGTATGATATTTTGCTGCATTGAATTAGGCAAGATAGTAAAACATAAAGTTTTAGTTTGGTGAGAGGAAATAATGGGTGGGGAAATGAGGGGATAGGAAGTAGGGGAAACCAGAAGAAGTAAGTGAGTTGATAAGAAGTGAGGGAGGAGAATCAGGGGGGAAGTGAGGGGTAATGATTAGAATA
>NC_046666.1:39949653-39996860 GCF_010883055.1 Belonocnema kinseyi | reverse complement strand
AGAAGAGGAGAAAGTACGGGAGGAAGAAGTTGTAGAAGTAGGGGAGGGGCAGTATGGGAGGGGGAGTCTTGAACGACCCAGTTAACTTCTTAATAGGCTACGAAACCGTTTTATGTAGGCACGCGGCGCCTACTTTGACTACTTTTTCTATTATGAACTAAATTGTAGAGTATATTACTTTCTCAAATTAATTCTCCTATTCAATGAATTTGTTCTTTTTTGTTTCAGGTAAGACCTGTTATCAACGTATTTTATTCAAGAGGGTTCCTTCAGCTGAATATCCAGAGATCATAATAGAAAAGGCTAAAATAGGACAGGTATAAAATATTAACTACTTCGATTTCAGCGCTGCTCTAAGCTTTTCAAAGATTAATTGTCAGACTCGCAAATTAAATTGAGGCAACTTTGGCTTAATTGTGTATTGCAGAAACTCTCATACTCTATCCAGTATACCATTAAGTACGAGTATAAGTAAAATTAGACTTAAGCTGCGGAATATACATCTTACGTTATTTTCACCAACCCGTCATAGTTGAAAGAGCTTTACGGCTTAATTAGTTGCTTCACAAACTTAAAAAAAACGCTGTAAAAATAGCGTTTTTGCTTGTAAGATATTAGAGGGATCACAGTCCGCCCCTTTTCCCCCTTGAATTTGAAGAATCTGGTAAAAAACCTAAAATCGAGAATTTCGACCAAAATTTTCTCCATTTCTACTCTTTTTTTATTGTACAAGATTTTTATTCGTGTTTCAAGAATCATAAACGTAAATTTAAGCTGTTAAAAAACCAGTTGCTTTGAAAGACATTATTTTTAATGGTACCAATTTTAAATATTTCCTAATCGATTTATCTTACTAGTTTTGCATTAATTAATTAGTTTATTTTATTTACTTCCAACCAAAAATGTAAGATTTGGACTAATTAGTGAATAAGTACTGGAGGTTTCAACCCAAAAAATTTTTTTTACATCACAAACAGTTGAAATTAATTAAAAAGACAAATTCTCTATAAAACAGTGGAATTTTTGAAAAATGTGAATTTTCAAAAAAGAGTAATTTTCAATTAACAAAAAAAATCTCAACATTATAGTTACATTTTCAACCGAAGAGATGAAGATTTTTATCCAAGAAAGAATTTTGCTTTAGAAGTTGGTATTTTAAGCAAAAAGCATTTCAATTTTAAATAAAAAGCAGTTGAATTAAATCAAATAGACAACATTTTAACAAAACAGGTACATTTTTAATTCAAGAGATTAATTTTATCTGCAATAATGTATCTACAATCAAAAAATCAATTTTTAAAGATTTAGTTCAACTTTTAACCAACTAATAGCTGATATTTCTACATAAAAAGATTTTAATTCTAAGTTAACAAAATTGATGAATTTTCAGTCAAATGGACGAATTTTCAACATAATTGTTGCATTTTCGACACAAAATGATAAATTTCCATCGAAAAATTTAATTTTGTGCCAAATAGTTGAATTTCCAAAAAAGCGGTGTATATTGGGACTCTCTGATAATTTTTTTTTCAAAGTTGATTGTTATGTGGCTTGATTTTAGATACTATCAAACTGCTTATTAAGAAAAAACCATCTTTATAATTTTCTTATTTTCTAGTATAATAATTTTTGCAATTATTTGTTTTTTAATACTATATTCAGGTTTTAAGTGACATTAAAAAATGTTTTGATCATCTGAGTGTTTTCAACTGATATAAATACCTTAGAAATAAATTTAAACGTCTAAAAAAACAATAACTGAAAAAGTAGGTGTTTCCAATAGTTATTTTTGTGTTTTCAATTTATTTCTATCTTACTTAACAAATTATTTTCAATAAATCAGCGCTCAGTACTGAAAATAATATACTCAAAAAAATGGATGAAAATAATTAATCAAAATCTATCTACTGATAAAAATACATTCAAAAATTCAAATAAGCTGATTAAAAAATCATTTTTTCAACACAAAAATGACTAGACAACTTGCGAAATAAAAGGCGCTACTCTTAAAGAGCATTTTCGTTCAATGTTCACGAGGCACCCCTATGATATAAAAAGTTTTTAATAACAAATAGAATAAAATAATAAAATAAATTATAGCTTTTACCTCTAATTGAATACTTACCCGCTGTGATCTCTAATCTCATGTTTGCAACAAAAACTACATTGAAATGATTTAAAAAATTTAAACTATAAAAGACACCGCCTAATTATTGCAAGAAATTAAAAATAAAACAAAAGTAAGACTTCTCCTGTAAATGAATACGAAGGTTGTTAAAGTGGTTCGCAGCTTTAAAGCTCATGAATAGGTAATAAATTTGTTTCGGAATAAGTGAAATTTTTTCTTCCCATCTGTAAATTAAAGTGAAATTTTTTCGAAGACTTTGTTACGACATTGTACGCAAGATTTGTGACCTACAAGACAAAATAGTGGTGCATACGTGAAACATCTGTCTCCTCCGATCCCGCTATTTATTTACAGTTGGTATACTTACTCACTTATCCAATACACTTGGAGTCTCACACAAACGAAAAGTGGCAGCACAAATATTTTGGCTGAGATTCAAACACGTTTCTTGTTCGGTATTAGAAACTTCTCATATTTTTCCTTTTCTAATCATTAGAAGCGTTCATGTTTGACTGTTTCTAAAATAGACGGATTCTAAATTTAAATTTGTACCACTTTAATACTTTAAAGATATCCGACTCTCGGTTTAGCCGCTTCAGTTTAGTAATTCCTAGAATTGCTGGCCCACGCTGTTTCTCAGCGCGCGGGGTGAGAGATGGCTGCTTTGGCTAAACAGAGAGTCAGTTTCGTGTATTTTTTCAGTTTTGTTCCACTCACTTGATTCTTTTAAACTCATCTTGAATTCTTGGGTATTTCATCATATTCCTTTGAATAGTCTAAATTTATTTTAAATTCACTAAAATTTGACTGAAATTAGTGGAATTTTTCTACCTTTTTGAATTTTGGTTTCAATTAATTTCAATTAATTTAGAATTTATACTGAATTATTTTTTATTTAGAATTTATACTGAATTATTATTCATTTATCCTGATTTTTTTTATTCTTTTGAATTCTTTGGAATTCTCTGGCATTTTATTCAATCTCTTGATTGTTTTTTTCATTCTCTCGGAATTCTTTTAAACTCACGTTGAATTCTTGGACATTTCACCAAACTCTTTTGAATTCCTTGAAGTTTTCTAAATTTGCTCTGAATTTAATAAATTCATTTCGTTTTTTGACATTTGTAAAATGTTTTCAATCCACTAGATTTTTTTTACTTCGGTCTGAAATCTGTTCCATCTTATTCAATTCGATGATAATTTTCTATGTGCTTGAAGTTCTGGATGTTGAAATGAACGAAGTTTTTTATTAATTGCTTTCTAAAGTATACAAAATTTAAAAATATTCATTAATTATAGTGACAGTTATGCAATTATAAATGGAACTTATGAAGCATATTTTTGTTTATTAGTAGAAACAATATTTATGAATAACATAGAATTGAGAAAATACATTTCGTTCATTTGAACGTTCGGAACTTCAGGTGCATCAGTTGTTTGTTTCCTTAAATTTTGTTCAATTTATTTAAATTCTTATCAATTTCATTAAAGTCTCTTGGATTCTCTTGAATTTTTATAAATTTAATTCAATTCTATTTAATTCAGCGGATTTTTTATTTTTTGACTTCTTACAATTTACTTCAATTCCTTTAAATTCGCCCTGAATTCTGTTCACTCCTAGTTTATTCAATTCGATAGAAATTATGCGATTTTTAAAACATTGTTTAATACACTCAAACTCTTATTAATTGGATCCAAATTCTCTTGTATTTCTTTGAATTTGTCTGAAGTCACGCCAGATTTAATAAATTCAATTAATTTTTCAATAAATATTTGTACCGGTTTTAATTCACTTGATTTTTTGTTGGATTTACTTTGAATTTTATGAATTTTACTGCAATGAATTAACTTTTTGGGTTTTAAAAACATTTTCCAATTCACTAACATTTTTTTGAAATCGCCCTGAATTCATTTCACTCAAATTTGTATGAACTTATCAAAGTCCATTGATTTTTTTTTAAATTCACTTAAATTTTATTATATTTTTTTAATTCTTACAAATTCCATCGAATTCTTTTGAATTCTTTTGAATTAAGAATAACATTAGTTACATTATTAAAACTTTTTAGTAAACTTTTAGTTTATTTTGATCTCATCTTTGGTTGATAAATTAGATACTTATTGTTACTTTTGATTCAAATAGGTTACATTTTTCACTTCTCTTAAGCAAATTAGGCTGTTGGTTAATATTTTTTTCTTGTTTAATATTGTTAGGAGAGAATCAAATGGAGAGGCCCTCTATACTAATGATGTCATTACCCTATATTTTCACAATTTTAAGTACTAGACTCATTAAGGCTGAACTTCTCTGAGTTCACTTCAAATTCTGACCGCGATTCAGTAATAGTTTCAGAATAGCTTTGCTTTATGCCCTCAGCACCATATTTGCATTGTCGATGCAATGCTCGAATTTCTCCAGTTGGTAAGCGGAATTCAAAATCGCTGCACTAAATTGTACACACATTGGGGTGTTATCCTTTCGCTAGTAATTTGCAGTACAAACCTGTAGCTTTGAGACATAATTTAGGTAACATTTGTAACACGTAAAACAAATTAATTATTTCTAAGAGAGCAAAGATCAGAGTGGTTTCAAATTCTATTGTTTGTTTAAAATTTTAATTATTCTGTTGAAAATTCCCCTATTTTGTCAAAAATCTTCTTTTTGGAGGAAAATAATTCCACAATAATAAAATTTTAGCCACGAGTCATAAATTGATTCATGGCACTTATATAGAGTTAACTTTTTTCCTAGACTCTCTTGAAGTAGATTCAATTTGATTGAGTATATATTAACTCGTAAGCTAAGGTTTGACACGTGTTTTAATGCACCGAGACTAATTTTATAATGAGGACCAAATAAATCATACTTTCACATCATTAACTATCGAGATATTTCACTCTGTCGCAAGAAGGTGAAAGTTCCACTTGGAAGCAGTTCGTAAAATCAGGCATTGCAAATGAAGGGAAAAATCCCTCCTTAGAAAAAAGCCGGATGCGGCTCGAAAGTTGACAACTCGTCAAATTACTAAGAGGAAATTCTATGCTAATTGTTCTTCAATACTTTTCTCATTAGTTCTCATACCCGGTCTTACCCGGATATCTTCACTAACGGTTAAAAGTGTGCGTCCTCTTACGTCTTACGACAATGAGATTCAAAACAGGATTGTATTAGAGAGTGACTGCATGTGCGAAAAATTAAGTTGAAAACATTTTTCAAAAACTTTGAGAAAGCCTATTAAATTCCTCTTACATTGAGCCCTGATTGAAGAAATTTTGATTAATAGGTTTTTGACCAATTTTCTATTCCCAAATTCCACCCTCTGTCTGCTTTAGGGGAGTAAATAGAAAAAATGAAAATTCTGCTAATTTAAAGTATGGAATCTCCTCTTTAACATGGCACCAAGAAACTTTCAAAATGTTCACTGGTTCTGGAATTATCAAAATAAATATGGAAGCGTGCCCAAATCGAAAATAGGTCGATTATTTCCCACGCGTCTCTTATTTCCCACGCGCCATCTGGCATGTCGCTTGACCGATTGATTTTTGGCTTGGGCATGTTTCCACATTTTTTATAAGTCGAGAACCAATTAACATTTTTACAGTTTCTTGAGCTCATTTAAAAGACGAGACTCCAGACTTTTAATTCATTAAATTTTTAGTTTTTTTTTTCATTCCCTTTCCTAAAGAATGCAGATAGTTGAAGTTCAAAATAGAAAATCGTTCACAAACGGGAAATAGGTAGGTCTTTCTCACATGCTAGCTCCGCTCCTATCACTTGAAATTTCTTCAAACAGGGCTTAATCGACGCGAAATTTAATAGGCTTTAAATAATTTTTTTTGTTAATCTTTCTAACCTAACTTGTCTGGATGCGAAATTTTGACCGTTAGTATATCTTTATTCATTATTTATAAAAAAGCTATATTTATTTCTCATATTCCAAGTTTATTGATGATTTTCTTTTTTGTTATTATGGCAATAAAGTTCGCTGAATTGAAGAGATCCTTAAGTTTATCTGGCAACTTCCTGAGTTTCACACTCGATTCTCACATTCAGCGTAAACACCATTCCGCTGACTCGAACTGTGGACTTCGAAACTTTACAACTTCGTACTTGGAGTTTCCTTCCCAATTATATTTGCGTTTAGCTGTACATACACATGCATCTCTAGTTTCTACTTTACTGTATCACTGATAAATAGAGGAGATCGCTTTAAATTTCATTGTACAATGTTGGTGTTATCAATCCGGAATCATGCTGGTGTTTACTAAACTCGATTATATCCCGATTATAGCATCGGAGAAGTTTTCTCCGTCAGGGCTCTAATTACATTTTTCGCAATTAACTCGACCAGTTAAACACAGTTGAAACAAGATGTTCTTATCCTTACCAGCGCCCCACCAAGGCCGTACTAGAATCCCAGGAAAGCTTTTCCCGTCGAGGCCCCAATTGTATTTTTTTTTCATTCAATTTAATGGAAGCCAAATAACCAGTACTAAAAATTATTTTTCTGTAATTTTCAATAGGTTTAATTGATACAGATTCTTTGTTAAAAATGTTAGCAGATTATAATCCTTGACGTTTGGCAGCAAATTCATGTTTTGGTATAAATCTATTAATTTTGGTTAGAAATTCAACTGTTTGATTAAAAATTCAACTTTTTTTATTTTAGATTAAACTTTTTTGTTGAAAATTCGTATTCATTACTTAAGTTAACACTTAATTCATTTGGTTAAAACTTGATCTGTTTCTTTCAAAATTAATGCTTTTACTGGTGATAGAACTATTCTATTTTTGGTTGAAAATTGACATTTTTAAATTGAAAATTGACATGTTTTAATTGAAAATTCAACTACTTGGTTAACATTAAAAACTTAACGATTTGACTTAAATTTTATTTATTTAGTTGAAAATTATAGTATATTGATAAAAAGTTACAATGTCTGGCCTAAATTCAACTGTGTGATTTACAATTCGAACATGTAGTTTAAAATTTATCATTGTAGTTTTAAAATTTTACAAATTGATCAAAATTCAATTATTTTGTTTAAAATGTAATCATTTTGTTGAAAATTCAACTGGAATAAAATGAGTAATTTTATAGATTCTCTAGACCTTCAATTTCTAGTGAAACATTACATTAAAGCAGACATGCAAGTAAATGGAAAAATGCTACATCTTTGACGTCCATGCAATTCTCGACTCGTTCCACCTGAGGGAGTTCACGTATTAACTTTACGAGTCGACTTTTTGATTTTGCAGAAAGTTCCCATCGATCTTGATCTTTTACGAGAAAGCTTTTAAAACCGTTAACCTTTTCTCGTTTTGCAGTTACCGGAACTTAATTTGAAAATTTCGATCCCGGAGACGTTACGTCAGTGACTTACATTTTCACAGAATTCGAAATTTATTTCATCCTATTAAAAATGACTTTGAGCAACATTTCAAAAGAATTTTTTTATCAGATTCTAGAAAATATATTGTTTGGATGTTTAGATGTATTTAAATTTTTGTTAAAAATGATAAAGTTGTTATTTTTTTTATCAGCAATTGCATTATATTTAAAAACTCTTTGTTTCGGGATCGAAATCTATTGATATTATTCTTAATAACATTTAATCAAATATTAATGGTCTCTATAAACTTCAAGAGTAAAATTATTACCAAAGAAAATGATTTTTCATTCTAAATTTAAATAAACAGATTAATTCATAATGCGCAAGCTTACATTTCTAAAAATGTGGCACACCCTTAAAAATATGGTACATCCATAAAATTTTTTTTTAATTTTCTAAATGTGGTACATCTTTGAAAATACTATGCTTCACTTTTAGATATAGAATTTTAATTTATTCCTTATTTGTACATCAATAAAATTTCTACGTTGTATATCAACTGAAAAACTCTTTAAAATATACATTATTCAAAATTATTCAAGAGTAAAATTATTACCAGAGAAAATGATTTTCTGCGTTGAATATTTTCCATTCTGAATTTAAATAAATTGATTAATTATGATGCGCAAGTCAAAGAGAATAAAATAAACACCAACAACCAGCTTTCTCTATTTAATTTTACAAGTTCATTTGTTTTTCCGTATGCGAGCTCATGAAAATTTGTGGAAATTCATATGAAATATCAGAGAGTCATTTTCATTACAGTTTAACCACTCACTATCGATTTCTGGTTTTATGCATGCAAAATATGGAAACGTGCAAATGCAGCCCCACTGAAAAGGAGAATAAGACAATTAAATTAATTTCATGCTTCTCCTAATTTCATATAATTCTTCTCTAATTATGAAAGTTTATGCAACATATTGAAAACACAAAATTTGCACGTTGAACTGATGTCGGGAAATTTGTCTAAAAAAAATCGGTCATGTAATAAAAAATGCCTCGTTTTCTACGAGGTTTGATTGAAGTTTGCATGCTATAAAATTTTTCTGTCGTTCTTGCAGCTTTTGAATAATGTCAGGTCTGCGAGTGCTTGGGAAAAATGCTTTCGGTTCGTAAAAACGTTTTCCTGGAAACCTTACCAGCCGTTTCGATGCTTGCATAATATATCACGTGTTGGAGGCTGTGGATCGCTCTATCGCGAGGTATTTGCACATTGACTTTTCAGATTTATATTCTACGAAGTCTGGAAACGTGGAACAAGTTATAGGTATACAAGTACAAGTTATAGTTATAGTTTTGAAAAATTTAGTGTATTTCTAAAACAGTAGATCATCCTTTTAAATGTGTGATGTCCCTGAAATACGGGGGTCTTATCACATGGTGCATGCCTAAAAATATGGTACATCCATAAAAATGCAAAACATTTGTCGAATTCAGTATATCCTTAGTAATGTGGTACTTCTAAAAAATATGATACATCCCTCAAATTTGGGACATACCTCATATGTAGCACATTCTTAAAAGTGTGGCACTTTCCGCAAATGTGGTACATCCCTCAAATGTGTTAAACTCTTAAAATTGTGGTACATCTATAAAAAATGCGGTATATCAATAAAAAAGGCAATCCGCACTCCTCAACTGTGGTACATTCCTCAAATGTGACACATCCCACAAATGCCGTACATCCCTAAAATGTGTTACACCTTTAAATTGTGGCACCTTCTTAAAAATGCGGTATATCAATAAAAATGTTACATATTCCTCAAATGTGGGGTATTCTTCAAATGTGGGGCATTCCTCCAATGTGGCACATTCCTAAAAGTGCGGCACATCCTTCAATTTTAAAACATCCCTAAAAGCGTGGCATATCCCACAATAGTGGTAATTCCCTGAAACATTTTACATCCTTAAAATGTTCAACATCAATTAAAATTCAACACCTTGCAAAATGTGGCACATCTCTAAATATAGTGTACATCCATTAAAATATGGTAAGTCCCTAAAAATGTGTTAAATTCTTAAAAAATTCAGTACATACTTAAAAATGAAGTATAAACTTAAAATGATGGTAGGTCCTTAAAATTGTATTACATCCCTAAAAATATGGGACATCCTCAGAAATGTGATACTTAAAAATGTATAACATCCTCAAAAATGTGATACTTTCTTAAAACTGTATAACATCCTCAAAAATGTGCCGCATCCATAAAACAACAGCACATTCTTCAGAATTATGCACATCCATAAAACTTTGGGTTATTCCTCAAATGTGGAACATACTTAAAACTGTGAAACTTTCATAAACATGGCGCATCACTGAAATGTAGAATATCTTGAAAAATGTGGTTCCTCCATAAAAAATTGACACATCCTTGAAATTGTGTTACATCCCTAAAAATGTAATGTGGTACATCCATAAGAATGTGGTATATCCATAAAAATGCAACACATTCCTCAAATGTTGCGCATCCTTAATAATGTGGTATATCCCTAAAAATTTGGCACATCCTTCAGTTTTGATACTTTCCTAAATACATAGCTTATAAAGTGCTAACATCCGAAAAAATGCAATCCATTATACAAATATGGCACATCCCTCAAATGTGTTACACAACTAAATATGTGGTACTTCCCTAAAAATGTAGCACATCCATAAAAATGCAACAGATTCCTCAGATGTGGTACATACCCATGAATGGGGCGTAATATCCCTAAGAATGCGTTGCATCTCTAAAAATTTGTGACATCCTTAAAAATGAAGCACATAATTAAAAATCAGGCGAATCCATAAAAATTTAGGAAACTCCTTAAATTGTGTTCATCCCTAAAAATGTGAAACATCCGTAAAAATCCCGCACATTTTTCAGATGTGATACATCCCTAAAAATGAGGTACATCCTTGAAACTGTATAACATTCCTGTAAATGTGGTACACCCAGAAAACGTTGCACATCTCTAAAATTCAGCACATCTCTAAAATTTTGTTACACCCTTCAAATTTGGCACATTTCTACACGTGTAGTATTTCCCTAAAAATATGGTACATCCAGAAAAATACAAGACATTCATCAAATGTGTCCCATCCTTTAAAATATGATACAATCTTAAAAATGTGGCAGATACCTCAAATGTGGCACATCCTTAAATATGTGACACATCCTCCCTAAAAATCGCTTTGTATTTAATTTAAGACGATATAAAACTTATTTTCGGGAAATTAATTTTTTTTTTAATGGACTTTAAAAAGTGGTTTTGAGTGAAACTTGACAGGCTTTCGGGAACGAGAGGTACCGTTTTCCCGCGATTTCTCTATCGTGATTCGAGCAGCCTCATCGATTGAAAAAGCTGACAGAATCTCCGGTACGTAAGCTTCTTCGGAAACCTCGTCGTTACCACTTTATGCATTCCACTCGTGTAACTGCCATAAACTCGTTACGAGCAATTTCACCGAGTTTGAATTTAAGAGGTGCCTTTCTTGGGCCCCGGCATGGCGCCTAGACTCCCTTCAACGAGATTTCTCGATCTATAATAATACGTTTTTGATCTTTCTGAAGACGGAACAATCTCGAACTTTTAGCGATAATCGATTAATTCATAATCTATTCAGAATTTGTATAGCTTTTATTATTGTATTGCCTTCTCTTTCAAACTTTGTACTTGCGTTTCCACTTCTCAAAAGCTAATCAATTGGAGAATTGTCCAATTGTCCAGCAACCCAATGTTTGGAGGTCCGTTAAGCTAGCAGGACCACATTGCAAAAATGGATTGAAAACCTATAGGGCATTTAGAGCTCATTTAAGACTAATGCGTCATTGCCAACGTTAAGATAGCAGAACTACACATAGTAAAAAACTAATTTTCCAAAATTTCTCTGCTCTATAATTTAGGGCTCATTTAGGGCTCACTTAATGCCCTATTGTCAAATATGATGCTCCGCGATTTTTCGAAAAAACCTGTGGTCATGCTAGCTTAACGTTAACCTAGCAGGACAACACATAGAAAAAAACGACTTAGGCATTATTTTTTTCCGCAATAATTTAGGGCTCTAGCAATATAATAATAAAAATGTTAAAAAATTGTTTAAACAATTTTTGTTTAAAAAATTCTAGTAAAAATGATTTACACAAATTTCTTCTTCTGCCCTATATTAAGGCTCACTTAGGGCTCCATGAATATAATATTTGAATGTAACAAAAAATCGTTTAAACAATTATTGTTTGAACAAATTTACCACAAAAAATTAATTTTATTTTCGTTTCTTTTGCATAATTTTAGGCTCATTGAAGGCTCCTGAAATATCATCGACCAAAGGTCGTGCGATATCTCCTTAGCCTTTTTTTTGTTATATATGGTGTCGTGCCACCTTAACGTTATGAAAAATACGTAAAGAAAACCATAAAACCTCTTCTAGTATTTTTTGTAAGAATTGATAAAAAATGGTTTAAATATTTTTTAAAATGTTTAATTATCATATTCAAAGAGCGCTGAAGGAGCTATCAATTATTCTATGAATAAATTTTCTGTAAAATCATTTTTATTACGTTTTACAGCAATCTTGAGCTAACTTATTGTTAAGCAAACACTATGCAAACACTATTTTTTACAAAGAATAAAAGGGTCCAAACTTTGGGACTACTGCTTCAAATTAGTCCTAAATGAGCACTAAATTGTGTGAGGAGTAAAAATGGGTTTTATGGTTTTCTTCATGTGTTTTTTATATATAACAAAAAAAAAGGGGAAAGGAAATATCGCGCGACCTTCGGTCGATGATACAACGGGAGCCTTAAATGATCCCGAAATTATGCATGAGAAAAGAAAAGAAAATATTTTTTTTGTGAATTTGTTTAAGCAGAAATTGTTTAAACTTTTTAAAAATGTTTAATTATTTTCCTAGAGCCCTGCATGAGACCAAAATTATTCTTTAACGTTAGTTTTCTTTAAAATCGTTTCTATCACGTTTTATAGCAATCTTGAACCAACTTATTGTTAAGCTATTGCAAACACTATATTTACAAAAAATACTAGAGCCAAAATTTAATACTACGGTCCCAAATTAGTCCTCAGTGTACCCTAAATTATGCGAGGAGTGAAAATGGGTTTTATGGTATTCTTCACGTATTTTTTATAACGTTAAGGTAGCACAACACCATATATAACAAAAAAGGGCAAAGAAAATATCGCAAGACTTTCAGTTGATGATATTTTAGGAGCCTTAAATGAGCCTGAAATTATACAGGAGAAATGAAAAGAAAGTATTTTTTTGTGGTAAATTTGTTTTAACAATAATGGTTTAAACAATTTTTTGTTACATTCAAATATTATATTCATGGAGCCCTAAGTTAGCCTTAATATTGGGGACAAGAAGAAATTGTTAAATTCATTTTTACTAGAATTTATTAAACGAAAATTGTTTGAACAATTTTTAAACATTTTTTATTATCATATTGCTAGAGCCCTAAATGAGCCCTAAATTATAGTGGTAAGAAATAATGCCTAATTCGTTTTTTTCTATGTGTGGTCCTGCTAGATTAACTTTAAGCTAGCATGACCACAAATTTTTTTTCGAAAAATTGCGGAGCATTATATTTGACAATAGGACATTAAGTGAGCCCTAAATGAGCACTAAATTATAGAGCTAAGAAATTTTGAAAAATTAGTTTTTTTACTATGTGTGGTTCTGCTATCTTAACGTTAAGCTGTGATGACCATCGGTTTTTTTGTTTAAATGAAGAGCATTAAATTTGGCAATGGAGCATTAAATTAGCCCTAAATGAGCCCTAAATTCCCTATAGGGTTTCAGTCCATTTTTGCAATGTGGTCCTGCCAGCTTAACGGACCTAATAATAGATCTTAAATTGTCGGTATACTGGTCCAAAAAATCTCTTTAGTAATAGACGTTTCGCCCTTCGACGGAGGGCCTCTTCAGTGAAATACAACTATGTACATAGTCATGTAATAATTCGATGGAGATAGTCCTTGTTAACTTTATGGAGTGAACCATGTCAAGTCAATGAAATAAAAACTGTTTGCTTATGATATAATTTTCAAATTAGTTAAAGTTAAAATAGCATTAACTTTTACCTCTGCTTATGTTTTTTTTCTATAGAAACAAATGACAAAAAAGAGCATTGTTTATGTTTGCTTTTAATAATAATTAGTAAACAGTCTTATTATATTTAATAATAGTTATTGTTATCATGAACTAATATTACAGTAGCATAACTCTACCAACGTCCGATTATACTATACTATACCCATTACCCTATCATAATACTATCGCGTTCAAGGTGTTATTTAATCCGCCGGAAGAAATCGATCCCAGTCACTGGAAATTAATAACATACTTGCTAATCTATACAAGCCGGACTGAAACAGAAATTTCTACCCAAATTTCCAGAAATATCCATTTTCTGTTGCTTTTTCGTAAACGTAAATTACACAGAAACACAACAAAAAGTTACCTATACGATTTTTTATATATGTTATATACCTAAATTTTTTTCGGATCGCTGGAATCGAATTTGGTGTCATATTTGCTCCATCACGTCAGCTTTTTGATAATATTAGCCTTTTTTGTCATTTTTAAGAATGCAAGGTTTAATTCTTTAATTTGAACGACGCGTTAAAGTTTCTAGAATGTCATATAGGTGTGGTGGTCTAGTTCACCGCACATGGCACTTTTTTTGTGGCTGTCTTATTTCTTAAGGTAAAATCTTTTCTTCGATCTTTTGGTATTTCGTTCTATCTGAAAAAACGAGTATCGATAATCGATGCATACTTACTTCCACGAAAATGTTCGGATATTGGAATACCTTCGTTGTAAATGCCACATCTCGGGTTTCTCCTTTTTTTATTTTTATAATTTTTTTTACTTTTTCTTTGCTCTCAACTAGTGCGTCTCTTTCCGTTCGCCTCCGCAATTCCTATATCTTTCCCATACACTATCGAGCAATCGTTTCGAAGCTTGGCGAGACAGCTTTATTTACCTCGAATAAAGGGTATGTCCTGAGCAAGGATCTGTGAAATCGTGCTGCTGACAGTATGGAAAGGGCATATGTTAAGGGTGAAATAATGTAAACCTGTCTCTTTGGATCTCCAAAAACCATTTTTTAAACGGGGTTTCTCCTTTTTGTAAACAATTTTGTCCCATTTTTGCTTTAAATGTCGAGCCGAGTTGGATTGGGATTTAGGGTTGCCCGATTCCCTCAGGCTCACAAGCTTTCGGGTTGATCCAAGGTTCTTTTGTATGAACCCCTAAAAAGCCTATTTCTTAGAATCATGTCAGCAATAACTAAAATCTTCCACCACTTAATAAATATTAAAACGCTTTACCTTTCATAATCAGGGTGGACAGTTGACCACTGACCGAGAAAACTGGGAATCTTAAGCACCGGGAAAAAGCAGGGCATTTTTTTCAAAGTCGGGAATTTTTCACAATTTTTAAAAAATTTTGCAATTGGATATTTAGCATGGTAATTATATAGTTAAAAACTAAATTTGTATAATTACACGGAGAGAACTGTATGGTTGTAAGATCCATAATTAGGGTTGTCACAACCACAACAAATAGTAAAATTTGGTCTAACTACAATTGTGTTTTCCACAAATACATAGCTGTTTGTGTAAGAGACTGGTTGTAAGAACTACACTGTGTGTCTGCCAGAAGTATGTACAGTGTTTATTACCACCAAACTATATGTTACCACAACCGTGCCTTATGGTTGCCATGACCACACTATGTTGTTGCCGCCGATACACACTCTAGTTGTCGAAACCCCACTATGTAGTTGTCGCATGCACACATTGTGGTTGTCACAACCACACTATGTGGTTGCTGTAGGCATACATTGTGGTTAGTACTACCACAAAAATATAGTTCTCTCTACTAACGGGTTATTGCTACAACTGCACAGTAAAAGATGTTTCGACTAGGGTGTGGATGAAGAAAAAAATCTCAGTATTAATGGTACATAAGTTTTTATTTGAATTTGCATGTTACTTCCTATACAAAGTTGATAAATTTCGCTTAAAATACATCAATTCAAATATAATAAAAGCATTTTGGTTCCCCTCAAACAATATTAAGACACTAAAATTAAAAGCATCATATACTTGTGGTGTACAAAATATTTCGGAGTTTACATTTCGAAAATTAACGGCTAAAACCTTACTTACGTACCTTTTAAACTCGCCAGAATGCTGTAAAGTTCTTTAGATTTTGCGCACATTTTTCCTTGATTCTCCATTGTCCATACACTTTGAATGTTCTAATATATCACCACTTTAGCACTTTCACTCACTTTTCATCTACATTCGATGCACACAAGAAATAATCTGATGGCGTCGAGGGCCTGATGGGGACGGTACGTAGTGTATTTTGGCGCACGTGAATCTGCGCAACTCTGTGCAACCAATCAGAAATGTTTGAGATACACACAGTGGTTGTGGGACATCCAAGCGTGTGGTTGCGGCAACCTCAAGCATGTAGCTGCAACATTGTGTTTGTGATAACCATATGATAAATTAACTCAACTACACGGAATAGAAGCGGCTTAAATTTCATGTGGATGGGCTACAAATAGCGTAGTTGTGGGAGCTACAAGACTGCAGCTACAAGCGTGTCGTTTTGGCAACTAGGTCATTTTGATCTAACAACTTAAATAAAAGATGTCTCAACAAAACTAGTGGCCATTGCAACCATATTCAATGCAACTTGATAATATTAGTTACTATAACCATATCAGTTTTCACCGTGTAATATGTAATAATTAGCATGTCTTCAAATATAAAATTAACCTATTTCCGTTCATTTCGGGGATATAAATGTATAATTTTACCACATCGAGCACAGATTGATGTATGAATTCCTATCAAAAATCCAAAATCTGTATTTTAGATCTTGTGTTACAAAAAGACTAATATCTCCGAAATTACGATCCACAGCATTTTTTAGATTTTTTAATGCGGTTTATTAAATCACAGACTTCACAATATTTGTCCTATTCCCCTCTTTTCCCTTTTTCTTAAAATTCCTCATTTTTCCCTTGTTATTACAAATGTCAAGACTTTCCGAAATTAAAATCCTCGAATGACATGTTATGGGCCCATCCCGCGACTCGAACGTTTCACGTATCTCGTAATAACTCGAGAACCTCCGGAGTCATTTGGATGTTTTTAGGCCATTTTGTTGAAAATGCAATGTATTCCAACTTAAAACCTTTGGAACATGGAACCTACATTCATGTTATTTAGAAGAATTTATTCGCCTATTATTCAACTATTTTCTTTAAAAAATCATCCTATTTTTCCTTCTCTAAAAACGTGTTCGGCTGTAGCGTCGACAATCACTCTTACTGTTAAAAGTCAACCGGGAAAAGCATAATTTTTTTGACCGTGAAAATCGAGAAATAGTCTGATTTTTTTAAAGTTTGAGTGGCCACCCTGATATTTAATATTATTGAATAAAGATAATGCAATATTATTGAAAGCTGTATTATTATTGTTATTATTATTATCCTTCAGATTTGGTCCGCATTAATAGTCTAGTTAGTTTACCTATTCTATCATAATTTATGCTCATGTATTTGGCAGTAACCGATTCCGGTCTTTTGTTTTTCCTGTGGTTTAAATCGCGGTTAGTCAAATAGCGACGATAACTCGGCATTATTTCGCAGAGAAAATTGGCACGTCGCCAACCAAATTTCCAGAGATTGGTAGTTTAATAATACCGCCATCTTCTGTAACTTGTATGTAAGTGGGCTAACAATAACTTTACTGTGAATGTGCATGCGGAATTATGTGCGAAAATCATAATGCTAATACAACGATGATCCTCTGGCACTTTACCAGATCGACATACCGGAACTGCGAATTCCATTAAACGATCAGAGCTTTTGGACAGGGAATAAATCGTGAATCAGTATTCTAATCCGTAGAAGTAGTACAATTTATGTGTTAAATAAAAGTTTCAAAAGAATTACTTTAGTCGATGATTAAGGCCGGTTCTAACGCAAGATCCCTATTACCGAAATGTTACCAACATTAAGACCATTCCACAGCTCAAGTGGTTCGTGTCCGTGCTAAGATTCTAGAATATTCTCGAAATTATAGATAATAGATTTAATTAAAAGTTTCCTGCATTTATTCATTCGATGCGCAATATAATTTTATGACGTTATCGGCAACCTTCTAGAATATTCTAGGAACTTAGCACGGACACGAACCATTTGATCTTTAGAATGGTTTCGATGTCGGTAACGTGTCGGTAACAGAAATCTTTGCGTTAAAACCGGTCTTAATAATCTATTTTGTAGTTCTAGTATAAATGATATAAGTATTGTGAACAATTTTTTGAGATATTAAATAAAAGGCTGACCTGTTCATCAGAAAGATGCCATTTGTTGGGGGGCGGGGGTGATTTATGTTATATTCCCAACGAGTGCCGAGACTCATTTTGCGCCCAAAATCAGAAAATCTATATTTTCTCTCGCTTCCTCGCCCCATCAGCTCCCTTTCGCCCCAGTCCTCTTTCACTCCAGTCCTCTTTCACTACGGTCTTCTTATTGCAGTAATGCTCCTGTATTCTACAAGCCCTGTCCACACAAATCAAGCGTACCACAAATCATTCGTAACTCGCCTGCTCTTAAATTCTTCTGTTCATATTCTTGCAAATGTTTACTATTGAGGGTGAAGCTCTCATTTTTCTTATGGAAAAATAATGGTTTATTTACGGGGTGGCTACTCGGCCTGGAAACCGGGAAATGACAGTGAATGCATTTTTTTACCGGTAATTTTACAAATTTTTGAATAAAAATCTATCTAATCGTTTGAAATATCACAAATTTCATTTCACATGATGATATATTGCAATTTAAAATAAGTTCGATTTCAACTTTTTTTTAATGATAAGTTTAATATTTAACTTTTTTCAATTATGAATCATTCAGTTTACACTCCGAGAACAATGTTTTTCTTTTAAAATAAAAAAGATTTCTTTAATATCATTTGAATTTTAAATATTTACCGTATTGATTCAATACAATAATTTGTTTAATACGATTTATTTGATTTAGATAAAGGATTTGCTCGAATTAAGTAGATTTGAGTGTATACAAATATTTCTTTGAGTTAAACAAAAATATTAAATATATTAATAATAGTAATATTAAAAAGACCTTTATTTAATTGAAACAAGGAAATCATTTCATGTAAATAGAAATTTATTTACAAAATAAGTAAGTTCGAATAAAGAATTTCATTGAATGAAACGTTTTTTACAAGCATATTAAAGAAAAAAAATTGTTTGAATCAAAAACTTTGCTTAGTGTAGTGGGTAATTCTGAAATCTTCTACAATGCAAATTTTCAATTACTTTCTATTACTCTACTGTTGTTAGAATTTTTTTAATGGAACAATAATTCATTTTGCAAGACGATTTTGAATATATTCAAAATGAAATAATTTATAAATTCAAAAACCTTATTGGTCAACCAAATGTAAGCTTCCGATTAAAACTTTATAAACTAATTTCAATTTCTAAATAATTTAAAATGAATAGATACATAATTAAACGTTTTTTATTCAATTTAAAATCCTATTCTAATATTTTTTAATTAACAAAAGAACAATTTTTTAATGTTTAGCAATATTTTACTGTTCATTAAAAACAAGCAATTATATATCAAATATTCAAAAATGAATAATTTCAAAGATTTAAAAATACTATAAATAAATATTATACTGAAATAATCCAACTTAAAAGAATTGACGTATAAAAAATGTTTAAATTTTCTAATTTTAAAGATTTATACAGAGTTAAAAGGTTTTTTGGTTGAATATATTTTTTCTGATTTGTAAGGGGCCAATTTTACTTTTTACCATTTTGTATTGAGTCGAAGAGGAAAATTTTTTCGCAATTTTTTTCCTGAGTTGGAAGAAAGTAATTTTCTATGTTTTAGATTTGTATATAGTTGAAAGGGAGGAAATATTTGTTTTTAAGTTTTTATAAACGGTAAGAGGCATTTCTTTTGTTTTGAACATTTAGATTTCGGTTTAAAATGTTTAGTTTTTAATATTTTCCGATCAGTGACATTTGATTCAAAATTGTCAAATTTATCAAATTCATCAAAATTACTACAAAATATGACAATAAATACGTCACTCTTGTCCTTCGATCTCTGTGATTGGCCCTTAATTCCTGTTTCAATACCAATTAGCGTGGAATGCAATGCTCTGTTTCCAATTCAAACGCGTTAATTACAATTCAAGCGCATTTCCCACTCAGTGATTTCAATTTGCTTCGATGTCAGTGCGTGTGTGGCTGGCGATTTTACATAATTGTATTTCGAAATTAAGTGAAGAGTTACAGATACACTAAAGAAAACGTTAATAAATTTACTGAAATAAAATTGAGGCACATTTGGAGAAGGAGAAAGGGAAAGAAGAGGAGACTTTTAACCTATGCTCTTACTCTTGACCTTTGAACATCAACCTCTGATTTTTGACCTTTCAACTTAAATCTATCACCTCTTACTGTTCACCTCGGACATGATCTCATCCATGACCTTGACCTATGATCTTTCACCTTTGATCCCTGACCTATAAATCAGATTTCAGATAATAAAGTTTGGGAATTTTGCGAAAGATTGTTCTGCAACGGCACAATGTTCGCTGTTCGCAAGAAACTTCTCCTTTTTCTCGCTTTCTTGTGTAAATCACTTAAATGCGAACTGAGTTAATAGAAACTAATAAGAAAATTCAATTATTTATGGCTTAAAGTTAATTTTTTGTTGTTGAAAAGTTTGCTTCATTTTTTTTTAGGAACTCATTTTGTCCAGTTAAAAATTCTACAATTTGATTGAAAAAATGGTTTATTTTGTTAAAATGGATCTATTTTGTTAACAAAATAATCTTTTTTATCAAAATTTCAGCTACTTGGTTGAAAATTTACATATTGTACTGAACATTTATGCAGTTCTCTGAAAATTGGTCTTTTTCGCAAAAAATAAATCTTCATGGTTGTTGGTCGAAAAAATGCATCTATTTATTTGAATATTGAACTTTTTATTTTGAAGTTGATATTTTGAATTAAAGATTGATATTTTCAAACTAAAAATTAAACTATTAATTATGTAGTTGTAAATACATTTTTTGTTAAAAATTCATATTTTCGCGTTTAAAAATTCAACTGTTTTGTAGAAAATTCCTCCATTAACCTAAAATTTGGTAGAAAATCACATGTACCTGAAGTTCTGAACATTCAAATGAACGAAATATTTTTCGACATTTCCATTTTACCCATAAATATTGTTCCAACTGCATTTTGAATCACGCATTATAATTCTTTTTCAATAGTAAATTATTTCCAATATAAATTAACAAACATTTTAGCACTTTTCCTGATTTGAAAAGTCATCATTAAAAAAATTCGTTCATTTGAACATTCAGAACTTCAAGCACATGAAAATCAAACTATTAGGTTGAAAATTGATATTTTTGTTTGCAAATTGTACTGTTTGGTTGGATATTCAAATATTTGATTTAACATTAAACTACTTATTTGAAAATTTATCTATTTGATAGAAACTTAACTGTTAAATAATCATATTTTTGGTTTCAAAATTCATCTGTTTTGTAGAAAAAGTGATCATGTAAGAAAATATCTTTTTCCTTTTTTCTTAAAAATCTATATTTTAATTGAAAATTGATCTAACTTTTAACTAATTTGCTGAATGTTCAATTACAGTTCCACTGTTTTGTAGAAAATTCATTTTTTTGGTTGATAATTCATTCTTTTGTTGTAGAAAATTATTCATATTTGTTCAAAATTTATCATTATGATTGAGAATTCAACTAATTTTTTATAAATTAGTTTTTTCTCTGGTTAAATTAAGCTGGTTGAATTTTTTAAAAGTAATTTTATAAACTGAGAATTTAACTTCCATTTTTGGTTGAAAATTTATCTTTGTTAGTTGAAAATTCAACAATTTAACGAAAAATTCATGTACTTCGTCGAAAATTCGTCTCTTGGTAGAAAATAATTTTTATAGGTTAAAAACTCAGCTTATTCAATTATTTTGTTGAAAATTCCACTATTTCGTTATTCATCCGTTTTTGGTAAAAACTTGAATTGTTTTTTTTTTAATTTGATCTTTTGGAAAAAAAAATTTTTAACGTAGAAAAGTCATCTTTCTTGGTTGAAAATTCATTTCATTTCGTAGATAAATAATCTTTTTTTTTTGTTTAAAAATTCAACTATTTGGTTGAAAATACCATATATTCGACTTAAAGTCTTACGCGTTTCATATTGGATTGAATACAGCACCTTTACATTGATTTTATTTAAAAGAATGTATTCCCCTATTATACCCGTATTTCAGCATAAAATCTAATTTTTTTAATACTACAATTTTGTATTTTGTTTTAAATTAAAAAGATAACATTTCTAATCAAGGATTATTGTGGAAAAAATCCTTGACTTTTCTCAAAGTTCAAGAGGATCTCGTCAACTAAGAACCCAAAGGATTTTCTTCGTCGATATCAGGCGGAAAATGTAGCCAATATCACGTGTCATATTGAGCAAAGGCAAAAGCTAGTCTATAAGTATTGGAATCAAAGCTTGGATCGATTTAACCAGATTTAAAACGGAAGCGCTACTCTCTTTCTCTCTGCTTGTTTCTCTTTCATCAGTGCTTTCGAACCTATTCCGTAAAGACGGATTAGATTGCTTCGATTCAATCTCTACAAACAAGCGGAATCCACTCTATAAAAGAGCTTTTACTCAAATTATATTTAAATTCTAATAGATTTATACTTTTTGCATCGAAAAAGGGAAGATCAACTTATGCATGTTAGAAATTAAAAAAAAATATTTTGTAAAAATGATACCTTTGTTTTCAATTGATTTTCTTAGTTTGAATTGATTCGCTCTAAAGTTTTAGTATTTTTGTCAAATTTTTTTTTTTTTCTTTTCATGTTTACGAGATGATTTATCTTTCCAGGTTGACCACAAAATGTCATTTTCAAAATTCCCTGAATTTGCCTTGATAAATGATTCATTTTTCCTGATATTTAATATTCAAAGATCAGCATTTCAATCTTGTATCATTTTACCATATAATCTTTTTTAAGCGTAAGCAAAATTTCAGATTAAAATTAAAATTTTCCACAAAAAAGTACATTTTTGACCAAAAAAGGAATCAATTTTCAACAAAAAATGAAATAGGTATATTTTTTTACATTTCCAATTTTTCTACAAAAAAGTTGAATTTGCAACTCGAAAATATGATTTTTTTGCAACAGTTAATTTTCTATTAAATAGTAACATTTTCAATGAAGTAGATTAATTTTTATTCGTATAGTTGAATTTTCTATGAGAATAGTTGAATTTTTAACGAAAAATATGAATTTTTAACGAATAAGGTTATTAATTATCTACCAAAAAGAAAAGTTCTCCAAAATCCAAACCTAAAATTTTATGCTTCAGAATGGTTCCATTTGATGTCCAAAGATACTAAAAAAAAGTTTCTCCTATATCACATGGTGATGCGAGTTTGCATTTCTTTATCTTGTGAAAATTTTTGATAATAAATAATTCAGTCTAAGAATTTTCCCTGACTCAGAATATAAATTTAAACACTGATGTTATTTTTTATAACTGGGCATTCATTAATTTTTTGATGTCAAACATTAAATAGTGTCGATTACTGATCTATTATTTTTTAAGAAACGAGAAAATGTAAAAATATTAGAAAAGTGATCAACACGATTTAATATATAATACAAAAAAGTGGATTAATACCCTGCTCAACAAAATAACATCATTGTTTAAATTTATATTCAGATTCAGTGAAAATGCTCTAGATTGAAGTATTCATTAAAAAAACGCTTCAAAAGGTAAAGAACCAAATACTTAGTTAATGCTCTCATGTATAGTGCCATTCCCAGTTCAAATCTTGGCTGAGGCACATTTTTTCTCGTTTCTTCAAAAATAATAGACCAGTAATCAACGTTATTTAATATTTAATATAAATAAATTAATTAATACCTTGGTCAACAAAATAATATCATTGCTTCGAATATTAATGGTTTAGGAATCTTATGATTCCATTTTAGATACTGGACGCGCATACGGACAGAAGAATGGATGCATTATTTGGTATTCCAAGGATTTGCCCTCCATATAGCGAGTGAAGGGAAAATAAATTCCCGGCCCTTCGACGACCGGTCGTCTATCTTCGAACTTTGAGAAAATTACATCTATAAAGAATCTTTTCTTCAGTTGGTGACAAATTTCAAAAATCTGCCGTATATCTTGACCGGTTATTTCGACAACTTAGACGGAAAATATAGTTATCTGTTACCAATGCGATTTTCCGAATTCCACTGACTATTTGTAAGGATATAGAATGCGATATATAAACCTCGAGGCAACTTACTTTCCTAAAAAAGGGTTCCTTTTCTAACTGAAAAAATGGAAGTTTTGAATAGGAATACAGGGTGGCCTTTCATTTTCTGATTTTTTCCCGGGTTTGCAAAAAATGTGCAGTTATTGAAATTAAAACTTTTCGAGCTGAAAATTTTTTCATTTGAATTAATCAAAACTGTACTGTAAATTTCGGTTGAAGATTCATCACTTCAGTTGAAAATTGATCTTTTTGGTTAAAAATGTAAATGTTTTGTTTAAAATTATTTTTTTAAGTTCGATGATTCAACTGTTTAGTTCAAAATAAGTCGTTTCAGTTGAATTTAACTGTTTTTTATTTAAAATTAGTCTTTTTGGATTGAAATTTCAACTGATTACTTGAAAGTTGAACTAGTTTGTTAAAGATCCATTCTCTTGATTGAAGATTCATCACTTTAGTTGAAAATTAACCTCATTGGTTGAAAATGCGACTTTTTTGTTCGAAATTAATTTTTTCAACTAAAAATTTAATTGTCCCATTTTTAGTTGAAAATTGATGTTTCTTAGTTGAAAATTTAACTATTTGGTTGAAAAGTCATTCATTGAATTGAAAACTCGTAAATTTTCTTGGTTGAAAATTAATTTTTTTAACTAAAAATGTAACTAATCCGTTTTGGGTTAAAAGTTTATTTTTTCAGTTGAAAATTCACGTGTTTGGTTGAAAATGCCTCTTTTTCGTTTGAAAACTCATCTGGTTTGGTAGAAATTAAATTTTGTTGTTGTTATAAATGCAACTGTCTAGTTACAGATTTATCTTTTTTTCTTTAGGATTCAACTATTTTGTGGCAAATTCGTATTTTTTTGGTGGAATTGTACTGTTTAAATTTTATAATTAAAAATTAAAATCTTTTTTTGTTGAAAAATCAATTCTTTCTTTTTTCATTGAGAATTTATCCTTTTTGTTAATAACTCAACTACTTGACTGAAAGTCAAAATACTTTTTCAAGAATATATTTTTGTGATTGAAGATTAATTTTATTTAAAAAATGTATCTCTGGTGGAAAATCTAACTATCGCAGCAATTTGAACTATTTAATTCTTAATGCTAAAATTTGTTACTTTTTTTAGCCTTCTTGTAAGTCAAGCCTATTCAGCGAGGAGAAGCTTACTCGTCCAGATAGTCAATTTCCCCCACCACTTTCCTCTGCTCACTCGAGTGTTCGAGTGGTGGTTACTCTTGGGAAATAGAGTAGGAAGTGGAAAATAGAGATGGAAAACTCGCATCTGCGATTTGACTCGTTCCGACGAAAATTTCTGAATTTCTCCTCGCTGAAGAGGCCTGTTGTTAGTTATCAAATTAAATTAATAAAAAAAAATGTTAAAATCAAATTTATTTCAAATTGCCTTATATAATGTGATACGAAATTTGTGATATTTCCTGTGACTGGATACATTTTTCTTCTAAAAGTTTGTAAAATTTTACGAGGAAGGAAATTGTAGGCCGTCATCAACCTCTCTAGTAATCGCCCCATGCGAGGAGCTTCACAAAATCATCCTGAATTCCAAAATTAAAAATACATAAAGTTTAAAAATAATGTGTAAAATGGTTTAAATATATGTGATTTCAAAAGTAAGTCAGGAAACAAAAGTTTGGATGAAAACAGAAAACTGTGAAAAGGTTTGGTAAGACACTTTGCAAGATTAGAGAATAATTCCTTCTCGGAAGCGGATGAATCGCAAAGTTCAAGGAGTAGAAACTTTGTTTCCACCTTTACAGAGGCATCCTACCTCTCACCCTTTCCTTTCCTCCTTCCATAGTGGAGGAAAGGTAACTTTATAGCTCGCTTTATAGCGTAACTAACAAAGTGGAAGGAAAGTACGGGAATCATTATCTGATTTCGTTACCCATGAAAGATAACAATGACTTTGATTTTATCTCTCTTATCTAACCAAAATATCTGAATCTATAATTCCCTGAGTTCAAGAGTCTGTATTGGTTTTAGGGAAACAAACATTTAATTAGCAGATTTGCCTTATTCACTGAAGATCGCAATCTCAACTCTTATCTTTATTCTTATCAGAAGCAAAGAAAGTAGTTATTGTGAGTTACGATAATTTGATAATAAAAGAATCCTAAACTAAGGTGAATTTCACAGATTCAAGGAAAGGTTTTATGATTTCTCTGAAATAATTTATATCAAGACAAAATTAAAGAAGATCAAAAATTGAAAAAGGGATAAACAAGAGAATATGGTCGCATTAGATATTATTTCTTAAAATCTTGTTTGAACATTTGTGAGCCAGAGAGTTGAATTTTTTTCTCCCTGGACCAAAAAATCTTTCTTCGTTGAAAATCCATATTTTTGTTGTAAAAATGCTACTGTTTTATGGAAAATTAATCTATTGTGGTGGAGGATTAAACATTTTTGTTGAAAATGAAATTTTGTTGAAGATTCATATTTTTTATTTCAAATTCAACTATTTTGTAAAAGATTAGCCTTGTTGGGATAAAAATTGAACAATTTTGTTCAAACTTGTGTTAGCTCTTGACTGGAAAATCTGGTTTAGTTCAAAATTTAACTCCTGTTGAAAAATATTTTTGTTGTTAAATTTAACTTTTTTTTGTATTCAAGAAGAAAATCTTTAGGTTCGATTCTGAACTAATCTATTCGTAGAAATTCAAACTATTTTATTCAAAATTGATAGTTTTGTTTGAAAATTCAACAGTTCGGTAGAAAATCCAACTATTCGGTTGAAAATTCAACAATTTGGTTGAAATTTTCTTTCTTTCTCGATTGAGAAATCTATTTTAGTCGAAAGTTTAACTAGTTTGTTAAAGACTCACATTTTTGGTTGAAGATTCATTTTAGAGTAAAATTCATTTCTTTGGTTAAAAATTCGTTTTTATTTTTGGTTAAAAATTCATTTTTGCTCTGAAAATGTAACAATTCCAGTTTTAGTTAAAAATTTATGTTTTTGGTTGAAAATTTTATTATTTGGTTGAAAATGCATGTATTAGGTTAAAAACTCATCTTTTTGTTTAAGAATTTTGTTATTTGAAAGAAAATTGATCTTATTTGAATTTAAAAAATTTTTGTAAAAATTAATCAGATTCGGTTGAAAATTCAACGGATTTTTTGAAAATTTAACTGTTTTTTTAATTCGCCGTTTCAGTTGAAAAGTTCACTATTTCGGTTTAAAATTTCGGTTTAAAATTTTTTGGTTGAAAATTCAATTCTTTTGTTGAAAATTCATCTTTTGGTTTGAAAGTTGAACAATTTTCTTAAAAATGCGTTTTTTTGTTCTTGAAAATTAAATTTTCAACTGGAAATTGTGTATTTCCATTTTTGTTTCAACTATTCATCTTTTTGGATAGAAAGTTGAACTACTTATTTAAAAATTATTTTTTGTTTGTTTGTTGAAGATTATTTTTTTTGGTAGAAAATGAAACTGTTTCGTAAAAAATTTGTCTTTCTGGCTTAAAAATTCCATAATTTGGTTGAAAATTATTTTGTTTTCCTGACAGAAAATTTGTTTTGTTTAAAAAATCAACTACTTGTTAAATTAATATTTGAAATTAGCCTTATACAAAATTTAGAAAAACTCTCAAAGCGACTTGTTTTCTAATATCTTTCATTATTTTTTATAATTTTTAAATAATAAATCAAAACTTCATGAAAAAAATATAGTTGAGGAATCGAGTCAAATTCAGTCAATATTCTCGTTTATTCCTTGGTTCTTAGAAATTTTTCAGTCTAAAAATGTGCAGTATCGTTAATATTAATTAATATCAAATGTGTTGATTCCGTAACAGGGGGATAATGAAACAAGAAAAGATAAAATGAGTCTCTAATGTGATAATGGAAAAATAATTACTGGAAATAGAAAACCTTTCTGCCTTTCTCTCATTAACTTTATCGATTTTTATATAATTACTTTTACCTTTTACATTCTTTCATTAAGTTATTTTCTTTGCGTATAAATCTTGCAACACTGCGCCAAATATGTTTCTCATTTTGCTAATCTTTTTTAGCGTTTGAGAGCTCGAAAAGAAAGGAATAGCCTCTTCTGAGAAGGAATTTTTAACTTGTCTTTTAGGGAGGGACAAATAATATTAAACATATGTGAATTTACAAGACTTCGACGTTGAAGAGTTTGAAAAAGCTTTAATGTTTTTTTCGCGAAGAAGCACGTGGTACGAAGCGAAGAATTCAGTTGTAGTCGCTAACCACCCGCCACGAATGACTTTATTTTTAGACCTTCTATTGAACGCTATACTCACTATCCCATAAATAACTCGTGACGCCTACAACTAAAGGTCCTCTCTCTGAATCAAGCAAATTAAATTATTTTCAGTTCTCTGACACTTTTCTAATTTAGACAATTAGAATTT
The DNA here is from genome assembly GCF_010883055.1 of Belonocnema kinseyi. NCBI lineage: Eukaryota > Metazoa > Arthropoda > Insecta > Hymenoptera > Cynipidae > Belonocnema > Belonocnema kinseyi. The sequence goes on along the minus strand of NC_046666.1, from coordinate 39,968,540 downwards.
CGAGAAGAACATTTTTTGGACATTTTTTTCATGATTTAGAGTTTCAGAGTCTTTGACCCTTGTCCCCTGACTCTTGATGCTTCATATCCGGAAGAAGCGACAAAAGAAATCTAAAAATATTTTAAAAGGAAGATTGGCATCTCAGCTTTAAAATAAGCCTAAGAACGTAGGAATATCTTCAGGGGTTTTGGAGTTACTATCAGAAATGTGGGAATGTTAAGTCGCGGGATGGGCCCATAACCTGTCATTGGAGGATTTTAATGCTAGGGTCTTAACATTTGTGGTAATAACCCAAAAACCGCTCGGGATATTTTAATTTTCTTAAGGCCATTTTTCCATCCCATAAATAACTCGTGAAGCCTACAGCTGAAGGTCCTATCTCTGAATCCAACAAATTAATTTATTGTCAGTTCTCTAACACTTTTGTGAATTATACTATAACATTTTCAATAAGAATATTTTTGTAAAAATTTTTTTTATGATTTAGACTCCTTAGAGTTACAGAGTTTAACGTTCACCCTTGTCCTCTGACCCTTGACGCTTTTCACGTAACAGAAAAGATAGGAAAAATCTATAAAGATTATAAAAGGAAGATTAACATCTCAGCTTTAAAATGAGCCTAAGCCGAAAGAACATAAAAATATATTAAGGGGTTCTCAAGTTATTATGAGAAATGTGAAAATGTCGAGTTGCGGAATGGGCCCACAACCTGTCATTCCAGGATTTTAATGCCAAACTATTGCATTTGTGATAATAACACGAGAATCGCTTTGGATATATTAATGTTCTTAAGGTCATTATAAAGTTGAGCTTTCAATCTTCTTTTTTCAATTTTTGTAGATTTTTCCAATTTCTACTTTAAGTTTTTGAGCGAGTTGATAATAAGGAAATAAAATTCGTTGAAACGGATTTTTGTAAATGCTCTCGATTCTGCGATTATATATCGAAACGGATATCGATGCTCGGAGACATGGAGCCTTGAGCTCGTAAATTCAGCCGAGCGACGATAATTTTCCACTCTTGTCAACCTTGGATAACGGGTAATGCGAATAGCTTCTCTCAAACCGGAATCATGCTTCGACTGTGAATGAAAACGCGTTTTAAAAAAGTTACGCCCAAGTATCAAACAACAGTTCTTTATCCTTGGTTACGCAAGCTTAGAAAGATTCGACGACTTAGATTTATGATGATGGAAAATATGAATATTGTGGCAGTATGGAATATGAAATGATAATAATAAACAATATGCAAAGACGGTAAATTAAAACGGAAACCAGTGAAATGTCAGGGAATCTTATTGGTCAACTGATCACACAAATCGTCTCTTGTCTCGCTTCCCCTCCCTTATAACACCTCTTCTACCTTCCCATACTCCCCCCACTATATATTATATATATTTTTATATATATATATTTTTTTTATTTTTTATACTATATTTTTCTCCTCAATTTCCCTCCCTTCCTCTTATCGCATCCCCTCCCTTACTTCCCCTCACCCCCTCACCCCCTTCCATACTTCCCGCCCTATTCCTCACTACCCATAAATTTCCTCTCATTCTCCTCCCATCACTTTCCCTCTATGGAAAAAAAGTATGACGGAAGGACGGACACTCAATAGAAACATTTCTATAAAATTATTCTTTTTGATCAAAATATCATTTTTTGAAATTTATATTTCAGTTTTGGTAGAGTATTGTTTTGGTTTATAAATGCAATTTTTGGGCTGAAAGTTAATCTATTTTCGTTGAGAGTTCAAATGTTTTATTTGATTAAAATGTTAACATTTTAGTTGAAAATTCAACTGCTTGGTTGAGAGATTAAACTACTTTGTTAAAAATCCACTTCTTTAAAACTCACCACTTCACTTAAAAATTTAATTTTTGATCTGACAACTTAATTATTTAATTGATTATCCTCTTAATGTGTTGATTTTAAATGCGTCTATTCGTTTAGAAAATTAATTTTTTTTTGAAACTACGCTGTTTTTTAATTTTTTAAATTGCCTTTTTTACCAAAATTGGTATCGTAGTTTGTGGACGACCAGTTAGGAAAGATTCATTTATCGTCATCAGTTGACAAACTATAATATGACAAGTGCTATGAATTTGTGCGAGGATATGTAGCAAGGAAGCTGCGATGCATCTCGTGGCATCTTGTCTTTATTGCCCTCTATACAGCCTCGAGTGCAGAAGTTAGAACGAGAGGGTCAAAGAGTGAAGGGGTCGATAATGCGTTTATGGTCGCATTAAACCTGCCACTGCATCGTCTGCTACAGCCTTCCTACTTTACTAGTTTACTTGCAACTTCGCTTCGTCCTCGCCCTCGACTTCGCCTCGCCTCGACTCGCTCGTTTACACGTGTTGTGCTTACGAAGCGTTAATAACCTCAGGTGACCGTGTCGAGTCTTGAAAATAATTAATGTCTCCTTACAACCCTATATAGAATAATTGTCGTTCTTTATATAGTTTTTACGGTTTTTACAAAACAGAAAAGAACTTATCGCTTTTAAGTGTCTCATAAATATTTTCTCACTTCCTAGGGAAGTTTCTTAGTTTTCATATGAGAAAAATCGAGCTTCTAACTCTTTATTTACCAGGAATAAACTTTTCTTTACTTACTTGTTTTTAGATTAAATTCTTACAATTAAATAATAGGGTGACCGTAAGTCAGGTAAAAACTAAATAACAGGAAAAAGTCAGAGATTTAAATAAAACTCTTGCAAAAGTCAAGGAATATTGGTAAGAGGCTGTTAAGGATAGGAAATTTAAAATTGTTTAATTTTTGTTGCAACTGTTTTATTCTGTTTACATAAGATTATGTTAGAAAGTTTACAAGATTAAAATTCTGGTCTTTGAATTTTATTGGTTTGGGAAAATAAAAACATTCTGAGGAAAAAGTTAGGACATTTTTACATTCTTATCCTAATGAGAAGGTATTGGTTATATGTAAAATTTCACTTTGTCGGTTTTTATCAAATCTCCACGGGTTGAGACCCACTGAGTCAGAAAAAACGATTTTTACGATGATGTTTGTCTGTCGGTCTGTATTCTGTATTCTGTAGGCACGATAACTTTCGAAAAATTGATCAGATTGGATTCTGCTTTGGCACACTTTTGTAAGGCCTAATAAGAAAGAACAAGTTCGTAAACCAGCTATTTTGGATCAAAATTCCATAAGTGAGCCCATTTTCAAAATTTTTGAAAACACATTTTTTCAAGATTTCAAATTCTATCTACGGTTATTCATAGTACCCAAAAACTCGAAAAATTCACCCTGATGACATTTTTCAATAAAAAGAAAATTGTCAGAGTTAACAGTGTTAAAGCATTTTCGAAATCCAAAAAAACAAACTAAAATCAACATTTTAAGCCAAACAACGCATGATATGAAAAAAAGTCAAGAGAAGAAAAACGTTGATTTTTGAAAGCCCTACAAGATTATCATAACAAATTTTTTAATTTGATCAAAAAGTTGAACATTCAAAATTTGATCGTACCAAAAATGTTTGAAACCGCATTTTTTCAAGATTTCAAAATTCTATGTACGGTTATTCATAGTACACAGAAACGCAAACAATTTATCCCTATGACTTTTCTCTATAAAAAGAAAATCAGCAGACTTAGAGCATTTTCAAAATTCAAAAAAACAAACTAAAATGAACATTTTAATCCAAACAACGCATGATATGAAAAAAAGTTAAGAGAAGAAAAAAATTGATTTTTAAAAAACCTACAAGATTATTCTAACAACTTTTTTAATTTGGCCGAAACGTTGAAAATTCCAAATTTGATCGTACCAAAAATGACATTTTTTGATCAAATTACGCAAGATACGAAAAAATTAATAAGCTGAAATTGCGCGCCGTGGAAAGACCTACAAATGTGTAATGAATCACTTTTCGACAGGACGCATAGTTTTTGTTTTTAGTCGTAAAAAACCGCATTAAAAATAAAAATACATTTTTTTTTGGACTAACGACGCAAGCTACGAAAATAAATGAGAGAAAAGGTGTTTATCTAAAAAAGAGCTACAATTTATGATAGGACACGTAGTTTTTGCTTTATTCGTAAAAAATAACATTGAAAATAAAAATATCAAATTTAAAAAAAAAACGGCAAAAGTACGAACTAAAATTAACAGAAAAGAGTTGTTCGTCTAAAAAGATATATAAATTTATTATTAATCATTTTTCGATAGGACGAGTAGATTTTCTTTCAATCGTAAAAAATAAGATTAAAAATAAAAGATTAAAATTTTTTGAAAAAGGACAGAAAAGACGAAAGGGGACAAAAGATCCTATATAAGACCCTATAGCGAGTCCTGTATTAGACCATATGCAGATGCACAATAGTTTTTCTTTAATCGTAAAAAACAAGATTAAAAATAAAAAAATTATAAAAACAAGGAAATAAGAATTAGTATGATTCAATTTTTATGCAGAGTTACATAAAAAATGTATTATATTTGATATAAAAGTGTATAACGTATAATGTAGAAAAGTTGACATTTTGGACAGAATCGAGCGCGAAGCACGAGATACGTGATGAGAATGTGTTCGTTAAATCCGAAAGAGCTTTAACAAAAGAGAGTTCACAATCACAAAATTACAGTTGTCGATCCGTTGACCTTTGATTTTAAAAGGTATGTGCATTAAGCTCTTTTAACAAAAAAGAATTCATAATCACCAAATTACATTGGTAGATGCTTTGAGTCTTAATTTGTAAATGTTGGCACAAGAATATGGCATATATATTCGAGCGCTGCAGCGCGAGATAAATGTACAATCGAGTTCGAAGCTCGAGATAAATACATCATCGAGCGCGAAGCGCGAGAACCAACAGTCGCGCGCCCTAGGCGAAGCAAGCCGCGCGCGATGAGACCGTGACCGCGTAGAGGGCAGATTTTTTTAATAAAGTTTGCGATGTATAATATTCTTGTTATTAATTTATTTTTCCTGTGCTGTTTCTATTTTTATTTCTTTTTTTTTCAGTTGCTTTCTACTGAAGATTATATTTTTATGTGAAAATTATATCACTTGGTTGCAAATTCAACAGTTTTATTAAAAAGTATTTCTTTTTGGTTTTCCTCTTTTTGGGTTGAACATTCACATGTTGGTGTTAGAAATTCAACTGAATTCTTTTTTGGTGAAAAGTTCAAACTTTCTTTTCATTTGTATTTTCGGATTTATTTCGACTGTTTTTTAATTAAACTCTTTAAACTTTAAACACCAAAAATAAGCATTTTTATATTCATCTGTTGGTTGAAAATGTAACTATTTTGTTGAAAATTCGTTTTTTTTTTAATTGAAAATTCATTTTTTTTAAAGATTCAATTGTTTTAAAAAAATCAGTTATTGGTTGAAGTTAAATCTTTTTTGTTTGTAAATTCAGCAGTTCTGTTACAAATTCAACTATTTTGTTGAAAATTTAACTTTGTGGTTGAAAATTCATATTTTGTGGTAGAGATCTCATATTTTTTGGTTTAAATAAATTTAAAATTTGGAAAATTGTATTAAAAATGGTATTATTCCGTTTATAAGAGACCTTTTGTTAAAAATGTTGCAATATGTATATTCTGGTCTTTGATTATTAATGGTCAGAGAAAAAAATAAATTCTTTTTTTAATTCTAAAGGTTTCGATTATAATTACAAAGGACCAATCAAGTAATCATCCTATTTCAGTATTTTCCGAATTTTATATTAGATTCACCTGATTCGATGGCGAAAACCCGTCAACCTATCAAATTCCCTACATGATAATCAGTTTCATTGACAAGCTGATCGCTTTTCGAATCGCATAAATGTATGAATCCATTCATGAAATGATGCTTGACTGGCGACTGAATAATTTATCAGCTATCTCTCGTGACCCACATATCGACATAAAAAAAACGGATCATATAGAAAATAGAATTTTAATTCTAAAAACAAATATTTTATTTTGACATTTATTAAACTTTGATATATTTAAACCCCAAACATACTTTCACGCGAGAAAATCCGTACTATGAATTAAATGAATTTCCTATTCCGATAAAAAAGGCTATCACCGCATGTGGGGAAACAGCTTTTATTGATATTTTTTTTATCGAGAGTATGTACTCTTTTACGCGTTCAGTATAGATAGTTCGAGAGTTAAAAGCCAGTTCATAAAACAAATCGAAATTCGAAACTTTAAGTTCACTTCTCAAAATGTTTACCGCTGAAAAAAAAGTTCTCAAAGAGTACCTTCAACTACAAAAAGATAAATTCTGTTTTGATTTCAGTCCCGAATAAAAAAACTTAGACAAATTATAATTTGAAAGAAACAATAATTTTTAGTACAAAAGAAAAATTTCGAATGGTTATTTTCTGATTTTCTTTGTTAAGTTGCTTTAAGGTTATTTACATATATTTTTTTTTACACGGATTAAATTTAATGTCTAAATTGTCTTCTCTATTTTATTATTTATTTCCAAAGTTGCAGAGTCACCCTGATATAATTATACAGGATTTTACCATTCTCAAAGATTTCACGAGTTCTCTTTGAAGTTCAGAACTAATCAGAAGTTTCTCCAGAACTTGGATGGCCTCTGTAAGAGAGGCAAGAAGCGTTGAAGTTGCTAAGACAATTTAAAGTCATTGAAAGAAACGACTTATCGGAAATCTCGGCTTAGGTTGTTAAGAACTATAATCGTGTTAAAGTTGGCAGGAGATTGCAATTAGTACATAAGCTTGACCGATCAGACTATCGATATTCATTATCGTCTCACCCTATCTTTTCAGGAAATTTAATACACTCAACTCCCGATGTAAAAACGGTTTGGGGCTTGGCTTGTGCAGCGGCCTTGATACTAAATCGGGGGAATACAAACGTAAACAGACAGGCTTGCATGAACCATTTCTGTTGAATTTGTACGCCTAACCCAACCTGGTGCAACTTGTGCGCTGATAGTGCGACTTTTTTTAAACGTTTAATCGTAAACCGGGAGTTTTTATATCGGGAGTTGAATGCATTTTGTCAGGGTTGCTACAGAATTCGGGAGAGTCATGGAGAGTTAGGAAATTTAGGGAATGACAGGGAATTTAGAAAAGACTTGCACAAGTCAGGGAATTTATATAAGAGACGTATTCTGTAAAATCGAAACGTAAAATCGTCAGTGTCAATAGAAATTAAAACTTACTCCCGAAATGTTGAGTTTGCGAATGTGGTTGAAAAAGATTTGATCTCAAAAAGTTAGAGCATTTCATTGTAGATTGTGTGTTTGATTTATTTAGAATTTTATATGTAATAAATCCATTTTCGAAAAAACGTTGGTTATCTATACTGCCGTACAAACTAAAGAGATACATAAGTGACATTGCCGCTTAAGTCGACTTTTTCATTGCCACGCTTAAGAGAATCACTCTAAGCGGCAGTGTCACTTACGTATCTTTTTAGTTTGTACGGCAGTATAGGTCTGTACCGTCACCCTTATATTATAATTTCAGTAAACCAATTTTTTATTATTTTTTTTTTTTTAATTCCTCTTTTTTATTGAATTCAATTATTTTTTTATTTAAGAGCAATATTTTTTGGCTGAAATATCAACTGTGATTTTTTTGCTTGACAAATAATCTTTTTGATAGAAAAACTACTTTGTTAAAAAATCTTTTTTTTTTGGTTGAAGATTCATCATTTCAGTTAAAAATTCATCTTTTTGGTTGAAAAATAATTTTTTTAGCGTAAAATTTAACTATTGCACTAGAAGACATATTTTTATTTTTCATAATACTTTTTATAGTTTACGAAAAAAAATCAAAAACTACATTTTTAGGGGGGAAAAGAATCTCCTGACCGCAAAAATGGCATAGCTCGCATAATGCTACTAAGATGCCTTTCTTTTATTAGTAGAAAGTTTTAAAAAATATTTAGAAAAGTAAAAAAGGTTGGGTTTTTGAGAAAATCTTTTTTATTATTTTCTTCAAATTTTAAAAAAATAAAAAAGTATAATTTCGGGATAACCCCACCTTTTTTATTTATAAAAATATTATTTTAAAGATTCTACCCAATAAAAGAAAGGCACATTAGCAGCATGATCCGGACTAAACCATTTTTGGGGCCGGGAGAATTCCCCCCCCCCCTAAGAATGTAGATTTTGAATTTTTTTCGTCAACTATGGAAAATATTGCAAAAGAACAAGAGACATTTTTCGTAGAACTTTTTTATACGTGCAAACTTTTATCTTATTATTTTTCGTATCTATAATTGTTTTGAAAAAGCAATAGAACATTTGTTCAAATCAGAGTAGAAGTTCAAACAAAAACAAAAATGGCAAAGAATTAGGCCGGAAGTTATAGAGGTTTACAGAAAAATGGGGTTTTTTCGAAAAACAAAGCATAAAATTCAAATACGCATAACTTTTTAGAAAAAATTCTGTTTGCAAATCGAAAAAATACGTAACGCGTAATTTACTCTTTCGCCCACGAGAGATTCTGCGATTTTAAGTGTAGGACCCTGTCTAATTTTAAATGGATTCAGTTGGTTTATTCCATTTTTTTTTAATGCCACGTTAAAACTGTTACAAAAATCGTGATCTTTAAAAACTAATGGTCAGGGAAAATGAAAAATTGGCCAAGTAAAATCAGAAAAAATCAGGGTACTCTGAAAATGAAGTTTTTCGGCTACCGTGAATTTAAAAATAAAATTTTGTTGTTTTTTTATACCTTTAATAAATACTTATAACGGTCTGGGGAAATTATAAATCATTAGAAAGAGCTATGAGATGTAAACTGTCGTGAATTCTTTTAGAAAGTTAAAGTTCCTCATCCTAAATATTGTATCACGAAAGAACTGAGACTTCTTGAGAATTAACTCGAAGTTTCTGAAACAATAAAACAAGTTTTGTTAAAATGATTTAGTTATTTGACCTATTTGAAAAGTCTACAACCCAACTTTAACCCATTCCAACTGCAAAAGTTATTTGTATTCGCAGTTGTCACTAAGTTTTTTAATTTTCGAAAATTCCAAAGAGGGCTTCCCTGCAATAAAAATGTCTCGCTGTTTTACCTAATTGCAAATTTGAATAATTTATAATTTAACAAATTTAAATTTCAAAAGAAGTCCGTGTAATAAGTAATCACATTTGAAATTCAAATGTTTTAATGTATCAAATTGTAAAAGGTTAATTGATTCTAATTTTAAAATCATTTTAATTCAATTAATTCTACTAATTCATTTAAAAAGGAAATGAGCCTTGGAATAAGAGGAAAACGAGTCAAAGTTTAAAGTCCATTTTAGTTTTTTTCAACCAAATTCGCGGAAACTGTCGGAAGGTAGTGATGCACCTGAAGTTCCGGACAAATATGCATTATTATTTTCTTTTAATAATTTGCTATTTCCAATATAAATAAATAAATAAACATTTTAGCACTTTTTGTAGTTTAAAAAGACAGTAGTAAAAATTTCATTCATTCGAACATTCAGAACTTTAAGTACATCACTATCTCCCGACAGTTTCCGCGAATTTGGCCGAAGAAAACTAAATTCCGCTTCGACGAGTGCTTGAAAACGCAATGGTTTTCGGGACCAGGCAATCTACTGCATTATGCAAAAGAAAAGGATATGATTTCGCCGAGAAGCGACATTTAATGTTCCTAAGGAACGACACTGCAGTGTATAGAAAATTGCGACCTAGGGAAAAATAAAGTGATGACGACAGGTATATGGGGCGAAAATCTGATTGGCTCTACACCTTCCGCCTTCTTTCTTGGTTCAATGAAGAAGCGTTATTCAAAACTCTCAACTTAAATATAATTTTAGAGCCAGGAAAAACCTTTTCTTCGCATCCTATTTAAAATTTGCCAGAATTGAAATGCGGCTACGGTCAAAGAAAGTTGTAACCAAAAAATGAAATAATAGCATTATTATACGCAGTATAGCGTTATAAAGAATTTTCCCCTGTTTCCCAATTTCTTTATCACCAATTTTTCCTCCTCATTTAAAACGCATCCTTTTTTCCTTTTTGCGCTTAAATGTTAATTGAATTAATCGAACAAAATAAGAAAAGTAACAATTTTTGGTTGAAAGTTCATTCTTTTGTTTTTAAGAATTTAATTATTTGTTTGAAAATTTAATTATTATATTGCAAATTCAACCGTTTTGGTAAAAAGTAATCTTTTTTATCAAAAATCGCACTTTTTTGTTATATTTTCGTCTTTTTGGATTGAAAATGTATCTTTTAATAGAAAAGCCATCTTTTTTGGTTGAAATTTAATTCTTTTTAACTGAAAAGTCTCCTATTAAAGTTTTGTTTCATAATTCATATCTTTGAAAAAAAAAATTACTATTTTGTTGAAAAGTATATTTTTTTGTCATTGAAGCACCTTGTTTCGATTGAAAATTCATACTGTCAGACTTTTTTCTTGAATAAAATCCTTTTTCGTTGCAAATTTGTCTTTTTGGTTTGAAAATTAATTCTGCCTTTTTAGGTGTGCAATTAATTTTCTTGGTGAAAATTCGTCTATCTGGTCAAAAAATAAGCTATTTGATTGAAAATTGAACTATTTATTACCAAATTTACCTATTTGGTAATAAATTAATTTTTGTTTGAAAATTTAAACGTTTTTTTGAAAATTCGTCTTTTTAGCTCGAAAATTCATGTAACTTTTTAAAATATGTCCTATTTGGTAGAAAATTAGTCTTCTTAGCGGAAAGTTAATCTTTTTGGTTGAAATTTAACCTTGTATTTTGTAATTTTTGTTTGTTATTGAAATTTAATTGTGTATCTGAAAATTTAACTATTTCACTTGTGTTTGAAAATGTGTTCTCTAAACTCTCTAAAGGTTAAAAATTCAACTATTTGGTTCCATATTAATATATTTTGTTCAAAATTCATATTTTTGCGAAGAAAATTAATCTTATTTGGTTAAAAATGCAACTGTTTGATTGACAAATAATAATCGTATTTAGATTGAGGATTCAGATATGTTGTTAAACACAAATTTTTAGGTTTAATTTATCTGGTTTATCCCTATTCCGCTTTTTTGTGAGAAATTAATTTTTTGGACTAAAAATTTAATTGTTCTATTTTTGGTTAAAAATAGTTTTTTTGGCTTAGATTGTTAACTGTTTTCTTGAAAATTCGTGTATTTTGTAGAAAACTAAACTGTCTTCTAGAAAATTTATCTTTTGGCAAGTAAATGTTGCTATTTTGTTTAAAATGCAACTGTTTTTGGTAGCATTTGATTTTTTTTCAAAATTTGATTATTCTGTATGAAAGTGCAACAGTTTGATTGTAAAAGCATCTTTTTTGTTTAGAAATAATTTTGTTTTTGAAAATTCTTCTTTTCTGTTTTCAAAATACTTTTTTCGTTGAAAACTCAAATTTTTTGTTGAAAATGAAATATATTTCAATTAAATATGGTATCTACATTTATTATACGTACAATAATTAAATCTCCTATTTTCTTGAACAATCACCCTATTTACCGGGCTTGAGAGCATTTTATACTATGAAGCCCAGTTATTTTTTAATGCACAGAAATGCTTTAAAAAACTATCCTGTTTACCATAAATATACTATATTATTTGAATTATATTGATGAGAAGCTGATATTCCGCATTTCGAGCGTTAACTTGCACGCCTATTAACGTCCATTACCGTACGTGGTTCCGTGAATAATATCTGCACTCAGTAGCAAGACAAACGGCTCGACTAGCAATTACAGGTGCGCTTTTACTTGCGAATGAAAAAAAGAGTTGGCGGCCGAGCACGCGCTAAAGAGAGAGAGTGAGAGAGATAGAGAGAGAGTTAGCGAATGGGGAGGTGGAGTGAAGGGAAGCAAGGAAAAAAGAGAAGACTGAGAAGATGGATAACGAAAGAGACACTTAGTAGTAGTAAAGGGGGCAAAAGGGTGGAAGGATAGAGGGAAAAGGAGAGAGAAACGTGCCAGGAATGTAACTCGAAGCCGCTGAAGGATGCTGCTTATTACGGGGCCGCATTTATGAACCCATTAATAATGCGCTCCTTTCGCGCCATGTTTGTAATTTTCACCGCTGCGGATTAGCCCTTTATCGTTCTACGGTAAATTCAACGGATGGGAGTCAGAAATCTAGTAGGATTACCACGTGCCTAAGTAGAACACGAATTTACTTCAAATAAACAAAAAAATGTATTTCATTCATTGTTAGTGAAATTCTATTGATTTAATGAGAAAAAAATGAGACTAGAATATAGATAAATTCGGGTTAAATGTGGATCTGGCCAGATCCTGACCAGTTTGCCCCATTCGAGGGGCTAGTCGTCATCTGACTAGGCATAAATGCTGTTTGCGGAATTTGCCTTCATTGGGCATCTATTTAAAAATAGTAAGTTGCTATACGGTTGCTGTAAGAGTGTAAACTGTAAGGTGAGTGTTAGTACACGGAGAGAACTTAGGTAAAACTGTCATGCTAACGGTGAAAGATGTGCTGTGCTTCGGTTTCCTGCGGCGTCTTCTCCTGATTCGGGGCACTGTTTACCCCAAACTTGTGGAGATCAGTCGCTCCGATACGAGAGTGCTATATCTTCTTATAATGCGCAAGCGCGGAACTGTGCTACAAGCACCGCGTGTGCAGAACGTCTCGACTATACTGATGGTTAAACGGTTCGGCCTGTTCGGGGTAATGGCGCGACAATGAGCGGCTCTACCAAACTTCTCTCCGTGTCGAGCTAACTTGCTCCTGACCAGAACCAACCTATGAATTAAGACAAACAAAAAACCTAATCAGCGCCTGGCCAGAATGGGACTAGGCATTTAGACTTAAATATAATTAAAATAAATTTTTACCAAAAGATATGAATTTTGAAACAAAAAAGACTTATTTTCGACGAAACATTTAAATTCTCGACTTTTCTACGAAAATAGTTCAATTTTGATTTCATTAAAATCTTCTAAACTTAATGGTTGAAATTGCGATAGTGAGGATATCACTCATAAAAAAATGCCCCGATAAGACTTTTTACGGTAGTTTTTATGCACAGTAAAACTGCTATAAACAGTCTTTTTAAGGCAGTTGTGAAGATTAGACGTATAAAGTTCCACCTTACGGAACGAAGTGAGGTGTGAAAAAGCGACTAAACTACTGAATCTCTCTAATCCCTGCAACTAGCACCCCATAAATGAGCAGGGTAAACTAGCGCCTCGCCACTTAAAAAATGAATGTACTTCTAAAAACTGCCCAAAAAAGACTTTATATGAGAGTTTGAATGAGCAGTTTGAACTGCGCATCAACAATGCGGTAAAAAGTCTTTTTAAGGCAGCTCTGATTGTTAGCGATATAAAGTGTCACTTTATGAAACGAAAAAAGGTGTCAAAAAGCCACTTTTTTCTGCCTAAGGCGGGACCATCCCTTTTTTACCTGAAATTGAACTGTTGAAAAGTTGCGATCACTGTAACCGGAGCCTGGCCAAAAAATAGCATGATATCACCACTCTTATAAACTGCCCTAAAAAGACTTTATACGGCATTTTTGATCAAAACTGCCTTATAAAGACTTTTTAAGGCAATTGTGAAGATTAGCCATAATCAAGGGCCTTTTTACTAGAAACTAGTCTAACCAGAGCCCAACTATTTCAAAAATAAAAAATATACATAGCAAAACCTTTTACATTGAATGGTTGAAATTGCTTGAAAGAAATGATTAATTATACTGTATTTAAGATGTATTAACTCTCACAATATGTTTATAGCAGCACAAAAAAGTAGTAATGAGTGTATCAATTTTTACAGAATCCATTATATTAATGCTTGAGGTGATGTCTTGTAAGCTGTACCTGCTATTTTGAATACAGAGATCAAGTTGTAATCAGTGTAAACAGTGATATGGCGTTAGTAGCTGGCTAGAGTAAATGTGAGAAGGAAGGAGTGATGGAGAATTCAGAGTCGTTAGTTAAATTGCATAACGCGGACGTGTTTGAAAAATTGATGCCAATATTATGCTCCAAGTACTTGATGAATAATTGAATAGTAGTTGAGCTTTTGACTAATAGGCAAATCCGCATTGTAAATAAATCTTGCATTTCGTAATTAAAATACAAAATTATGTTGAATGATAATTGATGTGGAAATTAGTGTAGCGTTTTGTGGGAAAGATTTAATCCACCATGTTTAATATTATTCTTAACTAAACATGCTGTCAATCTGAGTAAATGTAAAGTGTTGCAAAATTTTAAATTCTGTTTATCGTACACCAGAACCCCTATTCCGTAACCCCCGGTTTGGTAATTTCTAGAAATGCTGGCCCACGCAGTTTCTCAGGTGTATGCGCGAGAGGCGGTTGCAACTCTCGCCTCGAAAGGTACGCAGTGCGTGAGTACTCAGTCGAGTGTATTGCTCGATATTATGAATTCCAATTGGAAATGGTTCTGACGGCCCTGACTGTTTACATTTCGACCCCCCCCCCCATTTAGTAACAAAGCTATTTGTAGGCGACTCTCGACACTATTACTAAACCGGGGCTCTGGTGTATTAAAAATATTCAATTTAGGTACAAAATTATAATCTGTTCAGCGGTATAAACATGAAATAATTCATTGGAAATAATTTAGTAAGAAATTGGCCAAATGAGAAGTTTCAAATATTGAGGCGGAAAATTTGTAAATACTTAAAGACTGCTATTATTTATTAAATTAGAACAATTAATTAAACTAGTTCTTAAATGTAATGTAATATTAATATAAGTTACATGGCCTAAAATGTGGCTAGGTCCGACACACTTTAGTTCAAAATCTAGATTTCTTTGTCAAAAAATTGTTCTGTTGATTAAAATTAATATCTTTTCTGATGAAAATTTCATCTTTCTTGGTTAAAATTGTACTTTTTGTAACTATTCCATTTTTTATTGGAAATTGATCTTCTTTTAACGAAAATGTCATATATTTGGTTGAAAATTAATGTTTTTAGTTTGAAAATTGAATTATTTTGTTGAAAATTCCTTTTTTATTGTTGGAAATTAATGGTTTTAATTTAAATTATCACAATTCTATTTTTAATTAAAAAGCTTTCTTTGTAAGTAGAAAATTTAACTATTTTGTTAAGAATTTATTTATTTTGTCTATGTATCAGGTAGTCCTTGATTTTTCTCACCTTTCTACTTCCCTCTTTCTCTCGCCATCTCGTATTTTCTGATCTCACATCGTGGCTCTGGACGGCGTCGCAACTTCTCGATATAAATAATTTATCTCGAAACAGTGTGGTAGGATATATTGCATTAAATATAAAATCCAATATAAACTTTTCCACCCTACTAGGTATATTGGAATAAAACGAAAAAAAACTTTAATCTTCTCTTAACATCCTTGCAATAAAAATAGCGCATTAAAAAATTACCTCTTTCCGGAAAATCTGGGAATTATTTTGGAATTTTGAGAAC
Organism: Belonocnema kinseyi; assembly: GCF_010883055.1. Classification (NCBI taxonomy): domain Eukaryota; kingdom Metazoa; phylum Arthropoda; class Insecta; order Hymenoptera; family Cynipidae; genus Belonocnema; species Belonocnema kinseyi. The sequence continues at coordinate 39,953,169 of NC_046666.1, read as the reverse complement.
CGGAAAAAAACCGGGAAATAGCTGGAAACTTTTTTGCAATGCAGGATTTGTTTTAACTTTTACAATCAATATCGTAGTAGTGAAGCCACCTGTTCTTGTTGAAATTTAATTATTTTTAATTAAAAAATGTAATATAATATTTTTGGCCTGGAATTCATCTCTTTTGGTTAAAAATTCTACTATTTGGTTGAAAAATTCATTATTTAAAAAAAATTAAACTATTTTATTAAAAGGTTATATTTTTTGGTTAACAGTTCTTTTTTAAATGTCTTCTATTGTATTTTTCAGTCAGAATTCATTTCTTTTTGTTAAAAATGCTATTATCTGGTAAAAAATTAATTACATCGTTAAAAATAAATTTTTTTTCTTTAAAAAGTCATCTTTTTGGTCGAAAATTCAACTGTTTTGTTTCAAATTCGTTCGTCTAGATTGAAAATTCATATTTTATTGTTAGAAAAGCCACCTTTTTAGGTTGAAAGTTAATTATTTTACATTGAAAATTCTACTGCAATATTTCTGTTCCAGAATTCATCTTTTCGATACAAATTCTACTATTTGGTTGAAAATTAAATTATTTTGTTAAGAATTCAACTAATTTCTTAAATTAAATTTTTGTGGTTAAAAGTTACTTATTTTTATTTGAATTATTTCCTATTGTAATTTGGGTTTATAATTCATCTATTTGACTTGAAAATTCCACTATCTGTTTGAAAATTGCATTATTTGGTTGGAGATGCCAATTTTTTGTTGAAAAGTCATCTTTTTTGGTAAAAAATGCAACTGTTTTGTCGATTACTCATCTTTTTGGATAGAAAAATCATTCTTTTGGATAAAAATTCATCTTTTGGTAGACAATTTAGATCTTTTTAAATTAATTTGATTGAAGTTTGGTTTTCGTAAATGCAACTGCTTAGTTAAAAACCAATTTCTGGACTAAAAATTCAACTAGCTAGAAGAAAATTAATCTTTCTTGGTTGATATGATCTGTTATAATGAAAATTCAAATTTTCAAGCTCAAAAGTTAAGTTTTCTGTAGAAAAGTCGCGTTTTTAGGTAGAAATCTCAACTCTTTTGTTGAAAATTAATAATTTTTTATTGAAAATGCCACTACTTTATTGAAAATTAAATATATTTCCCTTATTTTCTTGAAAAATTACTCGAGCTGTGAAGTCGGAAATCACTTTCACAGTCATTTACAAAATATAAATTTTACTTAGGAATTCAAAAATGTTTATTATTTTAAACTTTATCTGATAAATCAAATATTATTGAATAATAATGATTATAAATACGCAAAAATCAAGCGGGAAAAATTGCATTTTTGACCGGACAACCGGAAATTGGCCTGAATTTTTTTATTTTATTTTGTTATGTGTGGTCACTCTGATTCTGGTTCTTGTTTGCAATGAGAAAGTGTGTTATCAGTTTCATTTGAATATAATTATTCTCCCCTGCAATTTTCTCCAACTTGTAATCTTTTCTAACTTTTAATAGCAACCCTTTTTTGCAGAATGCAGAGACAAAGCTGGAGAAGTTCGGAGGTGGAGGTAGCGCGTATGCGCCCCATAAGCGCGGCTGGCTAATAGCCCCAAAGCTCATCCCCGACACCCTGCAGCCACACACCTGGTAAGTTTTTTCCCCTTCAAGCAAATTTAGTAGGTGTTCTTTTTTCAAATTAATGTTCCTTGAAACTTTCACGCTAAAAATTGGACAAGAGGGTGTTAATTTACGTCTCATAATAACAGAATTTGGAATAGGAGAGAAATAGGTTTATTATTGAAATTGTTTCTGAAGGTCTGTTCAAAAACTACGTCACACTCGCATCTAAATACCAACTTTACACTCCTTCACCTATTACACTTTTTGCCCCTTTTTTAAAAGGAATTCCTCTTTTTAGTGTTTCAGAAATTATGAAAGTGGAGGTAGTGGAAGTATTGAGAAATTCGGTGAAGTGAAGTAAGGGAAGTGGTAGAAATAAGATGAGAGGCAGTAGAAGACGTAAAGGAAGTGAGGGGAGGGACAGTAGAGTGAGTGAGAGGAGAGGAAGTTATTGACGGCGAACTAGGGGAAGTGAGAGGGAAAAATGGGGGGGGGAGTGAGGGGAAATGAGGAGACAAAGGAAAAGAGGAGAAATATGAGTGGAAGTGAGGAGAGGGAAAAGGAGATAAGGAAGAAGTTGCGGAAGGTAGGGGAAGCGAGGGTTGAAGTTTGAGCAGGGGAAGTAGTGAAATTTAGGGTGAGTGGGTAGAGTAGGTCGGGGAAATTATGCGAGGGGGAGGTGTGAACGACTTAATTAACGTCCTAATGGACTACGAAACATTTTTTTGTAGGTGCGTGGCGCTTACTTACATTAATTTTTTTCTCCTGTTTTCAAGAAACTTCCCATTTTTCTGCGTTTTTTTTCGCTCGAATGCGATGTGAATTAATAGAGGCCTACATTTTTTTCTTAGCTAGTTAATTCTTTTTATTTTAAAGTCTGCTATGAAATTTTTGGTTCAAAATTCGTTTTTTTGGGCTACAAAATCCTACTATATTATGCTTGAAGATTCGATCTATTTTGTTACATTTTTTATGTACCTAAAGTTCGGAACGTTCAAATAAACGAAATATTTTTCGACATTTCCATTTTATCCATAAATATTGTTCCAACTGCATTTTAAATCACGCATTATAATTCTTTTTCAATAGTAAATTATTTCCAATATAAATGAAAAACATTTTAGCACTTTTCTTGATTTGCAAAGTCATGAGTAAAAAATTTCGTTCGTTTGAGCGTTCAGAACTTCAACCACATACATTGTTTAAAATTTGAAAATTGAATTTTTTAACTGAAAATCAAACTAATACATTTTTGGCTGATAATTTTTAATTGAAAATCCAACTATTGAATTTTCCTCTTCAATTTTTTTTTAAATTTAACTACTCGATTGAAATTAAAACTATCTTCTTAAAAATTCATTTATTTGTTTGAAGACTGAATTATTTTGTTGAAAATTCGTTTTTTTTGGGGGAAAAAGCAATTTTTATAGTTAAAAATGTAACTATTATATTTTTGGTTGAAATTTCAATTCTTAAATTTTGTATTGACAATTTGTGGTTTTCCTTGGTTCAATTTAATTTTTTCAACCGAAAATTTAACTATTTCATTGTTGGTTGAAAATTAATCGTTTTTGTTAAAAATTCAATAATTTGGTGGAAAATGCATATATTTTGTTGTGAATTCATAAATTCAGCTACTTAGTTTAAAATTGAACTTCTTGGTCAATCATTAGTTTGATTGTTTGAAGATTGAAATATTTTGCTGGTAATTCGTCCTTTTTTGCTCAATAGCAATTTTTAAACTTAAAATTTAACTGTTCCATTATTGGTTAAAAATTAATCGTTTTCAGTTGAAAATTTAATAATTTGGTTGAAAATTTATGTACGAGGGTAGTTCAATAAGTCCTTAGAATGACCAACAGATGGCGCGCGAATCGCTCCAAATCATCTGTTTTCAGTCAGCACCACTCCCGACTA
>NC_046666.1:39938251-39949553 GCF_010883055.1 Belonocnema kinseyi | reverse complement strand
TATAGAGCTCCAAGGAGATTATGTTGAGAAATAAAAAAAAAATTTACCCAAAAAAAATTGTTTTTATACTTCATTCTAAGGACTTATTGAACTACCCTCGTATTTAGTTTTGTTGTAGATTCATCTTTTTTCTTTAGAAATTATTCTTTTTGATTAAAAATGTAACTGCTTGATTTAAAATGTAAGTAACTGCTTAAAAATTAATTTTATTGTTTAAAGATTGAACTACTTTGTTGAAAACTCTTTTTTTTTAAATTAATTTTTACTACTGAAATTTTAACTTTTCTATTTTGGTTGGAATGTCAAATAACTTTATTAAAAATTAATTTTATTAGTTAAAAATCCACCTCTGTTGTTAAAAATATTTTTTTAAAACTATTTGTGCTATGTACAACTATTTGGATAACAAATTTAAATGATTTATTAAAAATTGAACTATTTGGCTGGAAGTTTCTGTGTTATAAAGAATCGAAATATTTGTCTAAAAATTATCTTTTTCTTTTAAAATTCATATTTTCGGGTTCCAAATTCTATTTTGTTATAAAGAATTCCTCTTTTTGGTTTGAAAATTCAACAATTTGTTGGATATTTTTTTCGATCTTGACTGAAAAATCTGTCGTTCTTGAAAATTCAAGTATTTTATTAAGATCTTGTCTCTTTTGGTTAAATTAAACTGCTTTTTATTTTTAATCAAATTCCCTTTGGGTAAATACGGCTGCTTTTTATTTAAAGGCGAATATTATTTGATCAAAATATTATATTTTTCGTTAGGAATTAATCTTTTTCGATCAACTATTATGTTTAAACTATAATTATTTTGTTAAAAAATTCAACTTGTTTGTTGAACATTGTATTATTTTGTTTAGAATTTTACTGTTTTGTTGAATATTCGTGTTTTTAGAAAGAAAACTCGTTCTTTAGATTGAAACTTCAAGTGTCTTCTAAAAAATTCATCCTTTTGACTTGATTTGGGGGCCGGGTTTCGTAAATATTTGAGAGTTAATGGGCGCGTCTATAAACGAGTGAAGATATTTGGGGCGTGGTGTTAAAATAATGCCGATGTGGGCGTGGCTTTATGAGTAAAAGCAATACTTAAACCCAAAACTACTTCTGAAATATCCGTAAAGTAATACAATGAGCAACATAAAAAAGTTTAAATGGAGTAGTCATACCTATAAAGCGTCAAAAAAGCAAAAATCTACAAAGTGTGAAGTTTGCTCTCAGCGATACAATAAGTTTATCACAAGACTTACTGCAGTTAAGTAGAAAGAAAGTAGAAGCGGAAAACTTTAGCCTTGTTTCTTAATTGGGACTCCCGCTTCGACTTTCTAGTCGATTCTGAACGACGTTTCAAATTCTCCAGCTTTGTAGCGAACGCTCTTCAAGTTCTATAAACTAATTGGGGTATTGTGAAGATTTCAATATCAATATTAGCTGTTCTCCTATTATAATTTCGAAACATATTGCAAGCAGATAATAAGAAAGTCTAATGGAACGAATCTAGGAAATCCTCTTATGTGTAATTAGGTCCTTGGGGAGTTTGAATTTCACCAAGTCCTGAAATTGATGCAGAAATTGCAAGAAATTTTTGTGAGTTGATATTTGGTTTGGATGGACTGAGCAATTTAATAGAAATATTCAAAATATTAGGACTGTGTTTCATTTTGCAGGAGGGTCTAACCAATTTAATCTTAAGCGTGGTAATAATTAATGCAGAGTTTCCGTTGACCTTTAGAAGTTCACTATCAGCATCGATATCGATGGCGATAGTGCTTTCGGACCTGACCTACATTTCGAAGCGAGAAAAGAAGAGTGAGGAAAGGAGGAAAAGTAGGAAAAAGGGGGTTTAAAAAGAGAAGTGAAGATCTAGAGCAGAATATCTCTGCTAAATAAAACATGCATAGAAATACGAAGCAGCATAGTCAGCACCATGGGTCGAGTTGAACACTAATTATATTGTCTCACTTCCTGAGCATCTTCTAACGGCGCCCCCGAGACGCCCCTTGCTCTATTCGTTTCGATGAGAAGAAAATTACTATTCTCGATTTTCCCGGAAATAATATCGTCTTCTGCAAAATGTTTCTTCTCTGGAAACAATTTACTCTTTCAATTTGTAATCAAACGAAATGAAATTCAGAGAGAACTTAATTTGAAAGACAAATAGAAGGTTAAATAGAGTTGAGAATTTTTCACAATTGTTCTTTTGACCCCAAGACACATGTGATTTCTAATTTTCCTCGGCGTCTTCTCATGTTCAGTGGAGTGTCTGTTGCATTCTTCATCTCTCGTAGAGCGAGCTTTATAATGGGACCCCTAACCCCGGGAAAAAGGGCGTTTCGCGTGGCGCGAGAAAAAGCGAGGTAAGATCGTTTCTCTCGATAGGCGAGAGATAAGAAAATGCCTCAGCAAACATCTCAAGAGGAAGAGAGAAAAAAGACGAAAAGGAAACACAAACCTGCTTGGTGCTCTTTCTTTTTTACGATCCATAAGGAACTTTTAGAGCGGATGAAAATATTATCGCGAAAGATTTTTCTCTAGTTTATTATGCTAAGATATCGCCTTTCACTTTGCGACAATTTTACATCAGTTTTCTGCAAGGAATCATTTTTATTAAGACTCAGAATATGCATAATAAGAAGTTATATTTGTGGGCGGAGCGTTTAAAGTAGCGGGGATTGAGTAGGCGGAGTTACTTAATGGGCGAGGCAAGATAGGCGTCAATATTTTTCGGAGTGAGGATTTAGTAGGCGGAACTACTTCATAAGCGGAGATAAGATGGGTCTTAGCAAAAGAGATGAATTATCAATAAGGTATACCTTTCATTTAATAAAATTAAATAAACTTTTTTTTTAATTCAAACCAAACATTTCTTTCTTTCAATCATGGTATCAAATAAACATTTTTCTCAGTGGGCGACTGATTTAATTTTGAAACCGATTTGAGTAGATAGTGGATCACGGATGATTGAAAGATCTATTGGACATGTATTGATTTATTAATACGTTGAGAATCACTATATTAATGATAAACGTTTTCTGTCCCGCTGGGTTCATTTTATTAAAGCCGATATGTCGAAGACATGCGGCTCTGACAGAGTTCTCGCCTTGCGACAGGTCAGTGTATACAAACTATACGAGTTTCTCTTTCCCGCTATCCTTCATGCTTAAACATTATATATTCATTATCCCCCTGTTAGAATTTCTTCATTTTCATAACAATATCTGGTAAAACACAGCCTTCTTACACAATTTAGGCAGCCCCCAAACAATCCTGACCTGTCTACCTGTGATGTCTGGCCTTTTCCTAAATTAAAGTATCTTCTAAAAGTAAAACGATTACAAGACGCAGAGGAAATAAAACAGAATGGGACGAAGCAGCTGTTAGCTATTCCGAAAGGTGACTTTAAGGAGTTTTTCCGAAAGTCAGAGGATCACTGCGAAAAGGTTGTGGCTTCTTAAAGGGAGTACTTAGAAGGGGATATGATCGCATTTGATCAAAAAGAACTCTTACTCTTGGTACTTCCCAAAGTCGGGTACTTTCCAGACAGACCTCTTACTTCTTTATTGATTTGACGTGAATGCAGGTTATTTTTAATTTAATTCGTCAGGATTCTAAAATCTGCAATAGAAGTTTGCGAAAGAAAACTTTGAGTTACAGAAACAAAAGTTCCCGTCTGTCGATTGGGAGCAACGACCTGCCGAAGCCTCTCAAGTGACCTCGATTGAACTTGAAAGTTAGTAAAACATTTCCTCCGCCATTGGCTTCTCGGATCGGATCTTCGTCAAACAGAGGAAACTTTGAAATTAAGGGGAACGCATACCTGTCAACATTCCGGGTGTAATATGGTCCCATTGCGAGCATTTGTTCGTTTATGTAGACCTGCCTGCACAAAGTGCAACTCATTGTCTGTGTGTAGCGTATGCCTTGCACGTGTATCAACCAACCGTACGTTATCATTACATGAGGGGTAGGACAAGGTTGGTGAAATCGGAAACTCGAGCTGGACGATCGATATACCTACTCTGGCCGACCCGTGCAATAACGCCCCTCACCCTACCCCTCACCCTACCCCTCAGCTCCTAGAGTGATGGGGGGGAAGGGAGAGTAAAGAGGGTGTTTGGCACCGATGCTTACACGCATTCACCACTACCATTATTGGTTGCGACTCTTGGTAAAGGAGCTTATTACCATGCCATTTTCACAAAACAGGAGATACGAAACTTTGATAGTTTGTATGATAAGGGTCGTTTTATGGAATGAAAATGATAGGTATTAATTTGCCTTACATTATTTTAGATTAAAGAATCTGAATTGGTTAAACATTCTTAAAGGGTGGATATCTAGAACTGAAATAACTCACTATCTGCTGAGGTGAGGAATGCCTCTTGCAATTCAGGGTAGTTGAAATTAAAAAATAATGATTGCGTGATGCTCGTTGCAATTGTGCAAGTTTAAGAGTTAATTTATCACGCGATAATCAGCGGCTCTTTGTTCTCACCATGAAATCAAGGTTTATGTTAATAATGCGGAAGCGAATCAGAACTTGGTGCGATAGAGTAAATAGCTAAACAGCATGTGCTCCAACTGCCAAGATTCGCACAAATTGCGAGTGCAGCCAAGTTCAAAACGGGCAGAGTGCCAAAATACGTCGTTGCTTGTAACATTAATATTGAAACGCACACAGGTGTAGTTCAAACATCATAGGGTTGCTCGAAATGAAGATTAGAAGTAGGTAAACTAATGAAAATAGCTAGAACGTAATGAATGACTGGTAATAATGTGAAATTAATTGTGTCACGGGACAGGAGGTTTCAACTTCTCATATTGGTCATTTTTCTTAGATCTTCCTTTGACACGCCCTTTTTCTATGGCCACTTCTATGATCAACTCCCTCTTTACTTAGACACTCCCATCAGCATAGCCTACGCTCTTTGCCCATGCCAATTAACAATGCTCACTTTACTTGACCACGCCCATTACACGCTTACTTTCCTTGATCATCGCCCTAAATCCCTGAGATCCTTGTCCTAGCCCTTCTCAGGTCATAAAACTCTTAAGAAATAGGAGTAAAAAATGTATCTGAAATTCTATGAAGGCTCTGTAAGTATAAAGTGCGCACAATGAACGGAAGCAGTGAACTTCAACGCAGAGGAAAAATCTAAGAAAAAGCGGCATTAGCGGTTTACCTTGAATTCATCATTACAGACCTTGAAAGATAGATAGTTCAAAGGAGCGAGAAACTGTGGGAAGCCGAGGTATAGAAAAAACCGGAAGTTCGCGCATATGCATATCGCCATTATCCGCGGGTATTATGCAAAAGAAAGGTACTGAAGGAGAGACAAAGAGGGTCAATGAGAAGGATTGAGGGGAGAGTGAGAGGAAAAATGATAACGGTGCTTCGGTTGTAAAAGTGAGACCAAGATGTAAGATAAAGGCACTAACATAATCCTTATGTGCATACGCACAACAAGACCGTAAACGCGAAGACTCTGGTTTCGCGTCTAACGAGCGAGCCTTGAGACCTCGGATTTCTCAACGAGGCGCAAAATCATTGGCGAAAAATGACATGACATAGTGATCGTGAATTAATTCTTCCAAACTCTTCTCTATAACAGAATTTAATGCAAGATGTTTTTTAGGGTTTCGTAGTCCCGGGAAATGTAATGAACTTTAATAAACTGTAATGCTTAGCTTTTTTAATTACATCATGAAAATGAAATCAATAAAAAATTGTTTTCCTTTTTGAGTAGTATTTTGAATTCTGCCAATCAGATATGAATAATTCTGCAGCATTGAAGCCGTCTTCAACGGTAAGTATCAGGTTGGCGCAGATCAAAGAGAAAGCTTTCATATTCTCTCCCTAGCACGATCCACGCTCATTCTAAAGAACAACCCCCAACTTGTTTAGTCTCTTGCTTCTACTTCCACCCCCTTCAGGTACCCTCGGGTTTTGCCGTTGCCAAGACCCTCGAAAGCAGTGATTGTTAGTGAAAAACGTGTTCGTAGCATTCCAAGATTCAACTCACTTTTTTTTCTGCGGCAAAAGATGAATAAACTACTTTATCTTCTTACTTTCTTCTTTCTGTATTAAGGTCTCCTTTCTGTCCACATATCTTGTTACTATTGGATTGTAAATTAAAACAGACAAACTGATCTGCGTTATATTAAAGCCTTTTCAATCCTTGAATAGAAACCTACTTGTAGGGGAATAGTTTTAGTCAGCGTCTTAAGCAGAACACAATTTTAATTTTAAATTATAGAGATCATTACGCAAATGTAGTTACAGAAAACAGATAAAAATACTAGGTTTGTCCGGAAAGTATCCAACCTTGTGATGTACCTTGAGTAAAAGTTCATTCTTGTCAATGGTGATATCCCCTTCAAAGTACTCATCTTGGAAACCTGAACATTCTTCCAGCGATCTCCCTACTTTTGGAAGCACTTCCTAAAGTCACCTTTTGCAATAGCTAACAGCTGCTTCATCGCATTGTATTTTATTACTTTTACGTCTTGAAACCGTTTTTCTTTTTGAGGGTACTTTAATTTGGGAAACAGCCAGAAACACATAGAGCCAGGTCAGGACTTGATAGGGGCTGCCGAAGTTGTGTCAGACTGTGTTCCACCAGAAATTTTTCAATAAGTTATAATGAATGGGCAGGTGCATTATCATGGTGAAGGGCCCAGTGGACACTTTTGCACAAATCTTGGTTCAACATTTCGGAAACAATAGTTTTTGGAATCCTATGTTCTTCCTTTATCTCTCTTTCTGTTAAACTGTCCATACAACTTTCTGTACAACCTCTTTTAAATCAATTAAAACACTTGTTGAATTGAGTGTTACTCATATACTCATCACCATAAACTTTCCAAATCAAAACGATGGTTACCAAACATGTATGACCAAGTTTTTGGCAAAATTTATTGCAAACCCTTTTCGGTGCGTTCCATGATCCTGAAATGCGACGCGTAAGAAGTTAGACGTTTAAGCAACGGCGTCCACTGGTTGACTAATGATTCACAGGTCCGTGTCACTTGGTAGGGGACCTAATAGATTTCCCCTCTTAATAGTAAATAAATACCTGATTTTCACAATAGCACAACTATGTGCAAAGTTAGAAGACAACATCGGATACTTTCCTGGCAGTCTTCGTATAAGTCCAACAGTATCCCTCCTCTCGGATCCTTTAATCTAATCCTCTTCTGACTCATCCACCTTCCGTCCTATTATCGAAGAACTGAAAGTTATCCCTCCGTCAACTTTATAACCACCTTCATTCTGAACCGAATGGGTTAACCCTTTCTCTCTTTTTTCTTTTCTTTAAACTTCCGATCCAGCTTTCTCGAGAATAAGCGTATTCGAGGTGATTGGAAAACCGATTGTCATAAAGCTAAATGGACAGACTCTAGATTGAGAGCAAGTGCGTCAAGGTAAGGGAAAAATTTCAATTTCTAGTTTAAATTGTGAACTTCCACATTACAAAAGTTTTAATTTATTCAAAAGAAATATTCTTTTTATGTCTCATCAGGTTTAGGAATGCTTTCGATTTACGATTCTTGGGATCAAGCGAATGATGTTTAGTCGAAGAGGATAGTTAAGCTTTCCAGTTGCACAGGATGTTAGGGCTCAAGAAATTACTAGTATCAGAAGGATTAGCCGCCCAAATTTATTTCGAAAAATTTCTTATTCCTTTTTTAATCCACTTTCAAGAATTATAAGCTAATAGAGAAGAACAAAAGGATTTGTACCCTTCTTTGGTGTTTAAAGAACCGGTAAATTGGCTTAAAGTCCTCATTCCTTGTTTCTTGCTTTTATGTCATTTTATAGTGTGCCCACCTCTCCCTATTTATCACTCTGTGGAAAAGAATCTTCCTTTTCCTCTCGTCGAGAAAACAAGTAGGTCGGTAATCGAGTTGCTGTTCGTCTATCAAAGCGAAGTCGGAAAAATTCTTTCCCTTTCGTGCCTTATTTCGAATAAAGCCCGCCGCTGTTGTAAATAAGAGCGATCCACTGGGCAGAAACCAAGAGAAAAATAGTTTCTTCCTTCTGATTCACGTAGTGAAGAATTGTTTCAGTAAATAAGGAAATATATGAGAGATGTTTCAGATTTATTTTATCTTGAAAAAGTTTCTTTCAAGGATTCTTTCTTTTAATTACTGCAAAGCATTCTTCTTTTTTCTTCTTTATCTATTTTTTGATAAAGTCTTCTGAAATTTTTTCCTGCTGCGCTGCTGCCTTTCAAAGTCATGGTCGTCAATTTTTTGCGGCGACATTAGTAGTTTGTCAAACTCTAATCCGAAGAAAAACTAAAGAATTATATAACGAATTCTTTTAATAATAAATCTTATATTTAATCATCCATTTCTCAACGATTTGGTAATATTCTGATAAGAACGATTCGCGGTGTTTAATTTCAAGTTCTGTATTTCGAGGTAATGAATAACTGCGATAATCGATTCACAAACATCCGGCTAGCCATGAACCCTTCTATCTAATCGAGCCACGATGACATAATTGGAAACATGCCAGCTCAAATACCTCGCGTTTCTCACTTCCATAAGTTTCGCTCGGCCGCAAATTATTTTGCTCGATCAGGAAAGAATTCGTCATAAATAAAGGACCAAATCAAAAAATTCTTTTCGTAATTCAACGTGTCCAAATAACAAGGTTCCATCTCGTAGAGAACAAAGGAAAAAGTGCTAACTCGTAGGGACAAAATTTAAAGGCGCTAGCTCGCGTGATGTACTTTCAAGGCTTCAAAAGCCGTCAGCTCTACAGCACCTCTTCATTTGGTCTTCACGAGTTAGCACCTTTTTATTTGGATTCCCCGAGATGAAACCTTTTCATTCAGACACATTGAATTCGATAGAAATATCGAACAGAAAGTTTTAAACTTGATTCGTTCAATTGGGATACTTTCATCCAACTATATTCTGCCGCTTCTCTTTAAAAAATTAAAATTCCCTAATTGAAGGTATTTTTTTCTTCCTTATCAGAGGCGGCTGGACTTTATGCAAGTCACCCAGTGCGTTTTGCTAATTTGAAAAAAGATACATGCGTTAATGGGTTCTCATGAGGTGGCATGATTAAGCGAATGTGGAAAACCGGTTTAGTGAAATCAGCGATGAAGACGAAAAAGGAGAGGAAGGGAGAATGTGGGAGCCCTCGAGGAGGAAAAAGCGTGTCTCATTGCGGCTTTGGCACAAACACGTGTGTCCTACTTGTTTGACGTCCTACGCTCTCAAATATACTTCAGAAAGTTCGTAACCAATTATGAACAACGTGCAGTTTCGTATGTGGTCAGTGTCACAGAGGATTTGCAACAGCTGTTAATCCCGCCTTGGCTTCGAGCTTGGATTCGCTTCTAATCTAATCGCCAACGACGGCCAAGGTCATCGAAAAATAGAAAACGGTCGATAACTAAATTTAATCTGAGTAAGCATTCATAAATTTCATTTAAACTAAAAAAATGTTGTCTTAATCTAATGAACACTACAAAGAACCGACTCGCAAAATTGAAACCCTTTCGTTAAAAATCATTCCAGTCGAATATTCATATCGCGCGAGTTGCAAGGGCACGTGCAAGTTCCCAGGCACCTAATTGACTGAAAAATTCAACGGTATTACAATCGGGCATGCCATCAGCCAATAGGATCCGCCCAAACGGGCTTTCTATTGTAATAGGACGAAGGGAGCATAAGGGAAGTAGTTCGGGAGGGGAGATATCTCGTAATCGATAGGATGCACTCTCTGAGTTTTCGGGGAGTGGGACGTTTGTAGAATAATGGGGAAAGATTGGGTGACAGGGGAACTGGTAGTGTGCTGGTTTACAGGTTCATTTTTTGCCGGCAGGTAACACACATGAGATCGTGAACATGAAGGGGGTGGAGAAATTCGCTTGTAGACTATTCGTAAAGTGAAATGATGGAGTAGAGAACTTGCTCACGCGACAGAGAACAATACCTTCGAGTTTCATCACACCAATCCTCACAACTCTGTAATTTGTGATAATAATATTGATTTATGCCAAAAGAGAGGGAGTGACCTATTTTTTTGATACGATGTAGATGGGCGTCCCTCTGAGACTGGAGGGAATAAAGCAGCTGGGCCTTAGTACGCCCCGCCCATTATCTTAGAGTGACGAGTGCAGATAAGAAAGTAGTGGGGGTGAAATTAGCGGATTCAATTGATAAAGCCACTCCCACTTTAGCTCCAAATCTATAAAGCCCTGTCCATCCGGTATAACTTTTTCAGCTTAAAAGGCAATAAAGGTTTTAATAAAATGGATGCAAAAAAATAGTTTCATTGATCACAAATCAAATGGTTTCATTGAAAGTTTAGAGATCAGAGAGATTGCCGCTTGGAAAATATGTCTTCTCTACAAAGCCAGCCCAGTCATTTGCGATTACAAGGGGTTTACAATCGATATAGTGGCAATTCGTCACACGTAAGCTGAACGTAAATACCGAGCGTTTTCTGCACCCGATAAATTATTCGATATGGATAGACTAGCGCAAAGGTTTTGGTTACCCTCCGGATCGAGCTGGAAAGTCCGATAGAATAAAAGTGATTAATCGACGTTCTCGGCACTAAAGTGCACGGCGCGAAGTTTTCAAATTCCAGGCGGTAATCTGATTGCCTGCTGTTTTGAAGGAAACAGATTTTTACCTTCAATTATCATCCTTTCCTCAATCAGTTCATTTTCCTCTTTAGATCGGACAATTTCCAAACAAGCAAATTATCGAAAGTCTTCACTTACAGAGGCATGGAGGAACAAGGAAGTAGAGATAATTGGGAAGAAAATAAGGCAGAGAACTTGGGGATCATATATTCTTTTATAAATGGAATAAAGCAATAAAAAATTTTTATTCAATTTTTAATTTGGATTATTTCAAACAAAAAGTATTACTTTTCTACCATAAGAGATAAACTAACAATTCAAAAGAACGAATTTTCAAACAAAAAAGATTAAACTTAAACAAAGAAAATTTCATATAAAATTATATATATATATAAATTATATATATTAGGTATATTTTGTAAATTGCAGATACATTTTATTTTCATTTTTAAATTACCAACAAAAACAGATAAAATTCCTACAAAAAAAAGGTGAATTTTTAAACAAAAAATACGAATTCCAATAAAATGGTTAATTTTCAACTAAAAAAAAATTTTTTAGCCAAGAGAAAACAAAATTTGTACCAAATTGTGGGTCCGGATGCAATAAGGGCACATAAAATTTTTTCGTGCGAAAACGAAGTCCCCTGGAGGCTTTAGAAAAAATTTTCGAATTTTAATTTT
>NC_046666.1:39912596-39938151 GCF_010883055.1 Belonocnema kinseyi | reverse complement strand
AAATTAAAATTCGAAAATTTTTTCTAAAGCCTCCAGGGGACTTCGTTTTCGCACGAAAAAATTTTATGTGCCCTTATTGCATCCGGACCCACAATTGTTGATTTTTAAACCATTTTTGACTAATGATTGATTTTTTTGTTGTTAAAAATTCTCGTCTTAATGGATCAATTCAACTTTTTTGAAGATTTTTCTATTAAAAATGTTACCACTTGGTTGGAAGTTAAAGTACTTTGTTATAAATTCATTTTTTTTGTTCAAGATTCAAATTAAGAGATAATACGATCAACGTTAAGTCCTGCTTCATTAGAGCTATGAATTTCAATGAGGGTCTTTAACGATTATTTGAATTGGGGTAAAAATGGTACAATTCCGCGACAATCCAAATAAAGAAGAAAGAATGAATAAAGAAGAAAAGTTTGTGAAAGGAGCTAAAAGCACAAACGAATAAGGCTTGAAGAATGAGGTAAAAGAAAAAGAAACGAGAAAGAGGCATGAACGAAAGTGAGGTCGTTCCACCGTTTAGCGACTGGAAACGGAATTCCGGACTTGGCCGAGATAGCCACTTACTCTAAAGTCCTATTCGGAGTTTTAAATTAAATTGTTAAATTACACGGTTTGTATTTAGCAGCTTTATAATTTTAAAAAATGTAAACATTTTGCTGAAATCTTGAAATGAGAACAAGTGAGGAGAGGGAAAATAGGGAAAGACGGGAAAATAAACAGTAAATAATTAGTATGAGCCTGGGGGAGTGGGAAAGTAGGGGAAGTGAGGAGAAATTATGGAGGGGAAATAAAAGTTGATCAAGTAGGGTAAGGAGAATATCAGGGGTTTTGAGGCGGAGTGATTTGAATCGAGGGGGTAGGGATGGGAAGTGAGGGGAGGGCTAGTAGGGTAATCGGGATGTTTAGGTGAGCGGAAATTATGGCTGGGGATGGGGAAAGTTAACTAGAAAGTGAGGAGAGGGGGATATAGAGTAGGAAGTAGTTAGGGAAGGTATGGAAAGCGAACTGTGAGGTGGGCGTAAGGGAATATAGTTTTTACAGGGAAGGGGGGTGTGGGAAGAAGAAAGGGTTTGAGTGTCCTAGCTAAAGTGGATTGAATAACATTGCACTATTTAAACAGAACTAAACACTTAAACAGGTTAGACAGACGTTTGGGGAAGTGGCACATTGAGTGGAGGCGAGGGGAGAGGAATTATGGGAAATGCGGGGAGAGGAAGTATAGTAAATGTGGTGAGAGGAAATATGGTAAGTGCGGGTGAGAAAGTGAGGGAGAGTAAGGGAAGCGAGTGGAAGTTATAGGAAGGAAAGTATTGCAAATAAGGCGAAATGGAGGAGGAGATGTACGGTAAGTGAGAGGAGATTATAAGAGGGTAGGGGAAGTGAGTGTAAAGGAGGAGAGAAGAGTATGTGAAATAAGAGGATTAAGGAAAAATGGTTGGAAGTGAAGTAACGTAGTGATATAAGGTGTAAAGAATACTACTGTGGTGTGGTAGAATAGGAGAACGGAAGTGTAGGCTAGGTAAGGGAAGTAGGAAAATGGGAGTGTTAGCTTTTGAAGTAAGCAGAGAGGGACACAGAGAAGAACGAAGTTAAGGAAACGATGGGAAACCAGGGGTGAAGTAATAGGATGGATATGAGGAAAGGAGAAAGGAATGAAGGAAGAGAGAGAGGGAACGTATGGGAGGGAGAGGTTTGAACGACTTAATTAACGTTTGAATAGGCTACGAAAACCTAGACAAAGGCGCGAAAATTAAATGAGAAGAGACTGGTATTGCCTCTTTTTCGGTCGCCAAACATTCCAACTAGATGGCGTTGGCGAACTGAGAAGCGTTCGGGCGTTAATATTAATTGGCCTTCTCGAGTTAATTACTCGAGAACTAGTGTCCTTTACTTTCGTTGCAATTTGGTTCCGAGGTTGATATAGAAGACAAGTTTCTCGTGTAACTGGTTGTTAACACCCCGATATATTTAACCCATCGTGGGCGGCTATCTCTATCCCACCTGTATCCAGACCAAGAAAAATTAACGTCTGCATTTTCTCTTTTCCTTTCGCGATAACACCTCAAATAATTCTTTTAGTGTCTCAGGGGTACTGCTCCCTCTTATTCTTCTGGGAATTAAAACTAAGCTTAACAACAATGCGATTTCCCGGTTTTCTTGGCCAGCAATTACATTTTTCTGGGTTTAATTTTAATTGTTTATAATAACAATTATTCAGTGCTAATTGATTATTATCGTATATTTATTGTCCCGATATCCACACCTTCTTCGTCGAAGAGAACTATAAGTAGTTAGAAACAACTATACTGCTATACTTAGACACTTATTTATAACAAGATTACTTTTTCTTTACTGAATGTAAAAACAAATGTTTAAAGAAAAGGGTAGAAAGAAAGAGGGTAATTTTTCCCTCTTTCCTTCTTACTGATTTCTTTTGGATGGTAGAAAAATCTTTAAAAAATTTTTGTTTCAGTTAACTAATTAAAGTTGTGAGAATAGTTCTATACATTTTTTTATGCTTAAATCCCCAACCCTAGTACGTATATTATAGAAGAAAAAGCACAAGGTTACGAGGCTTTTAGCGAGCCTTTTGTGCTCCGCAGAAAAAACTCTTGCAAACTCTTAGAGCAGAAGAAAGTATTTTTTAATGAAAAATTCGTTTTGCAGTTTTTAATTGTTAATATTATTATTAAATACAAATAAATATATAAATATTCACAGTACATAAATAATTAATGAAATGTAGCAAATAATATAAATTAAAACAAGAGAGGCATTAGAAATTAGAATGAATAATTTATTCCCTTGTTTACATTCAAGCTAAGTTGAAAGTGAACAAAGCAATAATGTGTGCTAGCGATTAATTAATATTACTCAATTATTAAAATCGCGCATATATGAGATTCAGTTTGAACATTTTAAACACAGTAAATTCCAGTTGATCAAATTTATACAGATATTGGGTAAAAATTATATTATTCTATATTTTTATACAGATTTCGGATTTTTTAGTTTTTTTATTTGATCATATTAAAATGTAAAAACTTATCTCACAAAAAAATTTGGCAGTCGTTTTTTAACGAAAATTTATTATGAATTTCAAAAAATACTTCCAACACTTTTCGAAGGTAAATAAACTCATTTACAGAGCCATAGAGATTTATTGCCCAACATAGGAAAATTCGAATATTTTCCTCATCCTGAAAATAGAAATTTTATAAAACATTCCATGTTGCTCCTGGGAAGCTTTAAATCTATAGAAACAGTTTAAAAAATAAATTGATTCTAGCGTTTCATATTCGTTTTTTGTTGTTTAAAATTTCATTTATTAACTGAAAATTTAAGTAATCCAATCAAAGATTCTTCACATTAGTTATAAATTTACATCTTTACTTGAAAAACCAACTATTTTTTGTTGGAAATTCACCGACTTTGGTTAAAAATGTTATTATTTAATTGAAAGCATACTTATTTTTTTTAAAAAATGTAAAAATTTTGTTAGAAAGTTACTTCTTTACTTTGAAAATTCAAGTTTTTTTGTGGAAAATTCGTCTACTTGTGTTGAAAATTCAACAATTTCATAGAATTTTTCCCCCTCTTGACTGTAACCGCTTTTTTGTTTGAAAATGTATCTCTTTTTGTAGAACTTTTCTCTATTTGGTAAAAAAATAGAATGAATTTTTATTGAGAATTTATATTTTTTATTTGGCAATTCATTTATTTCGTTGAAAATTCGTTTAAAATAGTTAATCCTATTGATTGAAAATTCATCTATTTGGTTGAAACCTCAACTATTTGACCAAAAATGTATCTTTTTAGTTGACAATTCAACTACATGGTAAAAAATTCATATTTTTTAAATTCTTTTTTTTTTGTAGAATCTTCTTGGTTGAAACATAATGTTTCTTGTTGCAAATTTAACTACTTGGTTGAAAGTTGAACTATTTTTTTAAAAATGTTACTCTTTTTTTTTGGTACAAAGTTATTCTTTTTGGTTGAAAATTCATATTTCTTATTGCAAATTTAATTACTTGGTTGAAAGTTAAACTATTTTCTTTTAAATTAATTTCTTTAATTAAGATTCATCATTTCAGTTGAAAAATAGCCTTTTTGAATGGAATTTTGGTAGAATATTATTTTTTTTATTAAAAGGATTTATAATTTAAGTTGAATATTTATCTCTTTGGTTATCAATCCAAATCTTTTGTTGAACATTCATTTTTTTGGTGGAAAATTAATCTACTTGGTAGAAAATTTATTTTCTTGATCGAAAATTTATCTTTTTTATTGAAAATTTATCTTCTTGGTTGATAGTTGAACTTTTTTGTTGGAAAATCCATTTTCTCCGTTCATAATTAATAATTTTTTTGAAAATTTATCTGTTTAATTAAAATTTTAAATACTCTGTTGAAAATTAGTTTTTCTTTCAGTTGAAAAATAATTTTTTGAACTGGAAATTGAACTATTCAATGTTTAGTTTAAAATTGACCTTATTTTGCTTGAAATTTCAACTATTTTGTTGAAAATTCAAAGTTTTCTGAACCAATATAAAGTAATACTTTTACAATGAAAAAAATTAATTTGCAGAGCGATAGAAAATTCTTCTTTCATTCTAAAATTAAAATGAGAATTATCATGTCGAAAAGTCCATAGGGATCAGATTTAACTGAAAAGATAGGGAAGTCTGAGGGTAAGTTTTATGTATGCTTTACTGATTTAAATCACAGCATCCGATCCAGGCAGCTAATATAAATATGGATACACCGGTTATGCACCCTCGACTTCCTATTTTTTACGAACAAGTAATCGATGGACTTAAAGCAGAAGCAGAGTTATAAACACAGCTATGAAAGAACGTATAATTATAGGTGCAAACTTTTCGGAGAACGTTGCGTTTGCCACGCAACCTAGTCAACTTTAAAATTTTAATGAGGCCTCGAGTTAAAATAATTTGACTTGGGTAAGTTTTTGATTACTCCCCAATCAAGACATAGCCAAGACATATTCAGGAGATACTGTACCGTTTCAAATTGGAATGCATAATATTGCGCGATATACTCGACTGAGTACTCGCGCACTCGCGCAATCTTTTTTGTTTAAAAATTTAACCATTTGGTTGAAAATGTAATAATATTGTTAAAAATTCAACAATTTGTCGAAAATTGAATGAGTTTGGTGAACATTTGTCTGTTTGGATAGAAAAAATTCCCGAAATTCTTCTAAAAAAAAGCGTCTGCTTAGTTTGAAAATCCAACTATTTGTTTGATAATACAACTATTTTAGGTTGAAGGTTATTCTTTGTTGTTTAGGAATTATAGCATTTTCTTGAAAAATCATCATCTGTTACGTTGAAAATTTCACTATTCTGTTAGAAAGTCAGCTATTTCGCAAATTTAACAGTTTTATTATTTTAAATTTTCTTATTTGAAAATTCAACTATTTGCTAGAAAATTCAACTACTATTTTCCAGAAAATTCGACCCTTTAGCTTGAAAGTTTAACTATTTGATTAAGAATCAATTTTTGTTTTTCGAGAATTCAACAAATTTGTTGAATAATCAACTATTTGGTAAAAATTCATAGATTTCCTTAAACATTAAACTATTTTTCTAAAAAAGTAATCTTTTTCAAAAATTCAACATTTTTGTTGAAAATTTATCTTTTATTCTTTTAATTTTCTTCTCCTTGGTTTAAAAATTCAACTATTGTCCTGAAAAATCAACTGTTTTGTTCAAAATATAAATACTTTGTTAAAAATTCAACTATTGGTTTCAAAGTTCAACTATGTGGTTGAAAAATAAACTATTTTGTTAAAAGTTCAACTATTTTATTATAAATTCAACTGTTTTGTCTCAAATCAATTTTTACATTGAAAATTCAACTAATATGTTACAAATTCATCTTTATACGTAGAAAATTAAAGTTTTCGGTTGAAATTTCAATTATCTTGTTGAAAGTGAAATATATTCAGACTTTCTGAATTCAATAATGGTACTTAAACATTAATTGTACTTACAAGAATTTATTTTCCTATTATTCCCTTATTTTCATGATTAATCACCCTATTGGTGAAAAAAGTTTCTCCTAGAAGCTGTTGATCTATTTATTATTTAGATATTATTTATTATTTTTATTTATTATTATAATATATATATATATATGTGTGTGTGTGTGTGTGTGTGTGTTATTTATATGTATTTGTTTAAAAGAGTGGAATGAATACCTTAAACCAAGAAAAAGACATTTATTATAACAAATACAATTGTTATTTTCGCAAATTAAAGCACATGTAGTAAATTCGAATGTAACAATATGGAAATATCAATTCACATGAAATCGTTCATTTATCTGCCAATGGCGTACACTGAATCACAATAAAGTTTTGATGGAAGGGGAAACGATGGCATAATATAATCCTCTATATATACGTTTAAATTCAAATGACGCGTTTCACCGTAAAGCGAGCTTTGAATATTCATTAGATCCATCCGTTGTACATCTGCCACTTGTCGTTGGCAGATCAAGAGTATCTACTTTGTTAGTCACGTGTAGAGGCGAGAAAACGAGCAAGTGCACCATGCAAAACATGAATCTCAAGTCTTCATCTGACTTGAATAGTTTGCCTGTCTAGGGCCTTATTCGCGCCAAACCTGTGCTTGTACAACTTCTAAATAGGCATTAATGAAATTTTAGTGATACGTGCACACAATGGCATAAATAAAGCTCCTCCCTAGTATCTAGGAGGCTCCCTATCAGAATCTGACCAGCGCCCTATTAGCGCCTTACTTCTGCCACAACAAATCGTCACCACCGTCCCAACCCCTGGCCATTAGTGGAAATTGCGATCGGGATTTACGTTGGAAATTAAAAGCATTTTTGTTTTAAAATAATTCTTGGTTGAAAATTAAACAATATTTTTAAAAAATGGTCTTTTCAGCTAGCAGCAAATTAATTTTGGTGTTAAAAATAAAATTATTTTCTTGAAAATGCAATATATTTCGACGTAAAATCTTAAGGGTTTAGAGATCATTTTAGACTGTAATGTCTCTTAAAATGTTTGTGTGATTTTCGTTTTTTTAAAGCGTTTATTAAATGAAATGAAAGACAATATTTCCATTTAAAACGGGGGGGGGGGGTATTCGTATTTGTGACGTCAACCTGGAGGGAGGGGGTTAAAGCATTGTGTAATGATCCGTGACGTAAATGAAGAGGGGTGGACAGTTTTTAAATAAGCGTGACGTAGTTTTTGAAGGGCCCCATGAAAGTACCGTGAACTCTCAGTTATTCCAAGGGCCAATAAACGTAAACATTCCGATATTTCAAGCCTCCAGAGGCCCGGATCTCTATGGCGAGTCGTGGGATGATTTTGTCAAGCGACGTTTATTGGCTGGTGTATCGATGTGCACACTGTAAGCATGTGTGGGTCCTTGCAACGAACCAGGGATACCCGTTCATCGAGCCTCTTTAATTGGTCAGCCACTGGCGCTAGCGAGACCGTACAGGGACAGTGGTGGGAAGTGAAGGGGCTTCACCACTTGGAATATCCGAGTGAGAGAGATTTAGAATAAGTGACCTTGGAATAAATGAGAGTTCACTCTCGATTGATTGCGAAACAATTAAAACATTGGATACTAAAAGGATTTACTTATTCCGCCGCACAAAGACAATAAGCTACCTAGACTAATTACTAATTACTTAGTAGACGGATACAATATCATTCTCGGTATTCAAGGAAACGATTATGCTTCCGGCTGGTGCGTCATTATCTCGAAGAACGCTTGTTCTCGTCTTGTAAGTTAGTCTAACGGGTCTGCTAAATTTCAGAATAGAACCAAAATCCTAATCTCGAGCTTGGCCACAGTAGTGGGTTGGTGGGTGTATTGTCGAGGGAACGATGCCTCGGAGAATGTACTCTGAGGACTTGCTCAGTCCTGAGAACAATGTAATCGCCTCTAATCTATGCAAGCTAATCTCGGAAGCGATATTGTGACCCTTGCACTGGATTATTTTACATCATGATTCTCGTATGTGAAAAGATAGAGAATTAAAAAAAAAAATTATATTATGCACCAAGGTAGGTATGAACGACTTATTAACAATGATTGAAAACATGCAGAAGTCAATAAAGTCCCTCTTCTCCATGATTCATACGATCTGACCGCAGAAAAATTCAAGTTTTCATTATTTTAATAGTTTTTGTGAATTTAAAAAAGTGATTTCTACCTTATCTAGAATCGCAGATTTTTCAGAATATTTCAATTTACTCAGATGAAATAATAATTTAGTATTGAATTTTTATTTATTTAGAAATTAATTTGTTGTTTCAAAATGTATGTACTTTGTGAAAAATTCACTTTTTTTGTAGAAAATTAAGCTTTTATGGTTGAAAATCCATCTGTTTGGTATAAAATTGAAATATTTCAGTGGAAGATTCATTATTTTAATTGAAAATTCATCAGTTTGTTTGAAATTTGATTCCTTGTACTCAAAATTTGAATGATCATTTTCTGTTTAATTGAAAATTCAATTATTTCGTTGAAAATCTACATATTTTGTTAAAAATCGATTTTTTGTATGTATAATTTCTGTTGAAAATTCATATTTTATGTTGTAAAAAAAAACTTGGTTAAAAATTAAACGCTTTTGTTGAAAAAGATTTTTTTTTAGTTGAAGATTCGTAATTTTAATCGAAAATTAATTTTTTTTGTAAAATTATGATCTATTTGATTAAAAACTTGTTTTTTCTTTGGTTGAAAAGGAGTTCCTCTTTTTTATTTGAATGTTCAATTTTTTGGTTGAAAATTAATTTTTCTAAATTGAAAATTTAACTTTTTGTTTGCAAATTCAACTCTCTTCCATAAAATTCGTATTTTTTATATAAAAATTCCACTACTTGTTTGTAAATGGAATTGTTTTTGTATAAAGTTTAATCTTGTTTGTTTTGAAATTCGATCAATTTTTTTTAAGAATTAGTCTTTTAGGATAGGAAAATCATAATCATATTCATATTAAATCAGATTTAAATTTCCAAGAATTGTATGATTTAAAAATGAAGGACAAATTTTTTAATAGAAAAAAGAGAGGAGATTTCGACCCGAATTTCCCACGGCTGGGAACGAGGATGTATATGTACGAATGTAGGTCTCTAGCCAATAAACTAGGTATGTCAGCAACGCGTTTGGCCGTCAACGTCCAATAAATGTCGCTCGCTAATGTCGCACTTCTCACCTCAGAAAATTAAATACTATCTAAAAATGCCCAGTTTATGCATCTCTATATTCAAATTAAATTAAAATTGAAGCATTTAGTGTTAAAAAAAGAGGTTGTAATGTATATTTTTTTTGTTTCAGGTAAGTTTTGACTTATGGAACAACTTTGGTAAGAGGAGAAATTTATATTTTTTTATATGTGATGCAAAGAGGGGGAGAAGTTGGACTTTTGCGACGAGTGTAATTTTTTCAATACGAGTCGTAGGCGAGTGCATAAGTACGAGCGGTATACGAGTGAGTAAGTACGAGTGCTAGGCGAGTGTTTAAGTACGAGTGGTAGACGAGTGCGTAAGTACGAGTGGTAAGCGAGTGTATAACTATGATTGATAGAAGAGTATGTAAGCACGAGTGGTAGACGAATAAGTACGAGCGGTAGACGAGTAAGTACGAGAGCTAGGCGGGTGCGTAAGTACGGGTGGTAGACGAATAAGTACGAGCGGTAGACGAGCGCGTAAGTACGAGCGGTAGACGAGTATGGAAAAACTTCACGAGTCGTAAAAAGTCCTCTCTTCCTTGGCGTATACGATATTTTAAAAATTCCTGCTCATATGGAGGAACTTTTGAAACCTTTATTATTTTTTTTATTTTAGTATTTACAGAAATGGATGTATATATGATTTTATTAATAGCTTTAAAAATTGATTTACCCTGCATTCTGAGCCTTTGAAAACACATTGAACTCCCTAAAACGAATCTATATTAATTGATTAGGGCTGATATCTGATTCACAGACAATCTCTCACGTGAACTTGACAAAGTGATAGGGAGAGTGTTCTCTTTTTTCCTGCTCAGGGAATTTTGTGAAGAATTTAATTTCTTATTTAATTCTCTTTTCTAACATATAGATCTTCATTTTCATTCTTTACTTTCATTTTAAGTTATTTAAAAACGATTAATTAAAGATTTGCCCTCAATTCTAGACTTCACACTTTTTCCCTTATTACTCTCTTTTTCCTCTTTTTTAACCTCTTTTTGCTTTAATGCAGATTGAATTTATAGAAACCAATAGGAAAATCCAACTATTCTTGATTAAAAGATCATTCCTTTTAATTTAAAATTCTACTATTATACTTTTGGTTAGAAATTCTATATACTATACGGCTCAAAAATCATTTTTTTGGTCATGAATTCACCTCCTTTTTTTGTTGAAAATTATTTTTTATAGTTGTAAATTTAACTATTCCATTTTTGATTTAAGTTTGGTTGTTTTTTAGTTAAAAATTCAACTATTTGGTTGAAAATTCTTGTATTTTGTTGAAAATTCATCTATTTGATAGAGAATTATTCTTGGTTAAAAATTGAAGTAATTAGTTCTAATTTAAACTAGTTTGTTAAAAATTAATTTTATTAGTTACAGATTCAGCTCTTTGGTTGAAAATGTAACTATTCTGTTAAAAATTTGTTTTGCCGGTCTTTTTTTACTAAAAGAATTATTCCCCTATTTTTATAGCAACTTGCTCTATTTTCTGCTGTTTATAGAGCTTTTTGGACTTTAAAGTCTGCAATTTCATAAAATTCTGTCCGTAAAAATGTTCAGAGATCGTTTCCGATTTTTCAAGAGAGAATAATCGACACGTGTTGGAAAATAGATTTCGTTTTCAAAAGTGGTTCATAAATCCGTGAAATTCCGATGCCCTAGATTTGGTTCTGTTCGCCTATCGATGCACAGTGCACACCCGAGCTTGGCGAGTAATTACGTTACGTGGCGAATTAATTAGCCAACGGTCGAGCGCTTGGTTAACGATACCAACCGAGCGGGACTCTTTGTGGTTGCCTGGTATCGATCGACCCTTATTGATCCTATCGTATTGCGAACAATAACAACAATCCTAAATGCATTTTATGTTCCATAATTTGTATTTTAAATTTTTCAGTTTACGGTCGATTATTCTCCATGAATTGGATAACTGGTTGGGGCCAGAACTGGAACGCTAAATGGGCAAAATGATCAGGAACTGTTTAGGGCGCTGATCAGGAGTTAGTAATAAACTATTTGAGTCCTACAACAGCGTCAATGGAAAGCTGCTCGAGTGCTAATTATATGCTTATAAGGGTCTGATGTGGGTCTATTAGGGCTACATTTCCCTTTAAGAACTTTAACAACTCTTCGTATTTCTGAACTGAAAATTTGAACCCAATTAACCTTTTAATTAAATTATTTTACCACCCTCACTTTTCAGTCAAAGATTAAAATCTATTCAAGAATCCTGAGCATTGTCTTCCTCTGAATATCGCTGTTCAACTTTCAGTCACTATCCAATGTTCTATAGAACCTTGAAAAATGATGTTAATTACCATTTTCTGCCGCCACAGAATCGAACATTGTCTCGATATGGCGTTTAACGAGGCTCGAGTAAGATCGCGTTTGAAAGATTAATCCCGCGTCACGGAGGGTCTGGCCTCGCTACGTTGTTATTATTATTAAAGGGAAGCGATATCTCAAGCCCTTGAAGATAGTATTTACAATTTCGAAGGAACAAAATGTGTCCTCGCAGACAACTTCTTGAGGAAGTATCAGTGATTTAGAGTTCTTTGAAAATAACTTAATCCACTAATAGTGACGAAAAAGATGATAATAATTCGAAAAATTTTAAGGGTTAGTCCTTTTTAAGTCAGCCATTGACTGATTTGACTGACAGTGTCAGTCACGACACTAGGTCAAATAGCCTCTTCTTCGAACTCGACCCTAGTCCTTTAGTTTCTCTACATATTGCAGGGCTCACCAAAAGTCAGTCATTGCCTGACATGACTGACTGTGTCAGTCACAAAGACTAGAAAAGAGTCCACAAAATATCTTCCTCGAACTCGGCCATAGTACTTTACTTCCTAGAAACTGAAGAAAAAATGTCATAATACTTAATGCACTTGTATCAGTCAACACCTGTCGAAAGTGGTAAACCCTGACCTGCCGACTGACCGAAACGACCTTGACACTTTGTGCAGTTTGTAGGGTTTCGAAACCGACGAAAAAATGGCTTAAATTTTTGTGTCAGTCACGCTCTTGTCGCGTCATTTAACACCTGCCGAAAGTGGTGAGCCTTGACTGTACATATGTACAGGGTGAACATTTTAATTAAGAAAAAAATTCTCGGTTATTTTCGGTTCAAAGAAATTTGTCACGGTCATTACAAATAAAAAATTTCAACATTTAAAACTTAAAATGTTTTCATTTAAAGTAATCAAAACCGAACTGCAAATTAAATCCCACAAAGTATAACTTAGTTGAATTTTAAACCTTTTAAATTTTGCATCAAACATTTTAAATGGTGAAATTTTTAAGTCAAATGCTCAGTAATTTACAGCTATAAATCCTCCCTTTTACCTCATAGTAATGAAAATGTAAAAAATAAAACATATCTCTCTTTCAATTTAGTATAAAATTGAAAAGAAAAAGTTCCCACTTTTTATCTGAATGTTAAAAATAGCAAATTCGCTCCCCGTCAACGCAAGAAAAATGTTAAAAAGGAAAAATTGTACTTGCTCAACTCAGAAAAACAGTTAATAACCAAAGCTTTCTTCTCTTTCATTGCAGAAAAAATTGAAAATTCAAATTTCCTCTCTTCCAACTTAATTAAAATGTTTAAAATAAAATATCATTATTTTCCAATTCAGAAACAAAAATAACAGACTTTTTGTTTCGTCCAACTCTATAAAAATCTCAAAAATAAAAAATGTCACTCTTGCAATTTAGAAAAAAAATGAAAATAAAAAATTGTTCTCTTTTACTCAATAAACATTTTTTACAGAAGAAAATTGCCTCTTACAATTCGGACAAGAAATAAATAACCATATTTAATCCCTTATAACTTAATAAAATGATCAACAGAACAAGGGACTCTTCAAATTTATAAAAAAAATGAAAACAAAATTTTCTTTCCTTCCAACTCAATAAAAATGTTAAAAATTATCCTTCTTTCAATTCATAAACAATTAAAACATAAAAAATTATAATGGTAATATTCAGTTATTTTTATTTGTAAATCTTTTTAAGTTGAATTATTTTAATCTTAAGTCGTTTCAATTAATTGGAAATTTTTTAATTGGCCTCGTTGCTGTAAAAATGAATTAATTTTTATTCAGGTTTATTAATTTTGGACGATTATAAAATAAACTTTTGCAGGTGGAAGCCTTATTTCGCTGATTTAAATCTCGTTGCATAATCGACTCGGGGACTTACAATCCTATCCCTACTTCCGGTACGGTAGCATCGTGAAAGGCGCACCTTAATCGTCGATGTGACTCTGACCTTGTACCACTTTGTTCTTTCGTGCACTTTCAGTGGTCGCATTGTTCACTGTGTATTGCTAAAGGCCACTTTCCGACCTCTAATTGCTTATAGCGAATGATCTTTTTATGATCTTTTATGATTCGAACAAGACTAATAACAGTCACTTCTTTATATTCAGCTTTGCTCGTTAAAAATATTGCTACAAGCGATTCCATTTGTTCTTGATTGTTTTCAATTAATTCCTTATTTATTGCTACGAAAGCTTCAAAATTAAAATACGCCGAACTCTCGCTTTCAGTCAAGTGTCGGGGGTTGCCTTCAAATAACCTTGGACTGATTTCAGGGGGATCGAAACGGAAACAGTGAGGGCCGTCCTGCTCCCCTGAAAAACTTCGTGAGCCATCAGTTCTAGAAAGGCTGAGAACGGGGTTTTTTGGAACTAAACGTGAGAAGTTCGATTCCAAAAATCAGTCGAATTGAGGTTCAGGGGCTTAGTATCAGCCGTATGCGAAAATCTGGACGATTTACTTCGCACACACTTCTAGCGTGCATGAAGAACTCTGCGATTTACTTCGCACACGCTTGAGCGTGCGTTAAGAACGCATGCGATGCTTAGCCCTGGTTTACGGTATCGCTTAAAAAAATCTTTCCGCGTTATTACATCTTTGAAAATTACTGTGAAAGAAGGGTTTTATACCGAATCAAGGGTGATCTAAGATTCTACTAATTATTGAAAAAATATGGTTACGAATTGTGGCACGAACCATCGAACTGTCTTCTTGTAGAATGTAGAGTGTCATTGACGTCTGGGTCTAAGCGGTGCATTCTCAAGATGCTTTATCGGTGAAGGTCAACGCCTCGTAAACGTAAATCGAATCGAGAGAGCAGAATCGAGTTAAAATCGTGGTCGACTCGCAGCAGGGGTATATTTCTAACTATAGGATGCAGTATGAGTCCCACCTCTAGACTTTAAAGTTTAGACAACACTCATAGAATATGCATGATATGCTAATGCCCGTGTATCCGATCTAATTATATATAACACGCAAACCTACAACCCTTATACATACTTCCAGTTTACATTTTTTGTGTTATTTTAGCTCATGTAACGAGTTGGTCACGTGACTAGATTCCTACCGTACAGAAATTTGTTTTGTCATCCTGCTGTCCTCATAAAATGAGATATGGAGTGGTACATTCGGGTATGTAAATAAAAGGCACGAAGAAACGTTTATCTACACCTTTACTTTTATAATCACAAAAGAATAATTTTTTAAACAAATTTATAATCAGAGAAATGTGAGAGTAGATAAACATTCCTTAGTGTCTTTTATTTAATTACTCGAAATTTGAACTGGATATCTTATTTCATGTGGGCAGGCGGATTACAAAAAAATGTCGGTAAGATATGATTCTGATCACATGACCCATTCGTAACATGGCCTTAAGTTAAAAAAATTATTCGTTTTTAGGAGTCAGGGAATTTTCGATAAATTACGATAGGTATGTTTCTGTAACTTTCACCCCTCCTCCTTCTCTCACCACCACTCACACACAGCAAACATGTAAAGTCTGTTAAATAAATAAACTTTGAAACTAAACAAATTTAAATAAAAACTCAAGTAAACTTAAATTTAAAAAAAATAAACAAAGAATAATATAAAACTTTTATAAACTGAAATAAACTACACTTGAAAAAACTTTTAATTAAATTTAGAATTCATGGCTGAGAAATTATGTTGTGCTTAAAGATTGTATTATTTCGTTGAAAATTCCACAATTTTGTTACCAAGTAATTCTTTTTGGTACAAAATTCATCTTTTGCGGTAGAATTTCAATGTTATTTCTAAAAATTTTATCTTTTTGATTGAAAATTCATTTCTTTGATTCAAAACTTAACTATTTTTTGTAATCCGTCTTGTTTACTATCCTTGTATCTTTTTAATTGAAAATTCATATTTATTAATGAAAATTTAAGTATATAGTAAAAAATCATTTTTTGTTTAAAGATTTACATTTTTAGTTAAAAGTTCGTTACTTTGGTTTGAAAAGTTTACTATTTTGTGCAAAAATCTTTTCTTTGTTTGTTTAAAAATTAATTTTCTCAACTGAAAATTGAAACATTCCATTGGTTTAAAAAATTATATTATTTAGTTATAAGTTCAATTATTTACTTCACCATTCATCTATTTTGTTGAAAATTCGCCATTGGTGGTAGAAATTTATTCTTCTTGATGAAAAAATCATCTTTTTGATTCAAAATTTATTTATTAAGTTGAAACTTAACTATTTTGTTGTAAATTTATGTTTTTAATTTTAAAATGAACTATTTGACTAAAATTTCATTTTTTGGTCGAAAATTCGCCATTTTAATTAAAAATAATTCCTGTGGTTGAAAATTTATCTTTTTAGTTGAAAATTCAACTTATTTGGTGAAAAATTCGTTTTTTGATCGGAGATTCACTATTTTAGGTCAAAACTTAGCTCTTTTGTTAAAAATTTTTCTTTTTTAGTTCAAATATTGAGAAATGTTGTTGTAAATGAACTTTTTTGTTAAAAATTCATATTGTCGGGTAGAAAAACTTTAGTATTTTGTAGATAATTCGCCTTTTTGGCTTGAAAATTCAACATTTTGGATGAACATTTTTTCGTTTTTGACTGCAAATTTATCGGTTTTGATCGAGGATTCAAGTCGTTTGTTAAAAAGTTGTATTTTTGGTTAAATTGAACTGTTTCGTATTTAAAATTAAAATATTTTATTTTTTATTATGAATTTATCTTTTTGTGTTCAAAACTCAATTATGCGGTTAAAAATTTATATATTTTGCTGAGAACTCAATCCTCTTTTGGTAGAAAATTAATCTTCTTGTTTCATGTAAAAAGTATTCAAAAAGTTTTATCCGTCTCGCGCATGTGTATCCCATTGTAAATCGACTCCTAATGCTTCAAAAATTCTATAAAAATACTAGTTTGTTAAGTCGAAATTTTTTTGTTGATAATGGCCATTTTGCTTGGTGCAAGCGACATACAATTCTTTATCCCTGTAACTTTAAATGTACCCCTAAAGTTTTAAAAATTATGTAAAAAGTCACAAATTTGAGAAGCCAAAATGTTTTTGCTAACAATGGCAGAATTGATCTTAAAAATAGCTTTACGGGTTAATTTAGGGTGGGTTCCAAATGCGCTAAAAAGTTGAAAATTTGTTGGGTGTGTTTGACATGAAATTTTGCCAAAATCAGATAAAACTTTTGGGCTTTTCAGTCGAAAAAAATGCTTGCGTTTTTCGTTAACTATATGAACCTCAGGGTAATTTTGAATTTAAAAAATGATGTATCTTCAATATCTTCAAATTTCAGTTCTTCCGTATTTGAGAACCTTCGAAATTTTAATATCTTTAATGCTACTTAGCCAAAAAAAAGTGTTTCAATTTACGGAAACAATAACTTCCGAAATAGTAAACATTTTTCAATGTTCTTCGGCTCATTTTACTATAATCTACTTAAAAACGAGACAAATTGGCTTTACCCTGAGCTTATTTCAAACAGAATTTCGAAAACAATCAACCTTTTAAAGAAAAATTTTTTTAGCTCTGATATAATTAAAATTAAGAGAATTTATGCAGTCATTCTAGTTACGTGTCTAAAATAGTAAAATGGGATTTAAAAGAGGTATGTATGGAGAGTTTGCAGGTATGAAAGAATAATAGTTATCGCACCTAGATTTTAGAATTTTAGTTGCATCTCTCGAGATTCGCTCTCATAACCTCAGTATTATCGGACTCCGAACTCATTCAAGCACAAAGATATCCTCTGTCTCAGATGCTTCTAAGGGTGGGGCAAAGAGAACGAAACGGGTTCGTTCGTCCTCCGGTGGATGAGAGGTCAATGTACCACATTGTCCTGGACCTTTGCGTCTCCTCATGGAATCTTCCCCCTGTTTACTACTTTCTCTACTTTTATGCTTCCTTTCATTATTTTTACTGCAAATTTCAATTACCACTGTTATTGTTTCTTGAGGTGAGATACAAGTTTCTATAATGTTGTGTCTGAGATATAGCAGTATTAAGGGCTAGGGTTTTGCTGTTTTTGATGTTGGCGAAAAGGAGGAAAGCTTAAATTTAATGGTCCGTTCTGTCGATGTTAGCGGTATTTCCGGAGCAAACCGCTAAACTTTGAAGGCCCGAGGGCTCCAACAGGTTGCGGTTAACCACAGGGTTAAATAAAATAGTTATCGACGCCCACGGGAAGGGCCTTCCGAGAAGAACGCGCATCCAGACGATTAATTTTTAGACTGGAGTTCTCCCCATTGTTCCTTCCATCATTCTTTTTGCTGCCGCTACAAATTAGGACTAATAAAGTCTCGTGCTAGGTACTGCCTCAAACCTCTGCTTTTGATTGATGAAGCTTCTTGATTACACCAGGAGCAAAAATATAGATTTACTTAGTAAAAACATCTTTTAGATCCCAATTGCATACACTTGGGAAAACATTGAAACTTCATTTAAACATTTTTTTTAAGTTTCTGAACTTGAATGCTTTCAAATTCAGTAAAGCGCTGATTACTTTGATCTTCCTTAACTTCATGAACCCAGGGTAACTTACAACTTCAATCGCAATGAAAGGTCTGCTGCAAGCGACTGGTTAATCGATAACAAGTTACAGAGCCACGAAGAAAGGGGATGGAGGTGATAATCGAGAAGTTTGTGGAGTAGATAGGATAAAAAATACTCGGGGAAATCATATTTAATGGGACGAAATAAATCGAGCATTAAAGAGTGAAGTTCATGCGAGTGCCATTGAAAAAGGCGACTAGCTGGCTGGCTTCTATCTCTGTGTGTGACATGGTAGCATAGTCAATAGTGGATCGCGCTGAGCTGAGTAATGCTAAAAATAGTTGAGCCTGAGCGAAACCAGCGGTGTCAGATTATTATAGATCCCGCTCGAAGTCGAAGAGGTGCGAACATTGAGGCAATATATGTATAAATATATACCTATTAGGATATATCGATTTCACGTCTAAGCAGCGATATCTTCCTTTTCTTTCTGAATTCATACAAGTCATTTTTTTAATTAGACTCCCACTATTTAAAGTTCGGAAAACTCGATTCTTTGTTGTATATCCTCTTTAATCGTGAGTGGTAATACGATTACACAAAACAATCAAACAAGAATTGACATATGGCATCATCATTATAGCTTTGAGGTAACCTTTCTAAAGCAACTGAATCATGTTTATTTATATAGACACGTGCGAGCTTTCAGTGTTATAGATTTGATTGCCCGCGGCTCTTCGTGCCGACAACCTCGGTCTAGGTCGTGCAATCCGTCGTAGTTGAGTTTGTAGAACGTGGAACGCAGATCGATCGATAGGTCGACAAATGATAATGCATAGGGTGTCGGATAATGGCAGGGTATAGCGAAGCGCGTATCACGGCCTTATTTGCATCATTGCTCGTTGCAGAGTCAGTACTTTACGGCAAGGTTTACCGTCCACCGCCACTGTATACCCATAGGTGGTACCGCACAATGGAACCATCCGATAAACGGGCTATCGACGCTTCACTTTGACTAGGAAATGGACCTGCTACGCTTAAATATCCGTGAACACCTTGTGTTCTGTGACCAATTATGTTACTATGTTCAGAAACTTCCTGGTATGTTAAGCTATACCTTTAGGCTTTAAAAAAATACTGATTTTCTTTCGGTGAAAGAAATTCAGTTCAAACCATATTTAGAATAGATTTTCTGGTTCAATTTGAAACAAAAATTAACAAAAACAAATTGAAGTATAACTGTTAAATTAGTACAAGAAAAATAAATTGCAGATGAAGAAAATATTTAACTGCTGTGATGAACCAATTATAGCCTATGATTTACCTCTCTAAAGTATCCAGAGCGCGGACGTTAAAGAGAGTCCGTCTGACAGCAAGAGCGTCTTACTACTGAATTACAGGTTGCCCCGCAAATATCAGTGATTAAAGTATTGCTATAGTCAGATCTGGACTCGACGCTCTCAAGCAGCAGCAATCTTAAAGAAGAAAAACTTGAAGAAATTTTGGCGGCTTCCTGTTTCTTTCTTTTTTTATTTAGTTTCGGCCAATCATGTGAGAATCACGATCAAGACCATGAGCAATGAAACTCAACCTGTTTGTTAATCCTGTATCCTAAGGGTCGACGGCAGTCGGGATAACCAACCCGTTTGCGCTGCGTGTAACACGAGGGATGATAAACAGCTTCGAGTCCCGTTTAATCCCTGCATTCCCCCGTCCTGTTTCCCTCGTTTGGTTCTGTATGGGTTCATTTATACACAGTACATATACAAGCCTGCAGGCCGGCACAAAAGCCATCGTTAGTAACTTCACCCCTCGCCCAAACTTGTTCACAGTTCAGCCCCCTCAAGCCCCACAACCCCGACCTACTTCGTCGAATTCGCCATGCCCCTTCCCCCGCGCCACCAGCATAAACCCTGCGCGAGTAACGCATTGTTTCAATTAATTAAATATGACGAAGCAAATTATCCAGTGCTTTGCTTTGGGATATTAAAATGCATAACTTTCGATGAAGGATTTGTCGATTGGGGGAGGAATCTCTTCCATAATGCTAATTGGTGAATTTTAACTGCTAATTTTGCTCTACTTTTGATTACGTTTTTTATTTACTATTTTTAGGTTTAGCTGGATACATTCAGCTTCAATGTTTCCAATTTTTTTTAATTTTCAAATTAGCATGCCGTCGAAAATTCGTCGTTCTCGGTTTTGAAAATGTGGCCAAGTTCAATGCTTTCAACTTTGTAAATTTTCCAATTTTTTAAACGTTCCCAACTTAAATACTTCTAGCCTTCTGAAACAACCAAACGTGCATGCTTTGAATTTTAGAATGGGTCTGACATATTTGATCTACTTCTTTTCTACTTCAATTTCTATCTATTCAAAGCTACTTTTAATTCTATAAAAAAATCTAATTTTGCTAAGTACTTAATTTTCATATGCTTGGCCATCCAGTTTCATATAATCAATAAAAACAATCTGATAAAAACTGGAAGTGTGGTTCTTATCCTGAAAGTCTCTCTGGGTTTCTTCGCACGTCTTTTGGGAAACCGATTTTTCTAGGGAGAGCTTTCTGTCGAGGCAGCCTGACTGCGATAAATTCTCCATATCTTTGCCACCACGCCATCAGGGTTGGCAACTTACGAGCCGGAAAGGCGGCTCGAATAATATCACAAGATCGGTCGCTGCACTCACACAGGGTACCACAAACTGGATAATAGTTGCCAATTTCAATCCTACTTTCAAGTGCAAAATTAATCATTAGATAAAGTAGGGGCCCCGTGCCTAAAAAATGGGTTTCGTAACCTTTTAAAACGTTAATTAAGCCGTTCAAATCTTCCACTGCAATACTTTCCCTCCCCTACCCTCTTCCTTTGCCCACATTCTCAGCCCCCCCCCCCACTTTCCCAAACTCAATATTACTTCAATACTGCCATTTTCCCTCCTCCCACATACCATGCTTCCACTTACCATCCTTCACTATCCATACTTCTCTCCCACTCATCATACTTCCCCTCTCTCGCTTCCACTACTTCCCTTTATTATACTTTCTCTCTCCTGTATACCTCTTCCTTTTACCTAATTCCCCTACAATCACTTATCCCCAACTTAACATCACTTTATACTACCCTCCCTCCTCCTTCCACTCTTCCTACATACCATGCTTCCACTCACCACCCCTAACTGTCCACACTTCCCCTCTCCCACTAATCCTACTTCGACTCCCTCGCTTCCACAACTTCCCTTGCGAATACTTTCCCTCTCCGATATACTTCTTCCTTTTATCTAATTCCCCTACAATCACTTCTCCCCAACTTAACATAACTTTATATCACCCTTCCCCCTCCGTCCACTCCCCCACATATCATGCTTCCACTCCTCTCTCTTACAGGCTTCCACTCACCTCACTTAATTGTCCAAACTTCCCCTCTCCTACTAATCCTACTTCCACTCCCTCGCCTCCGCTACTTCCCTTGTAAATACTTTTCCTCTCCGTATACCTCTGCCTTTTACCTAATTTCCCTCCCAACCCATCTCCTCAACCTAACACCACTTCATGCTACCCTCCCTCTTTAATACTTCCTTCCCCTAACTCACCATGCTTCCCATACTGCTAGAAGAGTTTCTGCTCTAAAACGCAATTTTACTTTAGTGAATAACTGACGATTTCAATTTTTTCCCAAATAAACTCCCTGTAAATTGAAATACTCTTACAAATATACTTTTATTGGATTTTGCCTATTTATAGGAAAATATCAATTCCATTTTTTTGTAAGGGTGTATAAAATTTCAATCGAGGTATGAAGGTTGTGCAAACTGAATTTAATTTTAAATATCCTGAAGGGAAAACATAATAATACTTTGCTTTAAATTTTAAAAAAGTTATAGACTCTGATAATAATTTTTAAATTGAGATCCCGTTTTAATTAATTTTTTTTTCTATGTTTCAGGTAAGTTTTCGTTATAGTTCACCATAGCAGATTCGGTAAGAATAGAGAGCGAACATTATTTTGTGATATTTGTGGTTTCGGTCGACTCTCCATCTGTCGTACTTTTTTCCCGGGCAGAATGTAAGAGGGAAAGATAGAGATGATGAATTCTTAGAATCTAAGGAAAATAATTAGGGGAAGTAGGGACAGTAGGGTAAGGGAAGTAGGGATAGTGAGGAGAGGAGTATTAGGGAAGTGAGTGTGAATTCGAAAGAAAATTAGGGGAAGTAGGGAGAGTGAGGAGAGGGAGAGTAGGTGAAGCGTTGGGTGGAGTATTATGGGGAGTGTGGGGAGGGGTAGTAGAGAAGTGGGCGTGAGTAGGGAAGGGGAAGTAGGGAGATTTGTGGGAGGAGAAGTAGGGGAGATTTATGAGAGGAGAAGTAGGGGAGAGTTGGGATAGATATTAGGGAAAATAGAGTAAGAAGAATTTGAGGAATTGAGGGATAATGCAAGAAGCAGAAGGTAGTGCGAGGAGGGGAATTATTGGAGTGAAGGCAAATTAGGCAAAAGGCGGGCTGTATGATAGGAAAATTATTGGATGGGAAAATTTAAATGACTCAGTTAACCTCTCAATAGGCTACGATACCCTTTATTGCAGGCGCGCGGCGCCTACTTTTACTATTTTTCAAATTTAATATCAATATTGCCCTAAAAGTAGTGTACCTAGTATAATTTAAAATTAATCTTTCTTCATTAGATTGTGAAGAGATGAAATTTCGCACCCTTTTGAAATAAAGTAAAGAAGTTTCCACATTTTCAACGTCACCTGTCTTATCGCCACTTTTGTCAAAATTTCCCCGCTTTATCCAAATGACCTCGATTCGCGAATACGTGACGCCCATTTACGAGCAAAATTCGCGATTCAAGCACCGCTTGCGAATTTACAAAAATGCCTGGTGGAAAGGATGTGTACTGCTTGGGCTAAAATTGTTTTACGGTCCTTTTCTCTAAAGGAGGGATTGAGACAAGGAATTTTAGCGACCAAAGAGGATTTGCCATTCTCGGTGGTATACTTAACGAGGTACTGAGAGTAATTAAGAGTACTGAGAGTTTAATGTCTCTCGAGATATACTCTTTTAAATTCTGAAGCGTGTAAATCTGGTTCTATAAATGCAACAAAATTGAAAAAAATGGAAAACTTAATCTTTTGAAATGTCTGCTAGCGTAATTTTTAATTCAATTTTGAAACTTTTTAGAAAATTAACCATTTCAATAATGAGGAAATAATGGTAGAAAATGTAATATAATTGGTAAAGATATTTGTTTTAATTTTATAAAAACTTTTTTAATTATATTAATTCTATTTATTCTGAATTTTCTTTCGTTTTTAATATTCTATATATAATCACTACTGCATAACTTGCTTAAAGAGATTATTTTAATGACGCTATCTGAAAAACCTCCATCAAATAAAAACTTTGCGAGCTTAATGCTTTGATGTAATTTGCTAATAAAGTGCAAGTATTTTAGAAAGTACATAGCTCTCCTTGAAAAGTATTCTGTAATCTTTTCTGAATAAGCAGAAGAAGGATAATTTTAGTTTTATATTCGAATAAGGGCAAAAGTCAAGAAAATTGCAATGTACTTGAGGCACGTATTTCTTGGCAGGGATATGGCGAACGTAACCGAGGTTCTTATCACAAAGCAGTAAGCGCAAGCTTATGACGTGATGGCTTTACGTATCTCAGTTTAATAAATATTTTACACTTGACCCCATTCTTGATTTCGCGGTCGCGGACGAAAAGTCTTACATTATCGTTCCTCAAGTATCTTTGTTCTCTCAGCATTTTTCGACACTGTAAAAGCAATAATTATTAATTTTTAATAATTATTCATTATTCTCCTTCTAGGTAAAAATTACAGATGCTTGCAAGTAGCAATTGTAAAACTTTAATTATAAACGCTATCAGAAACAATGTCGCAGTTTAAATTCAGAAATATATGTGTGCCGGTTTCCCCCACATATGCGCCACTTAACCGCAATTTAATGTAAACTGTAAAAATTAATTTATTTTGGTGGTCATTACTTGTAAAAAGAGCAATACGGAAAACTTTCTCTAAACGCGATATTGAATTGTGCATACAATATACATCAGAGCGATTAAAAATGTCGTATTAGCATAACAAATGCGTGCAGGTCATTATCTTCATGCAAATACTGGGTGATTATTCTGAACCAAGTGCGATGTCGTGAATGGAGTGGAAGACGATAGAAGGGGTGATAGAGACAGAAAGTGACAGGAAAAGAGGGAGGAGACGATTTGAGATTAAGCCGAGTGCAAATATTTAATTAAATCCACCTCAGGCGCATGCTCGCCGTCCCACTTTATGAAGTGAACATAATTTCGACCAAGTGAAAGGGGGTTGCCGCAATCGTAAAATGCTTAACTTCCTTATATTTCGGCCAAGTTTCTAAATTCTCCGGTTGCTTTTTGAATTCTGCACAGCTTTCGGATTTCATTTGAACAATTATTTGATAAGCTTTCAGAATGTTATGCTGAGACTGACTCATTTTCTTAATGTTGAAATAAAAAGGGAATTTAACGATAAAAAAAGTAAGTAAACTAAGAAAAGTAATGAAAGTTAAAATGCGCATTACATTAATTTCTAATATTATTACCGTTTTTTCGATTTTTCTTGGAGGGGGCTTCGCGTGATTGGCTCGCGCTCCCCGCATAAAAGTAGAAACCCGTGTAGAGTCATGCGGATTGGCTCGCGGAAGCCACTCTGAAATTTACTATCCAGGACCGTTTTGTCGATGTCGCTTGGAGGGGGCTTCGCGTGATTGGCTCGCGCTCCCACGTAAAATTTTAAAAGCGTTCGTATCATAATTATAATTATTAGTTATTATTAGGTATCGTAATTATAATTAAATAATATAAATAAACTTAGCGTGAAGTCCTAGAATTCATAATTACTTCATAAAATTGGAGCCTTCAATTCTCGACTCTTATAAACTGTAATTTAATGCAGTACGAGTCCATTTCTTTTCACTCATGCATTATTTTGGCAACTTGCAGTTTTTATTGTTTGCCTTTGCTCAGAGGGAGCTATAAAAGTATTTTAGAGAAGTTGGATCGAAAGAGGCGCGGAAAGGTGAGGGTGGTTTTGGAAGGTCGATGACACTCATGAATGCCTCAGGCCTCTTGTTCCTCTCTTTCTCTCTCTTTACCTCTCTCGTGCTTAAAATATCTATCGCGCACTCTCTTTCATAGTATACTCATATTTGTCGGTGATTTGCATGATCGAGTCGGAGTCTCCCTGTTTCGCGTTTAAGCTGACGTTATAGCAATGGGATCGTGCTCGCAAATCACGCTGAATGAGAATTTATCGCGCGCCTTGCTCCAAAACGAGGGGAGGAGTCGATCTAAAAACAAAGACAGAAACGAACCTAACTAGAGGTTCAGAAAAAAATTTTTTTACATCCATTTTGCACTCGTATTTTGCACCGGTACCTGTTAACATAAAAAAATAATGGAAATTCTTTTTTCGGATTTGGAATAAAATGGGGGGGGGGGGGG
>NC_046666.1:39869054-39912586 GCF_010883055.1 Belonocnema kinseyi | reverse complement strand
GCGTTG
Organism: Belonocnema kinseyi; assembly: GCF_010883055.1. Classification (NCBI taxonomy): domain Eukaryota; kingdom Metazoa; phylum Arthropoda; class Insecta; order Hymenoptera; family Cynipidae; genus Belonocnema; species Belonocnema kinseyi. Next base: position 39,912,580 of record NC_046666.1, on the reverse strand, counting down.
CCCTCTAGCATGCAAAAAATGTTGCCATGCATTTTTGGAGCACCGTAATGCCACACCTACTTTACCGCTTTGTGCATTCCGACTTAACAAGTGCGGGGCTCTTTGCTGTTTTATACGAAGCAACCGCCCTGTTGTGTGTAATCCCAGTTGAGAAACGTGTATAGTATATTATATGTATACGCAAAATATGCATATATGTTTTCTTAATATGAGCATTTACATTTACGTCGACATTTGCACCATCCTGGTGTCCTACTCGAACCACAGACCGCACGCGGTTCATTGCTTTGGATATGCTCATTGCTCACTGCTCAGCTTGCTCGCCGAAACCCCAGAAGAGAATTCCCGCAGTGAATTTATAGAAGGTTTAAACGTCGGCAACTATCAAAAGAGGGCTCACCAAAATGGATATTAAATTTTTATTTCGAGCGAATTTAATTACTCATATAATGCCACAACAATAAATACGTTTCTAATCGAATGAAAAATAGTATGCGCTAATCTAGTTGAGCGCATAAGAGTGTTACTTATATGCACGACTCTCTTTTCTACTCTTATTCTTCTATCTTTTGTAGCGCATGAGTGTCTCTTATGCACGCTTGTCATTTTCGTAATCTTCTTTTCGCAGCGCATACGAGTGTCTCTTACGCACCCTTGTCTCTTTCATACTCTCCTTCTCCCTTTTCTCCTTATTCTTTCTTTCGCAGCGCATAAGAGTGTCTATTATATTCGATTATCTACGTTGAACTCTTTTTCACCTTCTTCTTGTTCTCCTCTTTTTCGCAGCGCATAAGAATGTCTCTTTTCGTACTCACATTCTTCTCTTCTGTAGCGCATAATACTGCTTCTTCTCTTCTCATTCGCAGCGCATAAGACTGTTTCTTATATACGCTTGTCTCTTTTTTACTCTCCTTCTTCTCCTTCCTTTGGTAGCACATAAGCGTGTCTCTTATACTCGCGGGTTTCTTTCGTACTCTTCTTTTCCTTTTTTCTTTCGGAGCGCATAACAATTTTCGTTACCCAGGCTTGTCTCTTATGTACTCTTTTACCTCTCATCTCTTTCGCAGCGCATACGAGGGTCTCTTACGCACCCTTCTCTCCTTCGTACTCTCCTTCTTCTCCTTCACCTTCTCTCCATCGCAGCACATAAGAGTGTCTCTTATACTTGCTTATATCTGTTGTAACCTTTCCCTTCTTCTTGTACGCCTCTCTTTCGCAGCGTATAAGAGTCTCTTACGCAAAATTGTCTCCTTCGACTCGCCTTCTACTCTCTTTCGCAGCGCGTAAGATTCTTTCATATATACGCTTGTCTCTTTCTTACTCTCCTTCTCCTCTCTTTGGTAGATAGATAAACGTTTATTTTTCGGCCTTCTGGCCTTAAAAATATTGATCAGCTTACACTTCCATTTTTTACAGAATTTTCTTACAACCTCTTAAAAATTAACATCCGTCCACACCTTATATCTAATCCTCTCGCTTTTATAGCTTGGCCTTATCTACTATTTACAATATTCATATTCTTCTTACTTGGTTGTAAGATCAAATACTTTTTCTTAAATAATTTTTTTTAATTCATCGTTTTGGTTGAAAATTCAACTATTTCATTTAATTTTTTCTCATTGAAAATTAATTTTTTAACTGAGAACTTAACTATTCTATTTTGGATGAAAATGTATCGGTTCCAGTAGAAAATTCATCTAATTAGTCTAGAATCCACGGACTTTGTTAAAAAACATTTTTTCATTTTTTTCATGTTTTGTTAAATATTCATATCTTTGTTTAAAAATTGATCTATTTTGTTGAAAATTCCTGTTTTTCTTTCAAATGTATATATTTTGTTGAAAATTCAGCAACTCGATTGAAAGTTTAAATAATTTTTAGAGACTATTTCAACTAAGAACTTAATTTTTCAATTTGTAGATGAAAATTGACCTTTTCTAGTAGAAAATTTAACTATTTCATTAAAAATCCATATATATTGTTGAAGATTCGTCTGTTTTGCTAAAAAAAATTAATCTTCTTGGTTGAAATTCCAACTTTTTGATTAGAGATTAATTTTTCTGGTTGAAATTTTTACTGTTTTGTCAAAATTTCCTTTTTTTTATTGAAAAATAATTTTTTATTTGAGAATGTACCTAATTCCTATTTCAGTCGAAAATGCATTTAAATTGTAGAAACTTCGTCCTTTTTGATGGAAAATTAATCTCTTTTGTTGAAAATAATGTTCTTGCTCGGAAACTAATATTTTTTGTTAAAAAAGCATCTATTTTGTTGACATTCTAAAAGTTAAAAAATAAAGCTCTATATATCATATTAATATAATACTTGCAATCATTTTATTTTAAATAATTTATCCCCCTGTTTTCGCGAAAAATCGACCTATTTCCCCTAATTTAAGGGAATTTTGGGCTATGAAGTCCGCATTTTCCAAAATGTTAATGCTTTCATATGCCGTTATCACAAAGCGAAGAAAATTTACAGTTGAGATTGAAAGGTGAACACATAGGTATTGTGAATTCAAAATGTGGTGACAGGAAATTAAATGAAGGAACACATATACGTGCTCAAATACACAAATCGATCGTCCAACCTGCCGCGATATGCGACGTGCTACGTCCGAAATGACGTTTATAATCCACCGCAGAGGTTGTATGGAAAAAAACATCAGGCACCGTCGTAAACTCGAAAATAACGACAATATTGCACATTCCTGAACATCAGGGTTATAAATTTATCGTAATTTCAATTTTGCGGAGAATGTGCTTTTGTGGCATATTGCAATTCTTCTTTTTTTCTCTCCACTTCATGTTACATTTCATATTACAGTTTTAATCTGCTAATTTGAAAAATTGAAGTTACATATCTTCTTCATCAAAGTGGCCGCAAAACTTCATTTATGAAAGTCCCTTAAGTTTCTCTGGACCCTGATTTTTCCCTGACCAATTTTTTCATTTTCCCTGTCCATTAATAATCAAAGACCAGCAATTTTTCTTTTGTAAAATTTTCCACATGGGTTTTTTTAAAAACAGAATTTAAAAAATTCAAATAAAATTTCCCATTTATTTATTTCAACAACAAAAAAATACTGTTCTATCATAAAAGAAGAATTTTTAATAAAATAGTTGAATTTTTAGACAAAAAGATTACCTTTTAACAAAATAGTTTATATTTTAACAAAATTGTTCATTTTTCTACATTCACAGATCAATTTAAACCAAATAGTCGAATTTTCAACGAAAGAATTAATATCAAACAAAAAGATGATTTTTCAATCAAGAAGAATAATGTTGTACCAAAAAGACGAATTATCAACAAAATACAAGAATTTTCACACATGGAGTTGAATTTTTAACTAAAACAACAAAAATTTTCAACCAAAAATGGATAAATTAAATTTTCAGTAAAAAAATGAATTTTTAACGAACAAAAAAAGGCGTTTTCAACTATAGAGATACATTTTTGTCAACATAGTGCAATTTTTCACTAAAGATATGAATTTTCAACTATGTTAATGAACCTTCAATAAAAAATAATTCTTAACGTTGTAGTTAAATTTTTAGACAAAAAAGACTAATTTTCACCCAAAAAGACGAATTTTCTACAAGACAATTTAATTTTCTACTCACAAATATTACTTTTTCTACCAGAAAGACAAATTGTCAACAATACAGTTTGATTTTTGGCCATAAAGATGACCTTTTAATAAAACAGTTAAATTCTTACCAAAGTGATCAATTTTTCAACCTAGATGAATTTTCGACCGAATGGTCGGATTTTCAAACAAAACGGATTAAACTTCAACCAAGAGCAATGACATTTATAACCAAATAATTTAATCTTTTAGAAGACAGTTGAATTTTCAACAAAACAAGAATTTCGTTATAAAAGGACGAATTTTCTGTCCTAATAGAGTTTATTCAGACTTTTTTTCAGTCGTCTATTCAATAGTCGACTGGAAAAAAGTTGAACTTTCGATCGAAAAATATTTCTTTTTAAGCAAATACTTGAATTTTCAACAAACCAGTTTTAAATAAATAATTAAATATTTAATAAAATAGTCAATCTTTTTAACAAATAGTTCAATTTGCCACTAACAAATATGAGTTCTCCACCAAAAAGACGATTTATCAACCAAAAAGAATAATTTTCCACCAAAAAGACGAATTATTAACAAAATGCATGAATTGTTAAACAAATAGTTGACTTTTTAATTAAAAAGGATCAATTTCCATCTGACAATGGAAAAATTAAATCACATAGTTTAATTTTCCACCAACGAGATGAATTTTCAACTCAATTAATGATTTATCAATAAAAAATTAATTTTCAAATAATAATTTAACTTTCAACCTAGTAGTTGAATTTTCTAACCAAAAAGACGATTTTTCAACAAAATAATTAATTTTTAATCAAGCAGTTGGATTGCTAACGAAAAAAGAGGAAATTTCTACCAAGAAAATTACTTATATACAAAAAAGCCGAATTTTTAACTAAAAAGGAATAATTTTCAACCAAAAATGGAAGATTTTAAACTAAAATGATGACCCCTTAACAGCAACAAACATTTCAAAAAAGTGGTTTAATCTTCAACAAAGTAAGTAAAAAAGATTAATTCTCAACGAATAATCTAATAGTACATATTTCAATAAAAAATATATTAATTTAAAATAAAAACAATCAAATAAAACAAAAAAGTTGAATACTCAAAGCAAATTTATTTTCCACCAAACAGTACGTAACTGAAGTTTGCTACCTTCATAAACGAAAATAAATGTTTGTTTTTTATTTTCTATATAATTTTCAAAGTCCCTAGGTGTGTAAAACGTAGATATTAAGAATTGTTGGGATCAAACTAATTTTTGTTTTACCTGTCACCAGGTGATGAAAAAGTTGAATATTCTATCAAAAGAGTTGAAGTTTCCCTCCGAGAAGAGAAATTTTGAATTTCTAACAAAAATAAAAATAGAAGACCAATAAATAAATAACTAAGTTTTCCCCGACCATTAATATATAATCTTTTATGAAGGGAATAGAACAGTTTTGAATAAAAATTTTGTATCCTCGAAAGTTATTTAAAGTGCCTCTTATAGGAGTTTCCTGATTTTTGCCATATTTTTGCCAACATCTCTGACTTTACCTTGACCTGCGGCCACCCTGCATTAACAAATACAATATCTGATAACAATAAATTTCTCATAACTATTCATGAGAAATGTAGTTTTAGGATATAAGCAGTGAATATAACGAGATATAACGTAATCTTGTCATCTCCATAGTAATATTAATTCAGGAACGCGGAAGAGCTTGGAACCAGGAGCGTTAAGAATTCAGCAGGTCGCGTGAACTTTGAAGTGGAAGGTTGAAGATGGTGGTTGACTTTCATGAATTCCTATATCTGCTTAGACGTGCGCGTGGCGGAAACCACGGAAGGAGAAATTCCGCTAGACTAGATCATCTGACAAGATTTGTGAAGTTTCAGGAAGACCGAGACACAACCTCCTCCTCCTAGAGATGATGTCTCAAAGTTCAAAGTTGTGCCAACAACACAAGCTTCCATTATTCTAGCTATCGTTGCAAACGTTTCTCTTTTATCATTAGTAAACAATTATTTCTACAAATACTAGGTCTGTCCGTAAAATATCCGACTTTGTGGTGTTTCGCCAGAAATTGCTGAACAAGCTGCAATAAATGAGCGTGTTTCGCCAGAAATTGCGGGATAAGCTACAATGAATGAGCAGATTAGCAGTCGCGGGCCTGTAATCGAGGATCACTTTTTACTGAAGTAGGACCTATTTTAAATCGTCTAAACCACTTTCTTGAATTTTGAAAGTGAAGTTTCGTGGCAATCATCTAATAGGACAAGTTAAGTAGTCTCCTTGGTGAAACTTTATAAATTACTTCCTTAAAAAGCTTACCGTAAATACTTCGAGAATGAAAGAAAAATGAATAGGATCAAAGAACTTTTGATGTTCTTCAATTATCGAAGCGCATGGAAGAAGGAAAAAAGAAGCCAATGATATGCAAGTCAATTAGAGGGCTGGAACTTAGGAAATATTTGAAAAAAAGCAAGGAAAACCTCGGTTTGTGAACGTCAGACGAGGTTAAACTCGAGTTCCCTTTTACCAAATTGCTGTCGCTGCTTTGACCGCTTTGGCTCCTTTTATTTAATTTTACTTTCCATTCAAGTGATATATCACCTATGTTTTTTTTTCCGATTTTTATTTTTATTGTTATTCTGATATTGAGTTTTTATTCTGATTATGATACTTCATATAAAAATGGTCCCACTTATTTGGATCGAAAATTGGTTTTTATACCAATTTATTCTAGTCTGATTAAAGCCTGAACCTGACTCTCACTTCTAAAAGATAAACAACTTCCTAGGTCCAACAGAAAATTTGTTAGAAAACGTTCAATTTTCAGTAAAATACAACATTTTTCAAAAGAGAAGTTGAATTATGAACGAGAATAGTTCCATTTTTAAACAAAAAATGAATTTTTTACTGAAATGATGACTCTTAATCTGGATTAGTTTAATTTTCAATTAAAAAAAATTAATCATCAAATACAAAAAAAAAAAATTTTTAACAAAGGAGTTTGAACAAAAATGGAATAATTAAATTTTCTGTAAAAAATAATTCATTTTCAACGAAAGAATTAAGCTTTAAGAAAATAGTTCAACCAAGTAGTAGAATATTAAACCACATAATTGAAATGTCAATAAAAAAATGATAAATTTGAAATCAAATAATGGAATTTTCAGTTTAAAAAGCCTTGAACCAGAGAGATGAGTTTTAAACGAAAAAAAAAGGAATGCTAAACCAAAAATGCATTTGTTCATATTTTAACCAAAAATATTTTAATTTTAAGTTACAAGCAGATCATTTCAAGCTAAAAATACGAGTTTACAATCTGAGAAGGATTTTGAACAAAACAACATTTCATTCAAAAAAGAAAATGAATTTAAAACAAATAGTTGAACTTTCCCCTAAAAAATACGAGTTCTCAAAAAAAAAAAATGATTTATCAACCTAAAAAGAATAATTTTCTGCCAAAAATAAAAAATAAAACGAATTTTCAACAAAGTGCATACATTTTTAAACAAATAGTTGAATTTTTATTTAAAAGGATTTCAACTAAAAATATACAAGTTACATTATTAGTAAAAAATTAATTTTTTTAACTATAGAGTACAATTTTTAACCAAAGAGATGAATTTCTAATTCTAATGATGAATTTGCATCCAAAAAAGTCAATTTTTAACAAATTATTTAAACTTTTAACCAAAATGATCAATTTTCATCCAAAAAGACGAATTTTCTACGAAACAGATGAATTTTCAACACGGAAATATTACTTTTTAACCACGTAGTTTAATTTGCCACCAACGAGATGAATTTTTAACTAAATTAATGAATCTTCCATCAAAAAAATTAAAATTCACTTTAGAGATGAATTTTCAATAACAAAAAGATGAATTTTTAATTAAAAATATAATAGATGATATTTAAACCAAACAAAATTTCAATTTTAAATTTAAAACAGTTTATTTTAATCTAAAGAGACGAGTTTTCAATCTGAGTTGAATTAAAAAAAAAATGAGTCAAAAGAGAAATCAAATTTCAAAGATATTGTTGAATTTTTAACCATAAAATGCGAAATTTCCACCAAAAAGAGTGTTTTTCTAACAAGTTTTGAATTTTGAACAAATTAATTAAATTTCAAACCAAAAAAGAAGAATTCCCAAAAAAAATTTTGAAAGTAGACTTTTCAATCAAAAAGAATTAACTTTCAACCAAAAATAGTAGATTTTTCAACTAAGGAGATGAATTTTCTACCAAAATGATAAAGTTTTAAGCCTAAAAAAAGGATTTTTTTGGAAAAAAGTTGAATTTTCATCTGAAATGATTAATTTTCAACCAAAAGAAAAGGAATTTTTTACAAAGTAGTTTAATTAATTGCGAACAGAATATTTACTAGTTAATCAAATAAAATTCAATTTTAAATAAAAACAGATTAATTGTCAACCAAACAATTACGTTACACATCAATTACATCCATCCCAAATTGGGATGGATTTTTAACCAAGAAGATTTATTTTTTACCAAAAATGTGATCATTCAACAAAATACACGAATTTTTGAACAGAAAAGATCAATTTTTAGCTGAAAAAGGAATAGTTAAATTTACAGTAAAGAAAATAATTCTAAAATAAAACTAAAATCAACCAAATAGTTATTAAAAAAAAATAATAAAATTTTTATTCGATGAGATGAATTTTCAACAACAAAAGTTAAATTTAAACAAAGTAGTTCAACTTTCCAGCAAATAGGACGACCATCAAACATGGTGCGGTCTATGGAACCGCACGGCCACACTTGAAGCTTAAGATAGGAAAATTTGTAGAGGAACTATATGAATTTCCCGATGTTGTGGTGGAAAAAACATGATACTCGTCAGCGGATGTCACACGGCTGCTAATCACACCAGGTGACCCGAATCTGCCAAGTCCTGTGACACTTAAAAGGATTAAATGAACCGGGAGGAAACGTAATCAAACCCTGCTTTTCTCTCGGGGAGGAAACACCATACTGTGTACAATCCTGCAAGTGTCGCGCATGAAAACGACGAAACTCGTAGCAATATTATTCGGGAAATTACAGCAGAGCAGTTGAGGATGTATAAGGGTGGCCGCCGCAATAAAAGGGGATTAGGAAATGTTGCACATTTCTGCCATAAAAGGCGTCCTGTGTAAACGGATGAATAAAATCCCTCTCCATGTGAAAGCGAAACGAAAGAGGAGCTGACTTTCAATTTTACCCCCAACTTTTAAGCCCGAAATTATTAGACTTTTATAAACATCGCGTTTTTTAATTTCTGAAATGCTGCTTAACTGGGAGTAAGAAATGCAAACTATATATTTAGAGACTGCCCACTCTTTCCTCTATTTCCTTCTTTTCCCTTTTTTTTTAAATTCCCATTTTTCCGCTGTTTTCAAGAAATTTCCCCTTTTCTCGTTTTCTTCGCTTCAATGCGAACTGAATTAATAGAACCCAATAAGAAAGAAAAAAGAAAACATTCTATTGTTGAAAATTGAATTACTTTGTTGAAAACCCGTCTTTTCTGGTTGAAAATTAATCTTTCCTTATTGAAAATGAACTTTTTTGGCGAAGATTCAACTGTCTTCTAAAAAAATCGTTTTCTTTGGCTTGAAAATTAAACAATTTGGTTGAAAATTCGCCTGTTTCTATTTTACGTTAACAAAAAGTGCCTGAAGTTCTGAACGTTCAAAAGAACGAAATTTTTATTGACGGCTTTGCAAACAAGCAATACTGCTAAAATATTGACTCAATTTATATTGTAAAAAACAGATTACAAAATAAACTTCGAATTCATTATTTTAATTGTAGTTGGGACAATACTTTTTGATAAAATGAAAAAGGGAAAAAATGTGTCGTTCATTTGAAGGTCCTGAACTTCAGGTACATGTTAACAACTAGGTTGTAAATGCAACTATTTTTCGGATAATTATTTTTTTTTAATTCAACTATTTGGTTGATAATTTATCTTTCTTAGTTAAAAATGACCCTTTTGTTAAAAATTCAGCTGTTTTGGTTGATAATTCAAACGTTTTCTGAAAAATCATCGTTTCGATTAAAAGTTCAACTATTTGATTGTTAATTCAACTGTTTGTTTGGGAATGAATTAGTTTTTTTTTAAATTTAACTATAGTGAAACTCTTCTATAGCGCCGATTTTGGGGCTAGCTTTTGTTACACCTACTTGCGGCGCAGCGTCGATTCTCGGGAGGGCTATAGAAGAGAGGGCTATTGAAGGGTTTCACTGTATTTGGTTGGAAATTCATCTTTCTTGGTAGAAAGTTATCTTTTTTGTTGAAAATTCACTATTTCAGAGTAAAAACTGAACTTGCTTCTAAAATGTTCACCTTTTTTATTCAAAGTACAGCAATTATATAATAAATGCAACTTTTAGGATAAACTTTATTATTTTTTTAATTCAACTATTTGGCAGAAATATTTTTTTGTTTGTTGAAAGATACCTTTTATGTGAAAAAATTACTTTTTTCTCGTTTTTTTGCTTCAATCCGAACTGAATCAATAGAACCCAATGAAAAGAAAAGAAAGCAAAAAATCAAGTATTTTGTTGAAAATTGGTTTGTTCTGATTGAAAATTTAACAATTTGATTGTAAATGCAACTGTTTGGTTGGAAATTTGTGTTTTTTGGTTGAAAGATACCTTTTTCGTAGAAAAATCATCTTTTCAAGTTGATAATTGAACTGTTTTGTAGAAACTTCGTTTTTTTTGGCTTAAGACTTCAAAAATTCTTTGCATCATATGTTTCTGGGTTGAAGAAAAACTTTCTTTAAAGATTTAACTGAATTAAAAAAAAAATCCTCTTCATGGCTTGAAAACTGAACTATTTTGTTGAAAATTCAACTATTTTTGTTAAATATTCGTCTCTTTTGATTTAAGGGTCAAATATTTTGTTGGTAATATTTAGTTGAAAATTATTATTTTGTTTGTTAAAAATAGAAGTGTTTGAATAATTCATCTTTTTTTATTGCAAATTATCTATCTGTTAAAAATGTGTCTTTTATCTTTAAAAGTTAACTGTTTCTATAAACTATTCAACTTTTTAACTTCATATATCAACTCTTTTGTTTCAAATTTGTCTTTGGATTGAAAATTCATCTGATTTGGTAGAAAGTGCAGTATATTTCGACTCATGGAAAATCAAATTGAACAAAATGGGATTTTTTGAAGTTGTGGCGAACCATTTTCTGGACAAATTGAGACATTTTTAAATAAAATTACTTAATTTTTAAACATTTTATCAGAAGTAATATGAAAAAAAGTTTTAGATTCAACTTCACTATATAAAATAGAAAAATTTCAGTTTTTATCGCTTTCCAAAAATTCTATGCAACTTTAGACGCATTCTTACACTTGGAAATATTTTTGATGGAAGAATTAAAGTTTCAAATATTTAAAAAATGAGAAGAATTGGAAATTTAAAACTTTCTCAATTAAAAAAAAATCGAGATTGAAACGTTTTTTTTTTAATTCAAAAAAATCGAAGTTTAAACGTCTGTAGAAATTCTCCCAACATTAGACATGTTGTTGTAGTTTAAAATTAATTTAAATTAAGACAGTTGAAGGACTTGACTCAATTATGAAAAGATTTCCAACTTCAATCTTAACGCTTTTGAAAAAATCATGAAACAATTCAATGCTTCCAATTCTATAATTGTTCTCACTTACATTGTTCAAAGTTTTTAGACTTGTGAAGATTTTAAGTCCTTTATTTTTTTTTGAAGTTCAAAAAGAGGCTAGAGAGGGTTGAAAACTTTCTAGAAAATGTACTACAAAGATTTCTTCACTAAATGTGGTGTGATGTCAAGAGTGTAATTTAAGCCAATACTTCGAAAAACACATTTTGTATTTTGTGAAATGCAAACAATGGAAAATCTACTGTCAAAACCATTAGATGAAACGGAGTTGTAAGATTACTGGAGGTTATATAAGAAATAACGAACCGTTATGACTGAAACAGGACAGACTGCTTGCTATTTTCTGCTCTTCTCATTCCACCTTTCTCTCCATCTTTCTCTCTCTTTCCTCTCTCGTTTGCACCCGCGAAGTTGAGATTCTGCACGGTCTGTCAGCTGCGGTCGAGGAGAAAAACCAGACCTCTAATCTTCCCAAGGCTTCCCATCTTTGCCACTTTAATGCCGTCAAACTGGAATATAATCATTTGTTTGTCATAAGAAGATTAAGAATTCAAGAACTGAAAATATCCTAGAAAGTAGACTAAAGCTTTCTTCTTTAACAGTTGTCCAACAACCAAAAAAATCATTTCGCTTGATTGAACATGCGCACTTGCGTGTCCTTCCACATTCACTTATTCATATGGCAGCTGCAATTGCATGCTCAAATGAATCATGGCTTCCAAGGACTTATAAAAGCACTCGTATTTATTTCACATTCCTATAAGGAATATGGAACAATACCTAAATTATCTCATTTTTCTTCAATCAATTAAAATAACTAGAAAAACGGTAGGTAAGTAAGTAGGACTGGGAAAGCTTCTTTTAACCATAGTTTCCTCGGAACAAATTGGAGAACGATCCACTTTGGAAGTAGAACCTTTTTTATCTTTTGCTTCCTCGTCTACCTCGACTCTCGCCAACCTGCTCGTTTACCTTCCTGAGTCTGGCTTCCCTGTGACCTGGTTATGTCCTAAGTCTGAAACTCTATCATATCTTTTGTGTCAAAACATACAAATTTCTCTTGCTATTCATGGTTCCTACTATGGATTCATGGTCTTTATTATATTAGCTGATTCTTATTGATTAAATTGGTCACGAAATCTTCGAATAGAAATAAGTCTGATTTTCCGAACATGAAAAAAGATGAAAAGAATAGGGAGGTCGTGTTTGATCGAAGTATTTAATTCCCTGATAAATCTCTACCTAGGAGGGTTGAAAGCTTGCGAACTGAGTTAGAGGGTAGTAGACACTGTAAGGGGACGCGGATAAACCTTTGCTGAGCCAGCGCAGCATAGCGGTTAGAGAACCTTCCTATCAATAAAATCAACGTCATAAAAGGTCTAATTTAGACTGGGTTGTTACATCATTATTCTTCTTTTTTTATCTTCTTTCTTAGAATGAAGACATTCTTCAAAAGAGTTATACAAGAATCTTCGAACTGACCCTATTTTGGTTCTTCGCCTATAAGTGATAATTACACTTACTCAGAACATACAATCACTTCCTGGGAATGATTATAACTTCTTGGTGATTATTATTTCTCCCCTAAATTGACTCTCTTAACTGCTTCCAAGATTGTGCGAATTGATTAACGAGCTAAGAAGTCATTTGGTATGACTTAACTGAAGGGGAAGAAACAGACGATCTAACACGAGGACGTGAAATTTATACTGCCGTATGGAGACAGGACTTAAAGTGCAAATCTTGAGAAATGCGAGGAAACTTTCTTTGAACGAGTTTCACGAGGAGGTTTCCGTTTACTATTTTCAAGTCCTACTGATGGTGGGTCAGCAGTGAATAAATCTTATTCGGAATTTGCATTTTGTCTTGGAAACTTAAACTTTCTAGAGGAAAAATGTCAGGGTGGCTGTGCCAAAAGAAATTTAATTTATTTAGAACTCTTGTAATTAGAAACTGACCCCTTTAATGTTACTAACGTAAATGACTTTTCCCTAATATCAATTTATAAATCGGAAAATTGTTTTATCAACTTTCGGAGGAATCGAATCTCAATATTTTCAAGATTTTCAAGCTCGATGGCCTGTCAACTATTTTGCTGGATCAAAGACAAGGATGTTTAACCAGTTAGGGTAAAAGAGCTGGGGTAGACAAACGAGGCAACTCCGACAAGTTGCACAGTTTGTGGGGGTGCGCCATATCGATTCTCACCTCTTGCCGGCACACAGTCTTCTCTTACAAACCAATGGCTTCTCGTGTTATACGCTTATAGCTTTTAGATATACTATATCTGCTGAGCCTTCTTTACCCATCTGAGTTCTGTCTTGTTCGACTGGGACGTCTCAATGAGGCGATCGCTGCTATGTCGTCATCCAACGGTAATAGAACGTGTCTCGCGTCCCGATGGATAACATCGGCGGGAGTTACGGCTTCGCAGTCGATGACGCGTTTCGCTTTCCAATCACACTACCAGTCTGCCACTGCACCGCTTCCGAACGGAAATTGTAAAAGGTTGTGTCGCACCGAGTCAACGTTTCGATACTTTGCCATTTTCAAATTCCTTGTCTAATGCTTCCCGTTTGAAACATATGTATATTAAAACTGGTTTATCAATCGAGAAGATAAACATCACTTTCAGGAGAATTCTCGTTAGAGCAGTTAGAGATGGATTAACTGAGACCCTAAATGCTTCTTTTAATTACATGCATCATTTTAAGAGATTAGTCTACTTCAGATAATGAGAGGTATTTTCAAAATTGTGTAGATGGCCCTTCATATTTTTTATGAAGAACTGAAAATTCAATTGTCTGTAAAGCATTTTTTTTATAATTTCAGATTAGCAGTCAGTGTGACATGGATGTGAGCTACACGAACGTGTTGGAGGTCTCTCGCCAGTACTTCCAGGGACTGCCCGTACCGAGTACGGCAGATGCTACCTTGACGGAGAATGTTACAACCTCGACATCAACGTCCTTCGACAATGGAACGTCAACAACATACTCATCCACCACGACGCCTTCGGTGGCATCGACACCCGCGACTAACAATATCAGTGAAAATCAGAGATACTCGGAATCAAAACTTGATGAGACAGGGTCGTCTAGTTCCTATTGGAATCCACCCGGTCCGAATGAGTTGCGACCAGTCGAACCTTATCCTCCTCAGCTCACCAGAGTTGAAGTACCAGATACCAGGCCTGAAGATTCTGCCATGGAGCCAGGACACGGGTCCTCCACTTTAACCGAAATGCAACCGTCAAAACCACGATCGACGGAGCAGAAGCAAGAACCTTCGTCGACGGTTCAACCTAGTGAACACCCTATACTCTCACCACAGTTGCATCAAATGCAGCCGCCAAATTCACATTCTCCAGCGCCTGTCTATCAACAGTTGAGTAGTGTCACCAGGACACCATATTCTTCTGCCGAGTCGCTTACATCGCATACAACTTATCAGGGAGAAAGAGCATCGCCAAGTGCATCTATCGTGGCCCAAAGGGTTCAGTACTATCCGCGGTACCATCACCCAGATATTAGGAAAAGCGCACCTGTGCCCTTTTCCCAGAGCTCAATGTACCAGCCCAACAACGTCCCGCCATCAGCCTCGCCGTCAGGCACTGTACCGATAAGACCTGCTTCCGCCGAACAAGGAAACTCCGTCTCGATTCCACCCTCGAGTCATCATCAACAAGATCAGCAACGAGTTCCTACAGCCTATTCGCCAGCGCAGAGCCTTGTAGGAGGATCATCTGTTTACGGAACATCACCGCAGAATCATCATCCCCCCACCTACCTCGGCGCTCAGCGTCGAATCGGATCATCCAATCTTACTGGCTTAGGAGTCCAGCATTCCGACGGACATTCCTCCTCTTCGTCCAGCTCGTCCGTAAATCCATGCAGTCCACGACTTGGCTCTAGTAGTACCACTGCTGGTAGTTCAAGTCACATTCCTTCGCCATACAATATGCCGGCGCACATTCCGTCACCGCATCTACCATCAGGCTCATCATCAGCTTCGACGTCACTGCCTCCTCATCAACATCCTAGTCGAAACGTGCCTAGTTCGCACACACTTATCTCTAATACGTATCCGGGCCGAACGGTGCTCACCTCATCGGGGAATCAACAGATGGGTCATCCGCAAAGTTCGACGGGATATCATCCAATTCCCTCACCACACGAACTCGGCCAACATACATCACCGTCGCCTCAGAGACAGTCACCACATGTTTCTCTGCATAATCCTCACGCATCTCCTCATCATACTCCCTCGCCACACAATAATTACCATCAACCTCATTCGCCGCCCTACCCACCACCTCCATCAAGATCGACACCTCAGTCCTACAGCAGTGTTCCTCCTACTTCGCAACAGTATCAAGTCGCACCCAGATTCTCGAACCCTTACCACTCAACGCCTCAGTCTTCGCACCATTCCTTTCAGAAGAGTCCCCAACCGCCGCACTCGAGTTATTATCCGCAGCCTGGAAGACCTCACTACCCGCAACACATAGGAGTTCCTGCACAAACCTCGCTCGCTTGTTCAACACCAGGAAGCAATGGAGCAGTCTACCAGAGTTCGCAAGTCAAACCTGTCACCTACAATGGAGCTGACACCAAGAAAGGCCCAGCTGATGTGACAACCTACGGTTCCTACCGCCCGCCTCCGGCTCCTATTCAACGAACTGCAAATACGCACAACCTGCCGCCTATTGCATCTCTCTCCTTTCCGAATAGAAACTCTAGGGAACCACTTGCGAAATCTCAAGCGGTTCAGCGACAACGAACGCATTCCATGAGCACCGTTACCAAGGCTCCCTTGTCACAAACTGGACCATCGATGGTAGCTCCTCGTAGAGTTGCCGACTATCCTGTTAATCATGCGCCGATGAGTCATGCACTACCGATCAACGGAAGGATAACGACTGTACCGAGTTCCTCCTACAGCAGGTACAATCAACAAGGAGGATATCCACCTTATGCAACGACTGTCGCACCAAGCCATTACGGCAGCAACTCTTCCAGTAGCACAACAGTCACGTCGGTCAGTCTTCCTACCAGACCCACCGTTCCAACTCAAGCTAACCATCAGTATCCGACAGCTGATCCGAGTCGACCCACAGCGCCTTACTCCGGCGTTACTCGAGCGCCGGAGAATTACGGTTTCAAAGAATACTATCCAAATTCTTCGACTTACTCAAGTAATTCTGCTGCTCCTACGCCAGCAGCAGCACCAGCACCACCACCTCCACCACCACAGAGCAATGGTCTGCCCGTCAGAAAAAGAGAATCTCCTCTCGATTTGTCTGTGAAAACTGTCAAAACATCTGCAGATTCCACCGCTCAAGATGACGAAGCTGGCAATATGGATAGACATGTCAGTAGTAGCAACTCTGTCTCTTCCAGGAGTAGCAGTGGGAGCAGGAATATGCTCCCTCCTGCACAACCACCACCTGCTAGCTTATTCACATTTGACGCAAGGAGTACCAATGGAGCGAGAAGCTCCAGTGTAAGTAGCGTCAGGGCCTCGACGCCTCACACAGTTTGTGCGCCGAAAGTAGAATTCTATCCAAATTTCAATACAGCACCCATGCGGCAACACACCCAGAGTCGTGAGAACTCATTAAGAAGAAGTTCGGCACAGCAGCTCTATGCGCCACCCCAGCAAAGTACAATTTCTTTGCCACATATGTCCACTTTCAAGAAGAGCTCATTGCCCTCGACACCTCTTTATGATGGCAAGTCCATGCCTCAGTCTCCTTACCATCCAAACGATCCTTCCTTGGCGAGAACATCGAGATATCCATCTGTAATTGACCCAGCCAGAACTACACATGCACTGCCTCATCAAGAGACTTCCGACCCAAACAAGTATTATCTCGACAGTAGAAACAAGTTCACTCCGCCCGCGAATCAAGCAACAGAGAAACTTCCAATGAAAAGACCGTCGGAAGCAACTTACAGCGGCGCTTCTCCTAACAAACAGCCTAGAGTGGACGCGTGGCGCATGGCTATAGATGAACAGATTCAGCAGAAACTCTCATCTGCGCGTGCACTTCTTGACCAACAGAAGAGACAGGAAACGAATCTACCACCTCCTTTGCCTAACGGTTCGATGGTTGCGCCTGGTGCTTACGACCAGAGGACCGATATACGTTACTCGTCAGAACCGGCGAGATATCAAGCATACTGTGATAAAAAAAGCTACCAGGATCTAAAAGTCCCACGTAGTTCGCCCGCCTACATGCAACCGATCTCGAAGCCATCAAATGTCCACTCCATGCCTCAACCGTCCGGAAGCCAAATGAGCTACCACGGTTATCGGCCTGGACAAAGGATGCCTTATGGTAGTGGCGTCGGTCAACCTGGAGGTCAACCGAGCAATACTGGTGCTGATAAGAGGGTGCTTAGTCTCCTCAGGAATAGCCTCGAGAACAAACAACAACGGGAAGAGCAGATGAACAGTCAGCAACCCATTCTTGTCAATCATAGTCAACAGAGCTTCCAGAATAAGGTCGTTACACCAGTCGAGCCAAAAACGAACATCGGGAGACATAACCTCTCGCCGTTCACGGCAGCAAGTCTCTTGGAGCGTAACAGCAATACACCTCCCCATTATAAGTTCCACGTGCCAAAAGCTGTGGATTCGATCACTCAGGATGGCCCTCGCGGCATGTACGGATCGAGGATGAATATATCAGCGACACTACCTGGAAAGGAGTCTCTATTAAATCCGCGTGGAATGGATAATCAGATGCTTCGGGAGAAGGATGATGGGTTGGCTGCCAAGTTCAGGACCAAGGGCGAATTGAAGCAGGTTGGAACGGGACAGTTTGCCTCGAAACCACCAGCGTTGTTGGCGCAAGAAACAACAGCGATTTCTAAAGGTAAGCGGCGACTCTTTAAATATTCACTCATTCTTAGGGTCATACCCTAGTTTAGAAACATCACAGGGTGTCTAGCCTATCTGGGAAACCTGGAATTCTCAGGGAATTTTTATATGTCTAAAAAAAACATGAAAATATCAGGGAATTTTTTGAAGCCAGAGAATTTTTTCTGAAGCGTGCTTCATTTTTTTTAAATGGTAAAATTCAATTTTTCCTGAAAAATGATCATGTCCATCGCTGCACTGGGAATCTTTTTCCAGAAATACACGCTATCGCAAGCCAGGTGTTACATTTATGACGCGAGTAAATTTAAAGGATATTTATGTTTAAATTCTTTATTTCGATTCCCTTTCAGAAAAAATCTAATTTGATAATTTATTGCAATTTATTTTTCATCTCGTCTGAAAAAGATGTTCAAATTTTCTTGATGGTAACTATCTCCGTTGATGATCTAGACTCCTTCAGATATTAAATTGAATAACTTCTTGTCTAAAAAAGATGTTAACAATTTTCTGTTATTTGAACAGTTAAGTGTACAATCAATACGTACAATCAATCTCAAAAGTTGCCTATCTTTAAAATGATTTATAAAATCTACAAAAAAGATCTATACTACATACAAATCTACATACAAAAAAGATCTATTATTAATCTATAAATCTTGATGAAGACTTCCAAGCGCAATTCAGGAAATAATAGTTTAAGATAAAATTGTTTATTTAACAGTAGTTATTTAAAAGTTTAGTTTTTTCTTTCTCTTCAGTGAAGAGTTACAATTATTATTTAACCCCAATGATCAAGGTCACATTTTATTCTTCTAAGGACTCTCTAAATTTCTATTTGGGTTGATTTTATTTTTTTTAAATTACTTTAGAAATCATGCAGTTATTATTGTTATAAACAATCATAACTTAAATTTTAATTAATGACTCCCAAATAGAATTGTAGAGAATCCTTGAAAGAATAAAATGAGACCTTAATCATTAGGATTAAACAAAAATTGTAACTTTTTCTTAAAGAAAAAGAGAAAACTAGACCTTTAAATAACTACTATTAAATAAACAATTTTGACCTGAATTATTTTTTTTGACGTGTGCTTAGAAGCCTCCATTTAGATTTACAAAAATTATTAATAGATTTTTTTTTCGATTTTATAAATCATTTTAAAGATGGGTTGAAAATTCCTTCTTTTTGGATAAATTCTAATGTTTTTGATTAGAATTTAAATCTTTTTTTGGTTGAAATATCAACTACTACATATTTCGTTTTGAATTAATGTTTTTCTAATGAAGATTTAATTGCTTAGTTGAGAGTTTCTCTTTTGTTAAAAATTCACTTTTTGTTGCTGTTAAAGATTCATCATTTTTAATGATAATTAATTTCCTTCATTAAAAAATCATCTATTTTGTTGAAAACTGGTTTTTTCTTTGGTAGAAAATTAATTTTTTACTAAAAATTTAGCTATTTAATACTTGGTTGGAAAATTATCTTTTTTAGTTGAAAGTTTTGACTATTTTGGTCAAAATTAATGTTTTGGGTTGAAAATTATTCTTTTTGTTTGAAAGTTGATGATTATAGTTAAAGACTCATAATGTTAGTTGAAAAATCATGTTCTAGGTTTTAAATTTAACTATTTCAGTTGTATATTTATAATTTTCTTTGAAAATTTATCACTTTTTTTGAAAATGTAACTATTTTTTGGAAAATTAATTTTTTTGCATATTGGTTTTTTTTACCGGAAAATGAAACTATGCTAATTGAAAATTACGTACTTTTAGTTGAAAATTCATCTCTTTGATTCAACATTAATTCTTAACTGAAAAATTAACTTCCATTGTTCGTGGACAATTTATCATTTTAATTGTAATTTCATCTTCTTTGGTAAAAATTTATCCTCTTGGTCCAAAAATCAACTATTCCGGTTAAAGATTGATTATGTCAGCTGAAAATTCATATTTTTTGTTTAAAATTCAACTATTTCATTGTTGGTTGAAAATTAATCTTTTTCAGTTAAAAAATATCATATTTTATTGAATTTTTTTTTGTAGTTGATAATTCAAATATTTCGTTAAAAAATCGTTTTTGTAATAGAAAATTAATCTTTTTAGTTGAAAATACAAGTATTTTGGTTAAATAATCATCAGTTTAGTTCTACATTAATCATTTTGGTTCAAAATAAAAGTACTTCGTTGAAAGTTAAAATAATTTTTTTAATTTAAAATTTAACTATTCTATTTTTAATCAAAAACTGATATTTTTAATTCAAAAATGATGCTATTTGTATGAAAATTGATCGTTTTTAGTTGACCATTCAACTTTTTGGATTAAGAATTAATTTTTTTTTTTTGAAAAGAACGACTTTTTGGTAAAAAATTATTCTTTGTGGTAGAAAATTTATATATTTTTTTAAAAACTCAAGTATTTCAGTGAAATATTCGTCATTTTAGTTGGAAATTATTATTTTTGGTTGAAAATAAAACTGCTTAGTTCACAGTTAAATTGAATTTGTTTCAAAAGAAAATATGTTTTTTTTCAGCAGAAAATTAATTTTTCTCAACTGGAAATTTAACTATACTAATTTTGGTTAAAAACTGTTTGAGAATTAATGTAATTTTTTTAGAAATTGACATTTTGGTAGAAAATAATCTTTTTGGTTGATTAATTTCACCCAAATATGCACTAAATTTTAAGTATAAGTAGATTAAATAAAAATTGGTTTCAATTATTATTCAAATTCGTAGACTTTAGACAGAAAAAAAACATGATTCATTATTCATAATTTTCAATCCTAAACATTAACTTCTACCAAAAAAGTCAAAACTTTCAACTAAAAGAGATAATTTTCCAACTAAATATTGAATAGGTCATTTTTCAATTAAGGAAATTAATTATCATTAAAAATGATTAATCTTTAACAGCAACAAAAAGTGAATTTTTAACAAAAGAGAAACTCTCAAGTAAGCAATTAAATCTTCATTAGAAAAACATTAATTCAAAACGAAATATGTAGTAGTTGATATTTCAATCCAAAAAAATTGAAATATTTAATCAAAAACATTAGAATTCATCCAAGAAGAACGAATTTTCAACCCATCTTTAAAATGATTTATATAATCGAAAAAAAATCTATTAATCATTTTTGTAAATCTAGATGGAGGCTTCTAAGCACAAGTCAGAAAAAAATAATTCAGGTCAAAATTGTTTATTTAACAGTAGTTATTTAAAGGTCTAGTTTTCTCTTTTTCTTTCAGAAAAAGTTCAATTTTTATTTAATCCTAATGATTAAGGCCTTATTTTATAATAAAATAATTTTGCAAAACTGTATACATATCAGTGTTGGGTAAATTACTTTTTTTTAGTAACCAGTTAAAGTTACGTTACTTAACGAAAAAAGTAACTAGTTACAGTTACTAGATAAAGTAAGTTCAAGTTACCTAAAAATTTACTTTTTTCTCTTCCTTAATTTTTAATTTAAAAATAAAAATAATTAAATTAAAATTTCATCAAAATATTATTTTAAAAAAACAGGGATAGATTACGGAAACCCGAACGTTCTAAAATCGCGTGACTTTCAAATCCGAGTGTTTAATCTCTTCCTTTTTTATTAGAAAAAATATTTAAATTGACCATACAAAAAAGATATACAAAAAACACAATATAACTGTAAAGTAACTAAAATTAAGATACAAGTTACTGCAAAAATCGTAACTTTTTAAAAGTAACAAAGTTATTCTAAAGGTTACAAATAATGTAACTTTTTAGTAACTTAGTTACTTGTAACAAGTGACTACTCAACACTGATACATATTCCGTGTCGATTGTTTTAAAATATGCGAAATATTTAAATGGCTCGGTACTATGAAAATTTATACCTGGAGACAAAATTGAAATATTTAGAAAAACCTAAAATTGTCGGATGTACCTGAAGTTCCGAACGTTCAAATGAACAATATTTTTTACTGATTATTTGGAACAATAATAATGGGTAAAATAAAAATGGGAAAATGTATTTCGTGAAATTGAATTTTCGGCAAATTCAGGTACAAAATTGTCAGGGAATTTTTTTTTCTATGATTTGAGTAGACACCCTGCATCAGCATCATATTAATGTTGATTCTTCTGAATAGATCTCGAAGGTGCAGCTTCGACATCGACACCTCAAACCCCAGGTTCTTCCGCAGGCAGTCCTCCAAAACTGACTCGTGAAAAATTGGCTGGTTTACCTCCGAGAAGAAGACTCTTCTCGAGAACGGATGAGGAAAATATGCCTACATCTGCTACCGTACCTGCACCTGCCATAGCTTCGACGGTGTCTCCTAGAGCTAGTGGACTCAGAAGCTCTTCTGAGACTTCAGTATTTGACTTCAGGGAGAGCGATTCCGAGGGCGAAATGCCTGTTTTGGAAAGACAAACCCTGGAGGAGATGAGGAGGGACCGAAAGCAGCTGTCGAAAGTACAGCCACCTGTACCGCTGAACGATGCCATGTGCATGGGAATGACGTCTTCAGCGGATCTTGTCAAGATCGAACTGAAGGTAAGTCTCTCAGAACATCTGAATATTAGAGTTCTTAAATGCCCAGGAATTTATGTTTTGGGCCAATGCTCTCGAAAATATGCTCAGTATTTAAGCTTGAAGAGAGCGTTTAAGAGAATTTAAAGCATTTATTGTTTAAACAAATATGTATCATCATTACTGCATATATTTTTACAAAAACATTCGGTAGCGAAATAAACATATAATTTTTTTAATTACAGAGTCAGGGAATGACAGAGAAAACCTGATAGAGTTAGGGAATTGTCGAAAAATTAAATTTGAAGTTAATTTTCTTATTATTATGATTGAAAATCGCAAATATTTGTTTGAAAATTAATCTCTTGGTTAAGGATTCAAACTATTTTTTTTCATACATCTTTTTTTTTGTTGGATTGAACTATTCTTTGTATTACATTAAAATCCTTTTTGGTTGAAATATTATATAATCTGGTTGACTTTTTTCCTCTCTTGACTGAATTCTTCGCCGGCTAAAAATGCAACTCTTTCGTTAAAAAGTATTTTTTGGTTGAATTCACCTGTTTCTTATTTGAAATTTAAGTATGTTTTGGTTTAAATAGCCACTATTACATTTTCGCTTAAAAAATCTTGTATTTATCGTTAAAAATTAATTTTTTTAAATGAAAATTTAAGCACGCCATTTTTTCTTAAAAATTGTTTTTAGTAAATATGTTTTGTTAAAGTTAAACTAATTTTTCAAAAAATACATTTTTTCGTTTGAAAATTCAACACTTTGGTTAGAAACTTGATTTTTTTAAATAGAATTTATCTATATGGTTGAAAATTGAACCATTTGGTAGAAAGTCCATTTTTTCGGTTGAAAATTTATATTTTTTAGTTACAAATTCAATTTATCTTTCTAAGATTAAAATTTATCTCTTTTTGGTTAAAAAATTAACTATTTTGTTGAAAATGTATCTTTTTTGTTAGAATTTGACTATTTCTTATACAAAATGAAAATCTTTTTTTGCTTGAAATATCAAACATCACGTGTTTAGTTAAAAATGTGACTAATTGCTCTTTTTGGTTAAAAATTATTTTAAAAATTCAAATCATTGTTTGAAAATTTATGTACTTTTGTAAAAATTCGTCTATTTTGGTAGACAATTCATCTTATTGATTGAAAATTGATCTTTTTGATTAAAAATTAATTTTAATTCATTTCTTTTTTGGTTGAAATCTTATTTCACTAACTGAAAAATTAAAGTATTTTATTTTTGGTGTACAATTTATCTTCTTAGTTAAAAATTGATCATTTTTGTTCAAAATTCACTTTAACTATTCCATTTTTTGTGGAAAATTGATCTTTTTTGATGGGAATGTAATCTTTTTCGTTCAAAAATGTTTTATTTTGTAGAAAAATTAACTATTCTAGTTTTTGTTAAGAATTTATTTCTTTGGCAGAACATAATATATTTAGTTGAAAATTATTTTTTTCTAAATATAAGATTCATCTTTTGGGTTGAAAATTCCACTTTTTTGTCAAAAGTTCATATTTTTTATTAAAAATTCATAAATGTGGCTAAAAATTAATTTCTTAGACTGTTAATTCGTTTGTTTTTACTTGAAAATTAATTTTTGTAATTGAAGATGTAACTACTCCATTTTTACTTGAAATTTTATGTTATTAGTTGAAAATTAATTCATTTTTCGGAAACCTCGTTTTTTTGTTCGTTAAAAATTTACTTTTCTAATTGCAAATTGAACTATTCTAGTTTTGATTGGTAAATTAATTTTTTTTTTAGTTGGAAATTTATGTATTTTATTGAAACTGTATTTTTTAAATGAAAAATTAATCTTTAATTTGGATGGGAATTCATTTTTTTGGTTGAAAAATGATTGTTTTACCTGAAAATTTAATTCCTCTATTTTTTCTTAACAAAATTATTTTCCATGCAAAAATCTATTTTGTTTGAAATTCGTTTTTTTGTTGTTAAACATTTACTTTTCTAACCTTTTAACTATTCTAATTTTGGTTGGAAATTGCTTTTTTTAGGTGAAAATTCATGTATTTTGTTGAAAACAAGTCTTTTTTGGTAGAAAATTAATCTTCTGGATTGGAAATTCATCATTTTAGTTAATTTAATTAATTAATTAATTAATTAATCATTAATTTCTTATGTTCAAAATTTATTTTTTTGATTTGAGAACTCAACTAAAAAGTGTTCAAAGTGTATTAGAAAACACATTTTTTGCATTAATATTATTAATCTTGTAGGTGTATGGTTGTTTTTATACCTAGAAGAATTGATTAATTGTGACATTTGTAGTAATAGGGTAGGTCAAAAACGCTTTTTTTGGAGGGCAATGATCCCCCCAATTTCATTCAAAAACCAAAAACAAGAAATTTTTGGAATAATTTTTTAGGGTTTAAAAAAATGTTACGGGAAAGTATGGGGAATTGTTAAGAATTATCTAACAAAGAATTTCATGTATCAAACATATGGGTTTGTCACCCCCAACACACCCTCACGAGTACCTGAAAACTACCATTAAAACAAAAAATGCCAATTCTTCATGAAATCAACATTTTGAGCACTAAATTCTGTTTTTTTTTAAAATTAAAATGATTAATATTGGTCTAATGGAATATTTATTATCATTGGTTAATTAATTCTTAATTATTTAAACAAATGGAATTTGTTTAAATATTTTTTGCGAAATTTTGCTTCCCCTTATAATTATTACTATTAGTCTAGTGGAATATTTAATAACATTTGTTCATTCATTTTTAATTGTTTAAACAAATCGAATTTGTTTAAATATTTTATTGTTTGAAAATTCGTTTTTTCACTAAAAATGATTACTATTGGTCTGGTTGAATATTTATTAGCATTATTTTATTCATTTTCAATTATTTAAACAAATTGAATTTGTTTAAATATTTTCGTTTTGATTTTTTTTAAATAAAAACTATTACTGTGGTTCTAATGGAGTATTTATTTATCAGTAATATTTAAGTCATAATTTTTATTTTAAAAAAATAAATAATCGAAGAATGTTGGAAAATATTCCACTAAAGGAATGTTAATAATTTTTAATAAAAAAAATTATTTGAACAAATTCCATTTGTTTAAAAATAAAAAATTTATGAAATAGTGTTATTAAACATTACACTAGACCACTAGTAATCATTTTTAAGGAAAAAACGAATTTTGAAAAAAATTGTTTAAACAAATTTAACTTGTTTAAATAATAAAAAATTATGAATCAATGTTAATAAATATTCCACTAGACTGACAGTAATATTTTTTAGGGGAAATAACGAATTTTCGAGAAAAAAATTATTTAAACAAGTTTTATTTGTTTATATAATTAAAAATTAATTAACTAATGATAATAAATATTCCACTTGACCAATATTAATAATTTAAAGCACAAAAAGACGACAATACAGTTTTTAAAACGTCGATATCATGAAGAATTGGTATTTTTTGTTTTAAGGGTACTTTTCAGGTACTCATGGGGGTGCCTTAAGGGTGTCAGACCCATATGTCTGATAGATGAAATTCTTCGTCGGATAATTTTCTACAGGCCCCCATTCTTTCCTGTCACATTTTTTCAAACCCTAAAAAATTATTCCAAAAACTCAGAAAAGTGATTTTTCCCCGTGCATTTTACATGGGAAACTTTAAGTCAAAACCGACACCTGTTAAAATAAAAAAATACAAAATTAGGTAATTTATTTTTTCGGATTTGGAATAAAATGGGGGGGGGGTAGTCGTTGCCCTTTAGCATGTGAACAAATTTTGCAATGCGTTTTTTGACCACCCTATTGTAGCAACCTTGAATAAGGCACTGTTTAAAGTAGTCTGGCTACTGGGAAAGCTAGTCAAAGCTACGTCCATTATTTTTTTCTGAAATTTGGAATTAAATACAAAATTTGGTCAGGATATCAAGTACTAAATTAGTTAACAAATTTGTATGCAGATCAATATAAATAAAATGTTTTTTAAACAATAATAAAATTGCAATTTAAATACTGATTTGACTCGTATCTAGCTGCATTTTTGATTCTAGGCTACATTTTCCTTAAATTAAGCTCAAATATCCTAGAAGCAAGTATAAATGAGCAGTAATTCAAATTTTGCATTAAATTTTCTGTCTGAAAAAAAGTTTTCCTAACAATATTCAACGTGTTTTAAAGGCAAAATTAACCATTTTTGGAGCCCGCGAAAGGCCTCTCCATAAGATCCCATGTTTTTTGACACGGCTTTAAACAGTGGTAATTCAAATTTTAATCTGGAAAGGGCCCCTAAAAAGGGTATTACGTAAAAGAGGACACATTTCGCCGAAAAAAAACAACTAATTTTAATGATTTTTCATCTGATCGATCCAATAGCTGGGGACTACCTTATTGTGAAGATTCCAGTTTAGAGAGCATTTTCTCGCGAAATTTAAATATTTTAAATATTATTAATAAATATAGAAAGTACGATTTTTTAAATCCTAATTCAAAATGCTTATAAATGCTCATTACATTCTCAAAGCACTCAAAGGTGGTGCATATATTCTAAGGCATATTCCTATGCTCGTGATAATTTCTTCGAGCCCTTAAGGCAGTATTCTACTTTGAAATGCTCGACAAGAAAATTATTTTTGTTAAATTTTTCTCAGATTATTGATAATGATATTGATTTAAGGTTTGTTAGGCCTAATAAACAAACTCTTGAAATACATTTAAAAAAATTTTTTAATTTATTTTATGCACTTTTTATACATAAAAACGTCAGTCAAAGTCAACTCCAAAAAAGTAGGTACGTCCGCGCTGTTGTAAAAATCTCGAGAATATGCGGTCCGAAACAAAATAATTAAACAGTTTTGGATTCAGTATGACTTTAGCAACTGGCTGAACTAGGATTTCTGATATACATGCAAAAATAACAAAATGGCGAAGAAAAAACAAACAAAAAACGAAAAAAGTGGGTTTATTTTCACAGTTTTTTGCAAAAAAAAATATAGGAAAAATGAATTTTTTTAATAATCCTAGTTCAGCCGGTTGCTGGAGTCATAATGAGTCTACAACTGGTTACTTCTTTGTTTCGGACCACCCATTCTCGAGATTTTTACATCAGCGCGGATCAACATACTTTTTGAGGAGTTGACTTTGACTGACGTTTTTATGTGTAAAAAGTGCATAAAATAAATTTAAAAAAAATTTTTTAATGTATTTCAAGAGTGTGTTTCTTAAGCCTAACAAACTCTGCATCGATATCATTATCAATAATCTCAGAAAAATTTCACAAAAATATCTTTTTTTTTTAGCGATTCAAAGTAGAATATTGCCTTAATTTCTTTAGAACACTACCGAACATATGTGATGTGATTGAAGTTCTGAAGGTTCAAATGAACGAAATTTTTTACTGATGACTTTTTAAACCAGAACAAGTGCTAAAATGTTTGTTAATTTATATTGTAAATGATTTATTATTGAAAAAAGAATTAAAATGCATAATTTAAATTGCAGTTGGAACAATATTTATGCATAAAATATAAATGTCAAAAAATATGTCATTCATTTGAACGTTCAGAACTTCAGGTACATACATATGTGCTGGAAGTTTTGAATGTTCAAATGAACGGATTTTTTTACTGATGACTTAATAAACTATAAAAATGGCTATTGTTTTTAATCTATATTGGAAATAATATATTTACTAAAAAAAAATTATAATGCATTTTTTTATTGTAGTTGGAACAATATTTATGGATAAAAGAGAATAGGGTTGTTTCCAAAGTCAGATACAATTTTTCCAATAAATGGATCTTAGAGTACATAAAATTATAATTATAAAAACGCCTATAAAATATTTTTTACGTATTGTTTACTATTTTTAATTTAATGTTGAAATATGAATTTTCTATCACGATGTCGATTGGAGGGCCCTTTTGACGTCAAAGGGGTCGGATTTCCCACCAATCACAGCTCACATGTCAGTGATTCTCAAATATATTTTTCTGTGCCGATGTTTTGTTTTGATTATGTGCACATCGAAAATAGAAGTCGCAAAATATTGTTTACAAAAAATGTCAAAGGAGGGTTTCGTTAAAAACAATATAGAAAATCTACCGAAAATAGATATATTTATGATATGTATAAAGAAGAATTCATTGAAATTTACTTAAATGTAGCTGGTTTACTGAACAATTCCTAAATATGTACGATTTTAAAATGTGTTAATAATTGCATTTACTTTTTTCCTTCAACATACTACTGACTCGTAAAAACCAAATATTGCTACAAGATAACTTTTTTTTGTTACATAATCATGAACAAATAAAGCTATCAAATCACAAAATAATCTGAATTGACAGCAGACCATGGCGTAACCTCTTCATCATGAGTTTCGCATCGTTACATTGATAGATAATTATGAGAATCTCTGAGTCACGTGACAGCCACGTGACACCAATTTGAATAGTTGTTTTACCGCCTTCAATTTTAAATAATTTTTTTTCTGTCAAACTACACAAAGGAACAAAAAAATATAACGCACCTTCCATTCAGCTAAAAATTATGTATTAAAAAATTATTTTATCTAAAATCGCGAAACAACCCTATTGAGAAACTATATATCGTTCATTGGAACGTTCAGAATGTCAGGTACATGCCAAACATAGCCAGTTGTCACCT
Source organism: Belonocnema kinseyi (assembly GCF_010883055.1). Lineage (NCBI taxonomy): Eukaryota > Metazoa > Arthropoda > Insecta > Hymenoptera > Cynipidae > Belonocnema > Belonocnema kinseyi. The sequence goes on along the minus strand of NC_046666.1, from coordinate 39,883,260 downwards.
CTAAAATATATTTTCTCTCTTGCAGGAAAATGACAAAATTACTGAAATGGATCCATTTTGGGCAGCCACATGTGATAAGTTTATGGAACAATTACGCAATGGAGACTCGGTAAAGAAGCGAGGTCGTAAGAAGAAGACTGAAACTCCCGTATTAAAGGTCGAAGATAATCTAGAACCTGGTGTCGGGGAAACTGAGTCTGAGACACTGCAGCCTGTAATAAGGCCTGAAGACATCAAGAAGGAAATTCCAGATGTAGAACCTGTCATCAAGGAAGCCCCATTAAAGAAGGAAGAGACTAGCAAAGAAGTTTCTCCCGCAGAAGTCAAGACTGAGTTGAAAGCCGAGGTTCTAGTGAAAGAAGAGGAGAAGGAAACTAAAGATGAGAAAGAAGCAAAAGAAGATAAGGAACCTAAAGACGACAAAGTGAAGGTCAAAAGCAAAGAGAAAACTAAAGGAAAGAACTCGGCTGATGACTCGGATGAATTGCCTCTGATAAAAAGAGCAAAAAAGAAGAAATCGAAAAAGGACGACAGCGATGGCGAAGAGGAAATTGTCTCTAGTAAAACTAGAGTCCGTCGAGGAAGTAGAATCAAGTTAGAATCTTCGAGCGGTAGTGAGTCCTCAAGTGAAGAGAGTGATGCTAGTACCGAATTCGGGCAAGGTTCGTCAGTCGCGGATAGATTGCGCGCTAGAAAACGAACCGGGAAGGAAAAGGTGGACAGCGAGGGTATGAAACTTCGCTCGAGAGGAAACACACCTCACAAAGGAAAGCAACAAGACAAGGAGACGAAATCTCTGAAAGGAACGCCCAATAAGTCGAAGCCTAAACCACTTTTCGGAGATGGGAGTGATTTCAGACCGGGTTGGGAGGAAGAGGTCTACGTTTATAAAAAGTCCCTGAGAATGCCCTCGCGATTAATAACCGTCTCGAAGCCCGCAAGATTCCACCGGTTATCAACATCTCTTCCCGACTTGGATCCAGGCTCGCCCGCGCTCTCTGTTTCGATGGACAGTGCTGACGTCTGTCTGAGTCGGAAGAGAGCAGACAGCGATGCGGAATCCAACTCCAGTTTCAGCATAGCGGGACTCGGAACTAAAATCGAAGATGAAGAAGCCACATCATCAACGACAGTCTCTTGTCCCACGAAACTCACAAGATACTCGAGATCGGAAAATAACTCGATTGTCGACGTTCTGGCTCAGAAGGTGGGCACCAGTAAAAAGGATGCGAGGAAAACGAAGGACAAAGTTGACAAGAGTCCGGCCAAGTTTCTTCGAAGAAGTAACAACGAGCCCGAATTACTTCCGACTCCGAGTCTCACGCCTTTGGTGTCTGAGGAGCCAAAGGTCAAGGGAAAGACGCCCGTGAAGAACAGCAAGTCTTCGTCGAAACTGGTGAAGGTTTCGGACAGTCTTCTTGGCTATTTCCGAAAAGAGACGATAAACAACTTCCGCGACACTTTCAAAAATAATCATGCGCTGCCCAATGCTTTCTCGACTGCAGTGCTGAAGAGCAGAACAAGAACGGAGACGCGAGTGTTGAAGAAACAGGCGACGATTCGCGAAGTGTTTGGCGAAGATAGGCCAGCTTCGGCTCCACCGATGAGAAATCACGGAGACACTTCGCAGGATGATGACTCGCAGAATGAGTCCCAGGTTGGTGTGGTCGAGAGATCGCGGACCCTGAAGCGGAAAGTCGTGTCTCGATGGAGAAATGCCGGACTCCTTCGTAGCAACAAGGCGATAATTAACTCGAAAAGACACCTGCTCACAGCGAAAAGACGGAAAGATTTGATGAAATCGATAGCTCATAATAAGTTGAAGCATCCGAAGGAGATAAAGAAGGAAATTGAGGATGAGGACGATGAGGAGGACGAGGACGAGGAGGCTCAGGTAGCTGAGGTGAATGAGCCGGAAGTAGATAATAATGACGATGCAGAATTGCCTAGCAAAAAGAAGTTTAGAACTGGTCGGCGGAAATTCCGCTCTGGATTCGATTATTTGAGGAAGAAGAAGAAGCCTTTGAAGAAGGACGAGGCTCTGCCGAAGGAGCGAAAGAGGGTGAGAAATATTTTTTTGATTATTTTGATGATATTTTACTTCAATTCGGTAATGGATTACAGGCCCCGCCCCCTCTTACTGTTCGCAATTTTTAGTTTCCAAAAATCTTTTTCCTATTTATTGTTTGTGGAATTGGGCAGGATGTCCGAGAACTATATTTTTAAAATTGCCTGATTAATCTTGTCATATTTTTAACGAAGAATCTTTTATACATTTTTTTACTTTTTTTCCTCAACAAAATAATTACATTTTTAATATAATAGTTGAATTTTCAACCTGATAAGACAAATTTCCGTCAAAAAAGTGTCACGATTTATATTTGAATAAAAAAGATTAAATTAATAAAAAAGAAAAAAGAATTTTTAAACCAAAAAAATGCCTTAAAATCATTGAAGTCCTAGGAAATCTTATAATACTTTTAACATGGAATCTTTTATAAACGAAATAAGACAATCTTTCAGATCAAAATTTAATTTTCTTAAATTTATTAATTTATTTTTAACGAAAAATGTATTTTTCACCTTAAAAGATGGCTTTTTAACAAAATACATGCATTTTCATCAAAATAATTAAATTTTGAACATAATAGTTGAATTTTCAACCCAAAAAGATCAATTTCCTACAGAAAAGTGCCATAGCTTATATTTCAATAAAAAAGATTCAATTCATACAAAAAAAAAAGAATTTTTAAACCAAAAAGATCGATTGAAAATATCTTGGAATCTTTTAAAATGTCATAAAATATTTAAAATATATATATAATTTCGTAAAATTAGATGAAATCTAACGATATTTCTTGAAATCCAGCACAATTAATTAAAATTAACAAAATAATTCAATTTTTATAAAAATAATTAAGTTTTGAACGTAATAGTTGAATTTCCAACAAAAAAGTGCCATAGTTTATATTTCAATAAAAAATATAAAATTCATACAAAAAAAATAATCTTTAAACCAAGAAGATCTGTTAAAAACTTCTTAAAATCTTTTAAAATGTCATAAAATATAAAAATCCTTTGAAATATTTTGAAATCCATTGAAATTTCTTAAAGCTCTTGAAAGTTCTTTAAAAGTTTTTTAAAAACCCTAAAATCTTAAGAATCCTTTGGAATATATTAAAATCATTGAAATCTCTTAAAACTTCCTTGGAATCTTTTAAAATACTCTAAAATATTATAAATTCTTTTAAATATTTTGAAATCCCTTGAAAATTTTTAAAGCTTTTGAAAATCCCTGGTAATTAGAAAAATAACCGAAAATCTTTTAAATCCTTTCAATTCTTTCAAATTATTGAAATTCATGAAAAATTTCTTGGGACCATTTGAAAAAATACCTAAAAATATTAAAAATTCCTTCAAATTATTGGAATCTTTCGAAAGTTCCTTGAAATCTTTTAACATATCCTAAAATCTTAAAGATTCCTTAAAATCTTTGGAAATATCTTCAAATATATGGTAAATATAAAAAATATATATAATTTTTAAATCTTTAAAATCCTACAAAATACCTGAATTATTGTATAAATCAATAAATTCTTTAAAATTAATTAAAATACTATAAAATTCCGTGAAATTACATGAAATCTGACGATATTTTTTAGAATCCAGCAAAATTCATTAAAATTTCATGCGAGCTTTGAAATGCCTTAAAATCATTGATGTCCTTCAAATATTTTACTTTATTTATAACACTTTTAACATAGAATCTTTTATAAGCGGAATAAAACAGTATTCAGATCAAAATTTAAATTAAAAATTTTTTTAATCTACTTAAAACAAAAAGTGTATTTTCTATTTTCTATTATAAAGAGATATTTGAATTTTGAACAAAATAATTACATTTTTAACACAATAATTTAATTTTCAACCTAAAAAGATAAATTTCCAACGAAAAAGTGTCATAGTTTATATTTCCATCAAAAAAGATGAAATTCATAAAAAAAAGAGTTTTGAAACGAAGAAAACGAAATCTGAACAAATGAAGATTTTTCACTCAATAAATAAATAAAAGTTTATGTGAATTATTGAAATTTCAAGCCAAAAGGCTCATTTTTTCTACAAAAATTGAATTTACAAAAGAACAGTTAACTTTTCAGTTAAACAATTAATTTCAAAAAAAAATATGGCTTTTCGACTAAACGGTTAAATTTTAAACTAAGACAATCTAAAAAGTCAATCTAAAAAAATTTAACAATGAATTTTCAACTAAAAATATTAACCTTCAAGAAAAAAAATTATTTCTTAAAAAGTGATTTAACCAAACCTTTCAAACAAAATAGTTGAATACTTTTTAATAATAAATAGTAAAATGGTTGAATAATTTTTAACTAAACAGATGCATTTTCATACACAAAATTATATTTCTACTAAAACAGATGTATTTTTAAATAAAAAAAATAAATTTTCAAAGGAAAATAGTTGAATTTTTTGTTAAAAAAGATTTGACTTGACTTTTCACAATCAAAATATGAATTTTCAAACAAGAGATCAATTTGTTTTTCAACACCAATATATAAACTTTAAACAAAAAGTAAATTTTCTACGAAATAGTTAAAGTTTTAATAAAATAGTAGCATTTTCAACCAAAAAGTACTGTATGACTTTAAAAAAAAAAAACAGTTTTCATCCAAAAACGATTTCAGTTTACTTATAGGCAACAAAATATGAATTTTTGAACAAAAGGTTTTACGAAAAGAGTTGAATTTTGAATCCAAAAGACAAATTTTTAACAATAAAGTTGAATTTGCTACCAAAAAGTATGTCTTCTTAATAAAATTGTTAAATTTTCAACCAAATCACAAAATGTATAACTAAAAAGATAATCATCCGGAGAAAGTTTTTTGCGAATTTACAAAAATTACGTACATAAGTGAAGGACCCGCCCCCTTTCCGTAAGAAATCGTAACAAATTGCTAGCTTTTACGTAATTTAAGTACAGTCCCATAGTTTCGGAATCAACAGGTCTTTCCGGAACTTGAATAACACCCGAAATTTAATTACAGCAAGCGGTGCCGAAGCCAAGCCCAGAGTGCGAGGCTGATATTCAAACGGAGATCAGAACCTGGGTGATCAAGAAGGGAGTGGGGGAGACGATTTTACATCGGGCAGCTAGATTGGGTTACACGGTACATTACTTCAATATTTAACAGTTTGAATTTATTTTAGAGACTGAAATAGAAGTTTAATTAACGATTGGATTCTCCCTTGCAGGATGTGGCTGCCTACTGTTTGGAAAAGCTCAACAATGTTCCAAGTCCGAAAGACAATGCAGGGTACACTCCACTTCACGAGGCGTGTGCGAAAGGTCACCTTGAAATTGCCAAACTTCTTCTCGCGTATGGAGCAAATGTCAGTGAGAGTGCCAATGGAGGAATAAGGTTAGATTCTTTAATTACATTTCGAATTTTGCGGTAGATCTTCTGCGCATGCGAACAAACGTTAAGTGGAACGTGCGGCTGCGCAGAAAAGCAGTAAGTCATTCATAGATGCGCAGTAGAGTTTATTGACACTTGTGGATGCGCAGTAGATTTTTTGAGCACATAATATCATATAAAATATTTTTGTCAGGCCTCTTCACGAAGCTGCAGAAAGCGGAGCCGCTGAACTGGTGCGACTGTTACTGTCATACGGGGCCGATCCTTTATTGGCTACTTATGCTGGACACACTCCACTGATGCTGGCTGTTGAAACCGAAGCTTACACGATTCTCGAACAGCACTTAGCTGACATCCAAGGTCGTGCATGTCAGCCCTGGTATTTCGGCGGACCAGCATCAATTTTCGGTCAGTAAATTATCATTCTCATGGTACCATTTTTTGAAAAATAATTAATCTTTTTTCCCCGTTTTCAAGAAACTTCACTTTTTCTCGCTTTTCGCATAATTGTGACATGAACGCAATAAGGAACTCCAACTATTTTTTGTTAAAAGTTCATATTTTTTAGTTAAAAAGTCTAAATTTTGCATTTTTGCTTAAGAATTCATTTTTTGGTTATAAATTTTATCATGTGGGTTGAAAATTCAACTATTGTAGTAGAAAATTTAAATAAACAAATTTTGTTTACCATTTTTTTTTGTTTCTGGACTAAAAAATCTTTCTTTGTGTATACATTTTTATTGGTTGAAAATTAAGCTTTTTTTTGTTATCCAATTAAACTCTTATAAATCTAAAATTGTCATCTAATTTCTTAAAATTTCATGTTTTTATTGAAGTTTCATCTCTTTGATTGATTTTTTTTTTAAATTAAATATTCAACTATTTGGTCGAAAACTCACGTATTTTGTTGAAAATTCGGTTTTTTTGGTCGGCAATTAATCTTATTGGTTAAAAAATGAATCTTTGGTGGAAAATTCAACTCTTGTGTTGAAAATTTATCTCCTTTAATTGAAAATTTAACTATTTGTAATTTCATCAACTTTGTTGAAAGTACGTCTGTTTGGTTTAAAATTAATCTTTTTTTAAATAATCATCTTTTTGGTTAAAAGTTGAACTATATTTTCAAAAATTCGTTTCTTTTTTGTTTAAAAATTAATTTTTTAACTGGAAATTCAACTATTCCATTTTTGGTTAATATTAAGCGTTTTTCAGTTAAAAATGTAACTATTTGATTAAAAATGTTTTGTTTTTTTTTAGTAGAAAATAATCTTCTTTCTTCCTAAATCACCTTTTTGGTTGAAAATTAAACTGATTAGTTGAATGTATAACTATTTTGTTCAAAAGTAATTTTTTTTCGTTGAACATTCATAACTTTAGTTGAAAATCGATCTCTTTGGTTAAAAATTTAACCATTTTGTTGAAAATGCATTTTTTTTCTTTAGAAAATTAATTTTTTCGTTGAAATTTTATCTGTTTTAATTGTAAATTTAACTATTTGGTTGAAAATTCGTATGTTTGATTGAAAATTAATCTACTTTTTTTAACAATATTTTTGGCTCAAAATTGAAATATTCTTTTAAAAATCTATTCCTTTCTGGTTCAAAATTTAGCTTTTTTAGTTCAAAATTCAACACTATTTTATTGAAAATTTATATTTTTTAGTTAAAAAATTAACCTAATTTGTTTAAAATTAGCTTTTTGGTTGAAAATTGAACTATTATTTTTAAAATTCGTCACTTTTTTGTTGAAAAATTCATTTTTTAACTGAAAAGTGAACTATTCCATTTCTGGTTCAAAATTTAGCTTTTTTAGTTCAAAATTCAACACTATTTGATTAAAAATTTATATTTTTTAATTGAAAATTAACCTAATTTGTTTTAAAATTATCATTCTGGTTGACAATTGAACAATTATTTCAAAAATTCATTGCTTTTCTCGTTGAAATTTTTTTTTTAATGGAAAGTGATTTATTCCATTTCTGGTTCAAAATTTAGCTTTTTTAAATTTCAACACTTTGATTAAAAATTTATATTTTTTAGTTGAATATTAATTTTATTTATTTAGTTAAAACTTCAACACTATTTTATTGAAAATTTATATTTTTTAGCTTTAAATTAACCTTATTTGATTAAAAATGATCTTTTTGGTTGAAAATTGAACTATTATTCCAAAAATTAGTTGCTTTTTTGGTTGAAAAATTAACTTTTTTAACTAAGAAGTGAACTATTCCATTTCTGGTTTAAAATTTAGCTTTTTTAGTTCAAAATTCAACACTATTTTATTAAAAATTTATACTTTTTATTTGAAAATTAACCTAATTTGTTTAAACATTATCCTTCTGTTTGAAAATTGAACTATTATTTAAAAAATTCATTGCTTTTTTCGTTGATTTTTTTTTAATTGGAAAGTGATTTATTCCATTTCTGGTTCAAAATTTAGCTTTTTTAAATTTCAACACTATTTGATTAAAAATTTATATTTTTTATTTGAATATTAATCTTATTTGTTTAGTTAAAAAATCAACCCTATTTCATTGAAAATTTATATTTTTTTAGTTGAAAATTAACCTAATTTGTTTAAAAATTATCTTTTTGGTGGAAAATTGAACTATTATTTTTAAAATTCGTCACTTTTTTGGTTGAAAAATTCCGTTTTTTTTAACTGGAAAGTGAACTATTTTATTTCTGGTTCAAAATGTAGATTTTTTACTTAAAATTTCAACACTATTTGATTAAAAATTTATATTTTTTAGTTGAATATTAATCTTATTTGTTTAGTTAAAAATTCAACACTATTTTATTAAACATTTATTTTTTTCATTTGAAAATTAACTTTATTTGTGTAAAAATGATTTTTATGGTGGAAAATTGAAGTATTATTTCAAAAAATTCGTTGCTTTTTTTGTTGGAAATTAATTTTTTTACTGGAAATTAAACTATTCTAGCATTGGTTCAAAATTTAGCTTTTTAGTTAAAAATGTAACTACTTGATTGAAGATTTATCCTTTTTAGTTGAACATTAATCTTTTTTTAAATTATCTTTTTGGTTAAAAATTTAACTATTTTGTTGAATGTTGAACTATTTTGTTCAAAACCTTTTTTTTTTATTCATCATTTGAGTTGAAAATTTATCTCTTTGGTTGAAATTTTAACCATTTTGTTTTTTTTCTTCAGAAATTTTATCGTTGTTAATTTCAACTTTTTAAAAATAAAAATTAAACTAAAATTGATCTAAATGGTTGATTATTGAACTACTTTTCTGAAAACTCGTATTTTTTTATATGAAAATTCAACAATTTTTTAGAATCTACCATTTGGTTGAAAATTATTATTTTTTTCTTAAGAATGCATCTATTTAGTTGAGGATTCAACTACTTGCTTAAAACATCGTTTTTTTTCGTTAAGTTCCACTACTTGATAATTCGTAGTTTTTTTATTAGTTTTTTTTTCTAAGTGCAACTTTAATTGTTTCACTTTCGGATGAAATTTATCACTTCTTAGTTAAAAATTCCGCTATTTGGTTGAAAATGTATGTATTTGATAGAACACTCGTCTTGTTTTCAAAAATTAATATTCTTGGTTAAAAAGTTATCTTTCTAGTTTGAAGATTCAGCTATTTGATACTATTTCCAGTTATTCTGATGAAATTTTAATTATTTTGTCCAAAATTCAATACTTTTCGGGATGAAAATCGAACTATTTTCTGAAAAAAAATCGGCTTTTAGTCTTGAAAAATGGACTAGTTGGTTGAAAATGCAACTACTAAATTTCTTCTCATCTCGATAATATAGAATTTTCGATGAACTATTGTTGATTTGTTTGCAGATCCGGAAGAATCTGGCTACAATCCTCTGGAAGATCCACCGGCCGAGTCCCCGAAGGTGGAGATGGAAGAAATAGAAATGGAAGTGAGCGACGTTAATCTTCCAGTCCTCTTCACCCTGACTAACGACCCGGACAAGTGGATTCTCCTGCAGGATTTGATGACGGCTTTGAAAATGAAGAGTCGAGATGCCCTCCTGAGACAAGTGAATCCAAAAGCGCCGACTGGTCCGCCTGCAATAGCGCATCGGGACGTCCTCAAGGAGCTGAAACTCGCGGACTTTTTGGATCAATCGAGGTGTTGTCACCTCTTGAGTGCCGGGGAAAAAATCAATGTGCGTGGCTCAAAAGTATCGTTAATTAAGTACAATGACAAGGTCAAGTCACTGCTGAATGTGGAGCGAGTTCTGATTGACATGAGGTGACAAAAGGCAATCGGGGAAAAGTCTTCCTCCAAAGACAAGCCCTCAACCTCAAATTCTGCGAGTGAGAAGCCTCCGAAGCAAATTATTGTTAAATTAGAGAACAGAATTTCGACCATTAGTCCTTCGAAACGAGAGAGGAAAGTCAAATTGCGGCAGGTCAAAAATTCGGTTGAATAGGTCAATCAAATAAGCAAAATAAGCATTTTTTTGTTTGTTTGTTTGTTTGTTTGTTCATAGACGATTAAACGTTTGTTATTGACTGATTTCTGGATGAAATCCGGCAGTTTGACTGTGATGATATTACGGAATTGACTTTTGTTGTTTTGCAAACAAAAAAATTTGTTCAGGGCTATTTGAAGATTCAGGCAAATTGTGAAAAAATTAGGGAATTTTTTCTTAGAAAATCTTGGGAATAAGTTGATAGCTTATAGGGTAATCTAGAATCTTTTAAATCCTTCAAAGAAAAATGGAAATTTTTAAAAATTACAAAAATGACAATTTAACGAATTTGAAAATTTAGAAATTCAACTATTTCGTTGGAAGTTTAATTATTGTGTTTAAAATTCGACTATTTTGTCAAAGATGATAACTGTAAATATGATTTAATTAATGATTTTTGAAAATAATTAATTAATTAAATAATTTTAACTTAATAGATTCATTTTTAAACACTTTTATTAAATTTCAAATTCTATTCAAATATTGTTTCAGTTTTTTAATATTCCATTTTGATTTATAATTTTTATAAATATCCAATTTAGAAAAGGATTTTTTTTTATTTAACCATATTTGACTGTTTATTTAAATGTATAAATCAAATATTCAAAACTGAAAAATTAAAAAATTGTTTGAAACAGAAAAACTTAAATTGTTAAAATATCAGAGAGATAAATTGTTCTCTTTTTAAAATATTGATTTTATAAGTGAAGTTTTTTACTTTTAATATATAAATCCCAATTGAAGAATTATTTATTTTAAAAAAATTTGAGAAGTTTAAGAGATATTTAGAAATATTAAAAATATTCTAAATTAATTGAAAAATGTTACAAAATGTTAAACAAAATGTAGATTTTTGAAGATTTCGAACAAAGTTTAGAGCCTTTTTAAGCATTTTAAAAGGTTTCGAAATAAAAAATTATTAATTTATGACTAGTTCAAACTAAATAATTTAAATTCTAATTTAAAAAGTGTACAGTGTAAAAAAAGTGTAATCTTTCAATTTTTAATATTTCTAATTTAAAATTAAATTTAGAGCATTGAAAATGAAAGCGTGGATTGTTTTCATCTTTGAACTGTTCAGTTTATAAAATTTAATTAAAAATGATTCAATTGAAAAGTCTTTGAAGCTTCCCGTTTATGTGTGTAAATTATTGATAGTGTGAATAAACAAATTTTAAGCTTTAATCTTAAAATATTTTAATTTAAAAAAGTTCTTTGCAGTTTAGTTTATATATATGAAAATAATTTTTTTTAGCTTAAGAGTTAAAGAGTTTTTGAACTAAAATGAGGAGTTCCCAACTCAAAAGATTAATTTTCAACAAAGTACATGAATTTTTATCAAAAAATAACATTTTTTAAACTAAAATGAGAATATTGCAAATTTTAGAAAAATAAATGTTTAACAACAACAAAAACAGAATTTTCAACAAAATAGATTTATTTCATAAAAAATTATTTTTTAACCGAAAATTAAATTTTCAGTTAAAACAATCTTTGATTTAAAAAAATGAATTTTAAACAAAATAATTCAATTTTAAACCCAAAAGCTAATTTTTTTACCAAAAAAGATACTGTTTCAATCAAATATATAAATTTTCAACTAAAAAAAGATAAGCGTTAGAAACGTTAATTTTTACCAAACAAAGAAAAAAAGAGTTTTCAGCAAAATCAATTAATTTTCAACCAAAAATATAAATTTTCGAGCAAAAATGGAATAATGACATCTTCAGTTAAAAAAATTAATTTTCAACTAAAAAGAAACGAATTTTTAGTGAAAGAAATTAATTTTTAATCGCAGTGATAAATTTATAACCAAACATATGAATTTTTAACCACATAGTGGAGTTTTCAACCCAAAAGATGAATATTCTATTTAAAAAAACATACTAATTTTTAACTAAATATATTTTTTTCAACCAAACAAATGAGTTCTTAACCAAAAATAGATAAATCTAACAAAAATGATAAATTTTATGCTAAATATAAAATACTTAAATATTCAGTTCTTAAAATAAATTTTCAACCAAAAACGAAACGAGTTTTAAACAAAATAGTTAAATTTTCAATCACAGAAATACATTTTAATTTTCAATAAAATCGAAGTCAATTTTCAAAGAAATAATATAATTTTTAAAACCAAAAAGATTAAATTTCTACCATTTTTAATAAAATACAGGTATTTTAAACTAAATATTTAAATTTTTTAATCCAAATATTTGAATTTTTAACTTAAGATGATACATTTTAAGCCAAACATGTACGAGGTAAATTTTCATTTAAAAGAAATTATTTTTCAACTAGAAAATATAATTTTCAATAAAATAATTAAATTTTGAACAAAAACCGTTACATTTTTAGTTCGAAAAACATTAATTTTAAATAGGAGAAAACTAATTTTAAACCAAAAATATCAATTTTCAATCAATCAGATGAATTTTTAAAGGAATTTTTAACAAAAAAGAGGAATTATTCATTAAATAAGCTTAAATATTCTCCCGAAAATTCTATTAATAAAATACAGGAGTTTTTAGTTAAAAGAATTAATTCTAAATAGGAAAAAAACTAATTTTTAACAAGAAAGATAAATTTTTAATCAATCAGATGAATTTTCTTCGAAAATAGAGGAATTTTTTTACAAAGTAAATGAATTTGCAACCGAATATTTGAATTTTTAATGGAGAAACATAAGTTTCAATAAAATAATTAAATTTAAAAAAATATATGAATTTTCAGGAAAATATTTTTAATCCTTAACCAAAATATAATAATTTTCAACCAAGTATTGGCGATTTTTAACAATAATAATAAAATTAACATCAATTAGAGTTTTTCTAAAATTTCCTAACTCTATCAGGTTTTCCGTGCAATTCCCTGATTTTCTGGATTTACCTGATTAGTAGCAACTCTGTAATTTAAAAAAGTATATATCTATATCGAATATATTTTCTAGAATCTAGTATCTTTTTTTAAAAAGATATGCAGTAATTGTGATATATATTTATTTAAACAATAAACACTTTAAATTCTCTTAAATGCTTAGCATAAATTCTCGGGCATTTAAGAACTCGATCCGTGACATCACCATTGTCAGACTATCCAATTTCATCTAAAATTGGTCTACTGCTAAAATAATTTTGAATTGGAAGATTTTTTTTTTTTAGACGATTTTTTAGTAGTTAAAAATTTTTTGTTTGTTTAAGAGACGGTGTAGGGGAAAAATTATGTTTCTAATTTTATTCTTTCTCGAATAATGCGTCGTAACTCGCAATATTACAAAGACGGTGCAATTCGGATTACAGGAGTAAATAGCAACTGTTACTAGAGAGTAAGAACGACGATAAACACAAAGCAGCGATCTGTGACATTATATTAGAGTATTTATTGGAGATATGCATATATAAATATGAATATATCCGTAGGATGATATTTTATTAACGCTGAAGGCTGGTTAAACGCGGATTTTAAACTAATGCTTTTAGACAGATAACTGCCGCTACGACAATAGAATGTGGAGAGCGTCTTGGAAAATCTCTTGGAGAATCAAGTTAAATTTAAATTTACTTTTAGAATTATAAGTTTCGAGGACGCTCCGCACCGTGCGGAGAAATGTTCATTTTTTTTTTTTTTAGTTAATTTAAAGAATTACTAAAGAAGAGTTACTAAAGAATATTAATTTTTCTTAACACTATGTTACCACATAATAGTTTTATGACGGCTTTTTCTTTTTCTTCTGTTCGATTCTTTCATGTATGTTGAGAAAGCATTTATATGTTGGGAAGTGCAATTTCGAAATACGCGATTTCTTTTATTGAAAATACTCTTCGGTGGACTGAGATTTACAAATATAAATAGAAAGGATACTTTTCTCACGGAGATATTTTTTCGTTCTCTGTGCAAATTCGCGTATTCGACCTTCATGAATTATCGTATTTGTTAAGGGACGTTTTATTGTACAAAGGTGATGAGCAGTGAGAATCTAGCAGCAAAACTAAATAGACAAGAAGGGGGGAAAAATATTTTAACTGCCGATCTACGTACTTATTCGAATGTTTGACATACACTGAGTATTGCAGGCTTATCTAAAGTTCGCTTTGTCTTATATTTCGTTTTTTTTTTAATGCTCTATGCTGATTTCGATCGTTCTAAGGGGGCGTCCAGTAATTAGGGAAGGCCTAAGGCGCAAATTTTCTCTTTCTAATTTGTATTTTTTAATATTTTAAAAAGTTTTTATTATATGATATGTCATCCTTAAAAATTCATGAAATCTCCGGGAATCCCCGAAAATCTTTGCAATTCTTTGATTTTT
>NC_046666.1:39842446-39868954 GCF_010883055.1 Belonocnema kinseyi | reverse complement strand
CATTTTTTAAATCATGGGAACATTTTCTAGAATTCTTTGAATTCGATTTAAACCTGAAAATTCCATACTAATTTTTGAAAATTGGAACATTTTTTGGTTGAATATTTTGTAATTCCCCTAACATTTTTTAAATCATGGGAACATTTTCTAGAATTCTTTGAATTCGATTTAAACCTGAAAATTCCATTAAATGTCTCAAAATTGGAACATTTTTTAAATCACGGGAACATTTCCTCAAATTCTTTGAATGCGATTTAAATCGATTGAGTTACCTGAAAATTCCATTAAATTTCTGAAAATTGAAACATTTCTTTTCTTGAACATTTTGTAAATCCCCTAACATTTTTTTATTCATATGAACATTTTCTAGAATTCTTTGAATTCGATTTAAAGTTGAAAATTCCATTTAATTTCTGAAAGTTAGAACAATTTTTTGTTGAACATTTTGTAAATTCCCTGAAATATTTTAAATCATGGGAACATTTTCTAAAATTCTTTGAATTCGATTTAAACCTGAAAATTCCATTAAATTTCTGAAAATTGGAACATCTTTTTTTTCGAACATTTAGTAAATCCCCTAACATTTTTTAAACCATAGGAACATTTTCTAGAATTCTTTGAATTCGATTTAAACCTGAAAATTCCATTAAATTTCTGAAAATTGGAACATTTTTTAAATCACGGGAACATTTCCTCAAATTCTTTGAATGCGATTTAAACCGATTGAGTTACCTAAAAATTCCATTAAATTTTTGAAAATTGGAACATTTTTTGTGATTGAACATTTAGTAAATTTCCTAATATTTTCCCTTCAAAGACTTTAAAAACTGAAAATCCATAGAATCGATTGAAATCTTTAAATGCCATAAAAATCCCTTTTCCCTTATAGACCTTTAAAATCCATGGAAATACCTTAAAATATCAAAAAATCTATTAAAATCCATTAAATTCCCACAGAATCCTTTAAAAACTGTAAAAATTCAAAGAATCACTTTTGAAGTCTTAAAATTTAAAAAAATCCTTTATAATCCTTTAAAATCTGCAGAAATCATAAAAAAATCTCTTAAAATATCTCAAGTTTTATTTGAAAATTATGAAAATCCTTGAAATTTTAAAAATCTAATAAAAAATCTCATATAATCTTTTAAAATCTCTAAAAATCGTTTAAAATTCCATGAAATATTTAAGAAACCTCACCGAGATCCTGCGAAATTTTTTAAATACTTTAAAAATCGCTTGAAATATTTAAAAGCTCATACAAATCTCTCATAATTCTTTAAAATCCGTAGAAATAATTTAAAATCTCAAAAAATCTGTTAAAATCCTTAAAATTTAATTAAATATTTCGAAATCTCACGATACCATAATTAAATTTTTTTAATCCGTTGAAGTCTTTGAAATCCGTGAGAATTTTTCCGAATCTCTTGAAATCCCTCACAATATACTAAAATCCATTAAAACATATTAAAATCCATTTATATTCCTTGAAATATTTTAAAAGCCTGTAGAATATTTGGGAATGCCTTGAAATTTCGTAGATATATTTTGGAATCTTTTAAACCCGCTTGAAGTTTTTATAATCTCATACAGATTGCTCGTAATTCTTTAAAATCCTATAAAAATCTCTTATGTAATTCTTTAGAATGCATGGAAATCCCTGAAATTCTCTTTAAAAAAATTGGCTAAAATCCTTAAAATTTCATGAAAAATTTTGACATCTTACGAAGTCCTTGAAATTCCTTCAAAATTCTAATTTACTTACTAGTTCATAATTTTACCTAAAAATTTGAATATTGGGTTAAAAATTACTTAAATGCAAAGATTTGATTGAAAATTCATGTATTTTGTTAGAAAATTAATCTTCTTGGTTGGAAATGTGTCTTTGGTTTAAAATTAATGTCTTTTGTTGAAAAGTATTTTTTTATTGAAATTTAATTTTTTACATGAAAATTTAACTGTTTCATTTTTTGTAGAAAACTTAACTTTTGTGATAGAAATTTAATTTTCTCTGTTACTAATTCATCTGTTTACTTGAAAATTTAACTAATTAAATAATATATTGTTTAACTGATTAAATTAATTAATTATTTTTATTTCATTCCGTGAAACTTTATTTTTTTTTAGTGAAAATTTATTTTTCTAACTGGAAATTTTAATATTTCATTGAAAATTCGTCTTTTATTAAAAATATTAATCCCTTTAGTGTCTAATTCATTTTTTTTTGAAATTTAACTATTAGGTAAAAAATTACTTAAATTAAAATATTTGGTTGAAGCTTCATGTCTTTTTAAAAAAATAAACTTTTTTTGGTAGAATATTAATCTCCTTGGTGAGAAATTAATATTTATGGTTCAAATTCATTAATATCGCTAAAAAATCCTTTATAAAATAAAATATTTGGTTGCAAATTTTTTTCTTTGATAATTTAACCTACTGGATTGAAAATTACTTAAATTCTAGTATTTAATTCGAGATTATTATTTTTTGTGTTTGTTAGAAATTAACTTGTTCCCAATTTCTTGAAATCCCTTAAAATTGATTAAATACCATTAAAAATTTTAAAAGCTATTAAAACTCCTTAAAATATTGTTAAATTCCTTCAAAATATTAGGAAATCCCTTGAAATTCCGTGAATATACTTTGAAATCTTTTGAAATTTCTTAAAATCCTTCAAAAATCTCGTAAAATTATCAAAACCCCATTCAATCGTTTGAAATCCCCTGAAATCTTTTTGAAGTCTTATAAAATCTCTTTAAATCTTTCGAATTTTCGTGAATTATTTGGAATATTTCGAAATCTCTTTAAATTCCCTGAAATTTTTTTAAAAGCTTGAAATTTTTTCCAAATTTCTCGAGATTTCATGAAATCCCTAAAAATCTTTGAAAATCTCTTTCCAATACCGTAAAAATGGTGTAATTCTCTGTAATATTTTGTAGTCCCTCAAAGTACCTTAAAATATCGTTTATGGTGAAAAGAAAGCGATACATTTTTTATACATTGAATAAAATATATCAAATGTTGCGTAAGGATCGGATTTGAAATGAAAACTAGAAAAAAATGATCCTTTTTTAATTAATGGACGTTCCCTGATCAGTCTCAGGGAAATCTATGTGTATTCTCGATATCCGTATTTGATATCATAGAGGCGCACAGACAGAAATTTGTCAAGGCTTCCAAAGGTATATATTTAATATGTGCCGACATTGTACAGAAGTAAAAAATGGAGAAAGAAGGAAAAAAGGAAAAAAGGAATGAAGGAAAGGAAGGGTTGCTGAAATTGATGTCTGTGCAGACGATTATTTTCTTTAAGATTGAATACGTGCAGTTCTATGTACATACTATTAACTATTTTTCAGTAAGATGCAGTAAAATGTGTCCATGTTGATTTCTCTTGACTCGCAAGCAATAATTTTGTGAAATTATGATGTACGTATTGTATATGTACTGTACGTAAAATAAGTAGAGAATAGAATGTAACCGATCTTGATATTTGTTTAAATTAGTGTATCTCTCGTGTATGTAAAGCATACTGGTGTTATATAGTTAATTGTAATTGTATGCGAATGAATTCAGCAGATTCGCGACCTGCGCATTGTAAATACTTTAAAATTATTATTATTATTATTATTATTTTTATTATTATTATTATTATTATTATTATTATTATTATTATCATTACAATTACTACAATTACACTAGGAATATTTGCTTTTTTTATTGTACCTATACATAATAGAGATAATAATTGTCGATGTACATTTTCTTAATTGTTACGTTCCTCCTTGTATTTATACATATGTATTTCACGAAACTTCTAAATGTGTTTACAATAATGCTTTAGGAAAGAAAAGAAAGAAAGAAAGAAATTACTATCATTATTAATATTATACGATAAGAAGCAAGGAACAAATGCATATATTTTATTTTCGAAGTTTAGTTCGAAGCGAGATTTTACAAATCATGTCTCTGTGATTCTAAGGAATTAAAAAAAGGGGAGGTCAAAAGCAGCAACAAAAGGACGATTATTATTGTTACTGTCACTCTTGAAACGAATAAGAATAAACTGTCAATAATCTCTTGATGCAAGACGACTTGTGATTGTGATTTTATTTGCTATTTACAGTAACAAGTTATTTTGTCGATGTAATAAAAGCGAGTATTTTTATCGAATCTTACAATACTTCTTATTATTTTTTTCTATCAGTCCCTAAGTTTAACTATTCAATATTGATATTACATTTATTATCGTTTTTATTTATTTGTCCTTGCAATCATTTAAAAATAGGCATCCGGGAATTTACGATAAACTATTTTTTATTTGTTTGTTGAAAATTCAACTGTTTTGTTCGAAATCTAAATTCATCTTTTTTCTTCCAAAATTCATCCATTTTTATAAAGATTGCATCTTTTTTTGATTAAGGATTCAACTATTTTGTTCAAAACTCGTCTTTCAGGGTGGTCGTTTTAATTAATGGAACTCTAAAGCTAAAAAAATTTCCACTTGAGGTAATAAAAACTGAGCTGCAAATAAAAGCAATCAAAGTGGAATTGTTAAATTTTGAACTTTTAAAATTGAAATTTAAGTTTTTGATTGAAAAATTTGGCATTCAAATGCTCAATATTTTACACGTATAAAATTAAAGGTACTAACATTTTTCAATATAAAAAATGTAAATCCAGATTATCATTTTCAATGCTCTAAATCAAAAAATTAATCAATGAACTTTAAAATGCTCAAAATTATATAATTTTAAGGAATTTTAAGCTAGAAAAATTAAATATTAAAAAAATGCAAAATTTTTAACCGAACACTTTTTATATTATAAATTCAATTATTTTCTTTTTAAATAGTTTAAACATTCTTGGAAATCTTCAAAAGTTTATTTAAAAATCTTGAGAAAATCCTGCAAATTTTAGAAAATTTCTTTACAATTTGGATGTATGAATAACAATTGAACATTTATTATTTGTAGGCGAAATTTGAGTAATTTTAAGAGGTATGTAGAATAAAAGAATAAAAAAAATATAAAGAATAAAAACATTTTCTTAAGATTCATAGGAAAATTAAAAATAATTTTTCATTTTGAAAAATTATTTTAAGAGAATATTTAAAAAAATTTTCAAAGATTTAAGCAAAATTTTGAAAAAAAATTCTAAAAGATTTTAAGAGATTTTAAGTTTGAAGGCTCTTCGAAATTTTAACGATTCCAGGTTTTCTATGCCAAACAAGAAAAATTGAACCAATTTTTACTGAACTTAAATTAGAAATTCAATTATTTTCTTTTTAAATAGTTTAAACATCCTTGGAAATCTTCAAAATTTTATTTAAAAATCTTAAGAAATCTAGAAGTTTTTAAAAATTTGTTTTGAATTTAAAATTATTTTGGAAATTTTTTCAGAACTTAAATATCTGTAAAAATTAATTAAATTTCTCTACAATTTGGATGTATAAATAACAATTGAACATTTATTATTTGTAGGCGAAATTCGAGTAATTTTAAAAGATATGTAGAAGTTTTGAAAAGATTTAAACTTAATGAAAAACTTGAAATGATAGCCTTATATAAAACAAAATGTAGATTTTCGCAGATTTTAAACAAAACAATTAGATTCTTTTCAAGAATTGTGAAAGGCTTTAAAAGAATAAAAACATTTTCTTAAGATTCATAGGAAAATTAAAAATAATTTTCCATTTTGAAAAATTATTTTAAGAGAGTATTTTAAAAGTTTTTCAAAGATTTAAACAAAATTTTGAAAAAAAATTCTAGAAGATTTTAAGAAAACCTTTTAAAATTTGCATGATAATTTTTTATCTTTTTAAAACTGCTAAATATCTCTTTAAATTACTCAAATTCTTTTCTACAAATGTTGATTTGTAAGTTTTCTATGGCAAACAATTCAGTTAAAGATTCTTTACTTCTAATATTTAGTTGTAGTTTACTTGTCTTAAATAAAAATTCAAATATTGCTAAATATTCAATAATTAATCTTTTTTTTTTTTATTAAAAATTTCAAATTGAATGGGTTAAAAATGAAATATTTTAGACTGAAGCCATATTTTGAATTTAATAAAATCCTTTAATTAGAAATATATTATCATGAAGTTATTTTTAAGTTGAAAATAGTTTATAAATTTTCAATCACACGTTGACATTTGTTTAATGACTAAGACTTTCAAATTGAAACCGTTTAAGTTTTAACGCTAAAATCTGAAAATTCTGAAATTTTAAACTGATTTGAAATCGTTTGGTCAAATCGTTTTTGTTCACTTTTTATAACTTAAAGTACAGATAAATTAAAAGAAATGATTTATTTATTAAATAAAAATGTTTTTCATCAAAAATTTTCAACATCAAAAGCTTTTATTTTTTATTTGTTTAAGTCTTTAAGAAAGCATTAAAAAATTCTTTAAATAAAAAATGTCAGCTTAAAAATAATCATTTTAAATGGTAAATTTGTAATGTAAAAAAACTTTGAATTAAGCACTGTAAGCTAAATAATAGCATAATTGAAAAACCTAACAATTCAACTAATTATTTTAAAAAACTGTTGAAATCGAACGTGGACAGATTTTTCTTCTGCAAAGTTGGTAAAATTCCCAGTAAAAAAAAATTCCCTGTCATTTCCCGATTTTTCCCGGTTTCAAAAAATTCCCGGTCATTTCCCGGTTTCCCGGTCCAGCGGCCACCCTGGTCTTTTTTGGTTGACATAAACTGATTTATGTTAAAAATTACAGTAAATACTATGTGGAATTACTTTTTTGAAACTTAATTTTTTGTTGATACATTATTTTAGTTGAAAACCCTTAATTTTCAAAAATTAATTTCTTTTCATTTCAAAATTGAACTATTTTATTTTTGGTTGAAAATTGATCTTTTTTCAGTTCAAAACTCAACAATTTGGTTGAAAATTGAACTATTACGTTAAAAATTGCTCAAATTCAAATATTACTATTAATATTTAATATCAACCATATATAAATTCAATTTAATTAAAATTAATTATAATTTGAATAATTCATTGCAAATATTAATAAATTAAATATTAATATGTATCGTAATAGGTATCTGTTTAGTGAATACTTCACATTCTTGGTTAAAAATTACCTGAATAAAAATATTTAGTTGAAAACTCATTTCTTTTGTTAAAAATTAATATTTGGTCGAAAATTTATCTTCGCAGTAGAAATTTCATGCCTTTAGTTGGAAATTACCTTTTTTTTTATTTGAAAATTATTTTTGAAGTACATGATTCGGCTGAATATTTAAGTATTTCGTTGAAATTTTATTTTTCTAATTGAAAATTTAACTATTTGGTTGAAAATTTCTGCTTTTAGTGGTAGAATTTTCCTGGTGAAGAATTCTTACTTACGGTTAAAATTTGGAATATAGTGATAAGAATTACTTAAATACAAATACTTGGCTGAAAATTAATGTATTTTGTTTAAACATCAATTATTTGTTGATGATACATCATTTTAGTCGAAAATTTTTTTTAAAATAATTTTTTTAATTGAAAATTTAACTATTTTATTTTTGGTTGAAAATTTATCTTTTTGGTAGAATGTTCATATGTATATTAATATTAAATATTATTCATAATTTAATTAAATTAATTAACTGAAAATGCTAATAAATTAAATATTTAATATTAATAGGCATATTTAAAAAAACGAATTAGGCACTAAGGGGTTTAATATTCTTTATAAAATTTTAGTTAAATTTTCAAGCAAACAGATGAATTTGTAATCGAGAAAATTAAATTTCTATCATAAAAGATAAGTTTTCTACAAAAAATGAAACAGTTTAATTTTGAGGTAAAAAATAAAATTTCAATAAAAAACAATACTTTTCAACAAAAGATATTAATTGTAAACCAAAAAGACATATTTTCAACCAAGGAGATTAATTTTCTAACAAAATAAATGAATTTTCAATCAAATATTTGCATGTAAGTAATTTTTAACTCAATATTCAAATGTTTAGGCGAAAATATGAATTAGTAGGTAAATTCGAATTTTAATGGAATTTCAAAGATTTCGAAATTTTGCATGAAATTTTTAAGATTTTGCCGATTTTTTTTCCAGAGATTTTCAGGGATTTTCACAAATTTTAAAGGATTACATAAGAGATTTTTATAGGATTTTGATGAATTATGAGGAATCTGTATGATATGATAAAAATTTCAAGCTGTTTTAAAAGGTTTTAAAAGATTCGAAAATATATCCACGGAATTTCAAGGCTTTTCCAAATATTCTGCAGGCTTTTAAAATATTTAAAGGAACTTAAATGGCTTTTACATGTTTTAATGGATTTTAGTATATTGTGAGTGATTTCAAGAGATTCGGAAAAAATCTCACGGATTTCAAAGATTTCAACGTATTTTAAAAGTATTTCAAAGATTTAATTATGGTCTCGTGAGATTTCGAAATATTTCATTGAATTTGAAGGATTTTAACCGATTTTGGGAGATTTTAAATTAAATTATTTTTACGGATTTTAAGAATTTTGAGGGATTTGTATGCAATTTTTAATATTTTAAGCGATTTTAAAAGTATTTCAAAGATTTCGCAGGATCTCGTTGGGCTCCTTAAATATTTCATGGAATTTTAACCGATTCTCAGAGATTTTAAAAGTTTATATGAGATTTTGAAGTTTTTAAGGATTTTTACTGTTTTAAATAGAACTTAAGAGATTTTTAATGATTTCCGCAGATTTTAAAGGATTTTTTGTTTAATTGTAAGACTTCAAGTGATTCTATGAATTTTTATAGTTTTTAAAGGATTCTGATTTCAAGCAATTTTAAGAATTTTTATACTTTTTAAAGGGTTTAAGGGACTTTAACGGATCTTAAGATATATAAAGTGGTTTTTATAATTTCACAGTATTTTAAGAGCTTTCAAAAGATTCAAAAGTATATTTATTATATAAGTAATTCAAATAAATAAATTATTTTTATATAATAACTCAAATATTTCAAGGGATTTCGTAAGATTTCGGAATATCACACGGAATTTTAAGTATTTCAACCGATTTTGAGAGATTTTTAAGGGATTTAAAGGAGTCAAAGGGATTTTCATTGAATTTTGAAGATTTCAAGCGATTTCAAGGATTTTCAAGGAATTAAAAAATTTTTAAGATATTTTGAGAATTGCGAATGATATCAAAAGGTTTTTAATCAAATTTCTCAGATTTGTAGGAATTTCAAAAGATTTGCAATGATTTAAAATATTTGTATAGGACTCCAACAAATTTTTAAAGATATGTAATAGGCATATTTATATTTCAGTGACTAATTCACCTTCTTTGTTAAAAATTTAACAATTAAGTTCAAAATTACTTAAATTTAAATATTTGGTTGAAAATTTATGTATTTTGTTAAACATTAATATTTGGCTAAAAATTGATATTTTCAAATCAAACTTCATGTCTGGTTGGAAATAATTTTTTTTGATTGAAAATTATTTTTGAACTACATAATTTTTTTAAAAATTTAACTGTTTCGTTTAGTTCAGTTTTATTTCGTTTAACTATTTTATTTTAGTTAGGGCAAATATCTTTTTCTAACTGCAAATTCAACTATTTGGTTCAAAATTGATCTTTTTTTGTTAAAAATCACAACAGTTCGGTTAAATATCTGTTTTGGTTGAAGATTCAACTATTTTGTTGAAAACTCATCTTTTTTGTTAAATTCAAATATTTTTTGGTTCAAAATTGTAGGAACTACTTTGATGAAAATTATTTTTTTTTTGATGATACACCATTTAAATTTAAAAAAAAAATTTGTTTGAACTACATAATTTTAGTTGAAAAATCTTTTAGTTTTCAAAAATAATTTTCTTTGATTAAAAATTGGAATATTTTATGTTGTTAGAAAATTTATCTTTTTTCAGATGACAACTCAACTATCTGGTTGAAAATTCGTCTTTTGTGATGGAATATTAATTATTTTAGTGAGTAATTCATCTTCAGGGTTGAAACTTAAACTATTAACTAATTCATGTATTTTGTTAAAAATTAATATTTGGTTGAAAATTAATTTTTTTTGTCGAAAATGTATGTCTTTAGTTAGAAAACAGTTTTTAATGACTATTATTTTGAACAGCGTAATTGAATTTAACTAGTTGAACATTTGGTTGAACTTCTGAACGTCCAAATGAACGAAAGTTTTTATTGATGACTTTGCAAACCAGAAAAAGTGCAAAAATGTTTGTTAATTTATATTGGAAATAAGTTATTATTGAAAAAGAATTATAATGCACAATTCAAATTTATGAGTAAAATAGAAATGTCGAAAAATATTTCGTTCATTTGAACATTCAGAACTTCAGGTACATTAGTTGAACTAATTTTAAAACTAATCCAATTTTTTTGAAGATTTATCTTCTTTGATAGAAATTTAATCTTGTTGGTTACAAATTAATCCGTTTATTTGACTATTTAACTATTTCGTTGAAATTTTATTTTACTTGGGGAAAAATTTATTTTTGTAACTAAAAATTTAAGTATGGGCGATTAATTCATTTTTTTGGTTACAAATTTGAATACTGGGTTAAAAATTACTTAAATATAAATAATTAGTTGAAAATTCGTTTTTTTTTGTTTAAAATTGATTTCTTTTGTTGCAAATTAGTTTTTTTTCATAATTAATTTTTTACCTGAAAATTCAACTATTTCATTTTTTGTCGGAAACTTACCTTTTAATTTTTTTAATTTAATTTAAATCGATGAAAAAATATTTTATTTGGGTGAAAATTTATTTTTCTAACTGAAAACTTAAGTATTTGGTTGAAAATTCGTCTTTTATAAAGAATATTAATCCCCTCAGTGACTAATTCAATTTTTTTAAACTGAACTATTGTGTCAAAAATTACTTAAATTCAAATATTTGGTTTTAAAACTTCATGAATTTTATTAAAAATAACTTTATTGGTACAATATTAATTTTCTTGGTGAGAAAGTCATCTTCAATTCATCTAAATTTAAAATCTTAAAAAAAAATTTTAAACTTAAAAACTTAAATAAAAGAGAAAAAATTCTGAAGAAATTAAAATATTTGGTTGAAATCTTCTTTCTTTGATATTTCTAATATTTTGTTGAAGATTCATGTATTTTGCTACAAATTAATCTGTTTTGGAAGAAAATTGATCTTCTTGGTTGAAGATTTATGTGTTTTTGAGAGAAATTTAACCTGTTTGGTTTAAAATTTATCTTTATTGTTGAAAAAGGATTTCTTTGGTTGAAAATTAGTTTTTTTTATTAAAAATTATTTTTTAAATAAAAATGAAGTATTTCATGTTTTGTCGAAAATGTATCTTTTTTCATAGAAATTTATTCTTCTGGTATAAAAATTTAACTATCAGGTAGAAAATTACTCAAATTCAAATATATGGTTGAAAACTGATCTAATTTGTTAAATGTTAATCCCTTTTGGTATGAAATAATTTTTTTGAATGAAAATTTATCTTTTTGGTAGAAAATTCATTTTGGTAGTTGTATATTTAATTATGAGGTTGAAAAACACGTAAGTTCAAGTATTTGGTTGAAATGCATGTATTTTGTTAAAAATTAATCTTTTTTTATATCAAATTTTAAAAGTAGCATAATTTTAAATCAAGCAGTTGATTTTTCAACCGAAATATATTTTAATAAAATATAAAAAACAGTTGGATTCAACAAAAAAAACGAACTTTCAGCTAAAGAGTACAATTTTTTGAGAAAATACATAGATTTTCAACTAAAAAGTTGCTAATCTCCACGCGACGATTTCGACTTCAGGACGCAAAGGTTCAAACCGGCAAATTCGCAGAATTCGCCAAATGAAACAAGCCAACTGAATTTAGAAGCTCTACATTTGAATTATTATTTGAATATTTTGGCTTAATTTAACTTTTCAGTTGTAAATTAAATAATTCAGTGACTCAAGATAATTAAATTTTACATTAATTTTCACAAGAAGATAATAAATTTAAGCCACATTTATAAAAAGATTTCACATGCTGACTTGCGTAGTTACGCATGCGTAAAACAAAAATAAACAAGTGGCGGGAAAATGTAAGGGTGGTAGATTAGAAGGAATGGCGAGTTCTACGTTGTTATTTTATTATAGCTCCTTAGAAAACCTAATTAATTACGTGAGGGTAATTTTTGACATTTCAGATTTTAGATTTCAACAGATTTATAAAGATTTCAAAGAATTTTAACGGATTTCGAGAGATATAATGGGTCTGAGAAAAAATAATTAATTTGCTTAATTAAATAAAAATTTGGTTGACAATTAAATTGTAATAAAATGATTTAGAAACAATGCTTGATACGATATTTTGGAATATTTAAAAATATTATTCAAAGCATTCAAAATCCCTAGATTTTAGAGGATTTTGTAATATTTAAAAACAAATTAACGGAATTTTAAAGGATTTTCGAATATGTTACACGTATTTTAAAGATTTCAATTATTTTTTTAATTAATTTAAAGATTTCAAGCGATCTCGTAATATTTTTAAATACTCCACGGAATCTCTAGAAATTTTAATGGATTTTCCACAGGTTTTAAAGGATTTCAAGGTATTTCCAGCGAGCTCAATCGTTTCAAAGAGATCTTAACATATTATGTATATGTTATACCTATGGAATTCTTAAGATTTTAAGAGTAAAAAATTCTAAGGGATTTACGAATTTTGAAAAGAGTTTAGTGAATTTTAAAGGATTTTAAGAGATTTGCAACTAAACAAATGATTAAATTTGACAAAAAAAATTTCAACAAAATAGTTAGGGTTTCAGACAAAGAGGACAATGTTTAATGTTAACGAAGTAGTTGCAGTTTTAACTAAGTACTTCAATTTGGAACCAAAAGAGAAGAATTTTTAACCAAATAATTCAATTCTCAATGAAACGGACGAATTTTCAACAAAATGCATGAATTTTGAACAAACTTGTGGCTTACCTATAAACAGAGTAAGCGATCTGTTTGGGTCAGAGTTCTGCGAAAATTTAATAAATCAATCATTATTTTTTTATACAAATTATTTATAAAAGTTTAAAGAACATTTTTTCATAATAATAAAGTTTTATAATGAAATACATAAATTTACAACTAAATATTTGAAACTCTAACAAAAAAGGTAAATTTTATACTAAAACAACAATTGCAATTTGCATCAAAATAAGTGAATTTTCAACTAAAAAAGAAAACATTTTCAACTAAAAATACAATATTTAAATTTTCTGTTAAGAAAATTAATTTTCAACAAAAAAAGTGCATTTTTCCATAGAATGGTTACATTTTTAGCCATAGAGATGAATTTTTGACTGACGTAATGATTATTCACCCAAGAAAATTAGTTTTTAACAAAATAGTATAACTTTAAACCAAAAAAGATTAATTTTCAACGAAAAATTGATTTTTATTATTGATGTAGGTTTTTTGACCCCGGAAATCAATAAATAATTTTAGATGTTCATGGTTATGTCTACTGATCTTAATCAATATTATTAAAATATTAATTAATCTAGATTAATCAATATTTTAATAATATTGTTTAAGACCCGTAGACAAAACCAATAACATCTAAAATTATAAAAAATTGAATAGTTAATATTCCGACTAAAAAATATTTTAATATTAAATAAAAAACATTCTAATTTAAACTAAAAAACAATTTTTAATAAAATACTTATATATATTTTTTTATATTAGTTAAACTTTTAAGCGAAAAATGATTTCTCAACCAAAAAGATTAATTTTTAACCATCAAGATTAACATTAAACCAAAAGTGACGAATTTAAAAATAAGTACGTGAATTTTTATCCAAATGTTTGATTTTTAAACAAAGAATCGAATTTTTAACGAAAAATGGAGAAGATTAATTTGAAGTTAACGAGTTTCTTATTTTTAAAAACTCATTTTCACCCAAATTATTTATAGTTAACCAAAGAGATGAATCTTTAACGAAGAATGTAAATTTTCATATTTAAAATTCCTCACAAAAAAATGTTTTTAATTAAAATCCATTCAATTGAGCCAAAAAGGATGAATTTTCAAAAATCATGTAATTTTTCTATTGCAAAAGATCAGTTTTTAATCAAAAATAAAACAAAAACAATTAAATGACCAATTTTCAATCAATGAGAAGAAACTTCAACCGATTAAAAGTTTGAATGAAAAACAGTTGAATTCTACAAAATGAAGACGATTTTTCTGCGAAAATTAAAATTTATTATGAAAAATTGGTTATTTAAATCAAATGATTAATAATACTTTATACTTAATTCGTTAAATAGACTCAAAGTGTCAGTTATTCAGTTTGAACAGAAAAAATTGAATATTTTAAGTAGAGTCAATTTTTTTGCATTTTCAAAACATTCAAATTAAAAAACAATCTGTTTTACAGAAAAACAGTCTCCTTGTTTTTGGTTGAATTCAACTGTTTTTGTTTAAAGTTTCATCGGGGTTTGGTTAAAAATTCGTCTGTTTTAGTTTAAAAATGAACCATTTGGATGAAAATTCATGCATTTTATTGAAAATTCGTCTCTTTTGGTTGAAAATTAATCTTGGCACTTAACAATTAATGTTTTAGGTCGAAAAATAGTTTTTTGGTTAAAAATTTGACTAATTTAAAAAAAAATTGTTTTTCCTTTCTCAAAAATTGATCTTTATATTTAAAAATTCAATTATGTGTTTGAAAATTGAACTTTTATTTAGAAAATTATTCTTCTTGTTTGAAGATTCATTTATTTTTGTGAAACATTCAAATACTTTAAAACAATTTCATTAATTTGTTAAAAATATTTTTTTCTTGGCTGAAAATTAATTTTCAAGTTAAAAATTTGACTTTTTGATAGAAAATTAATCTTATTATTTGAAATTTATTTTTTTTTATTTTTGAAAATTTAAGTATTTGGTCCAACCCTTATTTTTTTGGTCCAAAATGATTGTTTTTAGCTAAAAAATTAACTATCTTATTTTTGGTTTTGATCAATAAGTTTTTCACTCAAAAATTATGTATTTTATTTTTATTCACCTTTTTGCTTCAAATTCAACTGCACTTTATTTAACATTAAAAACTTTTTACGTAGGAAGATCAACTATTCAATTTTTCGTTGAAAGTTTATCTTTTTTTAGTTACAATTATACTATTTTTTTGTAAAGTATTTTTTTTGGGATTCATTACATTAGTTGAAAATTGATCTCTATGGCTAAAAATTCAACTACTCCATTGAAAAAATCGCTTCTTTGGTTGAAAAAGTTTTCTAATTTAGTTGAAAATTTGTTTGCTTTTAGTAGAGAAGTTATCCTTTTAATTAGAATTAAAATATTAAGTTGGAAAATTATGTATTTTGTTAAAAATTTGTCTTTCTAGTAAAAACTTAATCTTCTTGTTAGAAAACTCATCATTTTGGTTGAAAATTGAAGTATTTCATTTTTTGTTGAAAATTCCAGTATTTGGTAAAAAAATAAAGAATGTTATCAAAACATATAATTTCAATTTTTTCATTTACAATAATGTTAGGTATATGTGTAAAATTCAGAACTGTACAAGAAAAAGTTACTAGAATTTAAAATATTAGTTTCTTTCTCTTCAAACTGAATTACTTACTCTTTTAATTTATTTTACAAATGAACTATAAACTTTCATTAATTATTTGCATAAAAAAAGCTATTTTCTATTATCAAATTTAAATTTTCGCAGAACTCGGACCCGGCTTGCAATTTAAAAATAAAAAATTTTCTTTTTTAAACCTATTGTTGCTTCAAATTTACCGCCATTATAGATGGCGCTGCAGCTCGCGACTGCAAGAGCCCTCTACACCAATTAGTGAATGAGTGAGAAGAGGAGTGGGAGACGGGGAGAGAGGAAGAGGATGAAGAGTTTAGAGAGTTGTATGGTAATGGTAAAAATTCATTTGATTTATTATCTCCACTACTACACCGATACAATTTCAGTACTTTAAAATCACTCTGCCAAATGGTTGTGCAATTTAGATTAGATTTGATAAGAAAAGCACGAGAAGATAAAATTTTACGCGATAATGAATCGACAGTCAATCACGACAATCGTGTATAACAGTGCAGGTGCAGGTGATTGTGATAGCCGTGTTTTCAAGATGTGACTTCCAAAAATGAACAATGTTTGTACGAGATCCGTGTGGTATTATTTGTATAATAGTGACCTACATTGCTGTGTTTTACGCAGATTACGTCGTCGTACGATGGATAATTTTGCACACCATGCAAGACAGGTTGGTTTTCCGTTTTCATATCAATTGTCTCTCGTCTAGATCGAATAGAGAACATATCATTTCTGACGTTTTTGACAGGTTTCTTTTTTACTCTTTTTTCTTAAAATTGCACATTTTTTGACGGATATTTAGGGTGGTGACTTGATCGGAACGCCGGGAAATGATCGGGACTTGAACTTAAAAACCGGGAATTTATTTCTGATCGTCAAGTTTTCATTATTGTAATAATTTGTTTTCCACTTGGAAAAGTGATTTCAACTTTATCTACAATTTCAGGGCATATTAGTAAAAGTAATTATCGTTTTTAATTTAGGAAAGGGAGTTTCGATAAAAAAAAAATTTCACTTGGAACAGGGAATTTTTGACATGGAACGGGAATTTTTTAAAAGAATTGAAACAGGAATTTAGAAGTCAAAATTCGCCTCAATTTGAAACTTCCTTCTTCCAAATTGTAGAAAATGAAAGTACTTCAGTCGTTTTTGGTGTAAAAGTAGTATTTCGAAGAGGAAATATTTCTGAATCATAATATAAATTTTGTTTACATTTTTCGTTTGGAATTTTCACTTTTTTTCTTGAAAATTCAACTATATGCGGTGTAAAGGTAAACTCTTTTATTAAAAGTTAATTTTGTTTTTGGAAGATTCATAATTTTAATTGAAAATTCATCTATTTTTAAAAATGTCACTACTTTGTTGAAAATCAATTTTCATTTTTAAAAAATTAACTATTCTAGTAGAAAAATTAACTGTTTTCTGAAAATCCGATTTGACTATATATTTTATGAATAAAGTATAAATTTTTATTAATAATTTGCATCCAAAAAGTTAATTTTCATATATTAAATTTGAATTTTCACAGAAAAATCGTCTTCCTTTTTTGAATTTTATTTTTAATTCATTTTTTTAAATAAAAACGTACCTTTTTTATTTAGAATGTTACATAATTTGTTAAAAATTTGTCCTTTATGGATGAATTTAATGGCTCTTAATTTAACATCTTTTTTGGTTAAATTAATGTTTTTGGTCCAGAAATCATTTCACGGTGGAAAATTTAACTAATTTAAAAAAAATATAATTTTATTTTCTTTAAAATTGATCTTTTTGGTTGAAAATTCAACTATGTATTTGAGAATTGACTTTTTCAAAATGATTCTTCTTGTTTAAAAATTTATTTATTTATTTGTTAGAAATTGAACTACTTTGTTAAAATTTTTTTTTTTAAAATCAGTTTATTGACGATTCATAATTTTAGTTGACAAACATTTTTTTTTAATTTAATTATTTTGTTGAAAATTATGTTTTCTAGTTGATAATTAACGCCTACATGTTTGATTCAAAACTTAAATTCATTTAAAATTCAAATATTTGGTTTAAAATTCCTGTATTTTATTGAAAATTTGAATTTCTGGAAGAATATTCAAGCTTCTTCATGACTAATTCCTCTTTTTGGTTGAAAATCCCTTTGAAGATTTAAATATTTAGTTGAAAATTCACATACTTTATTAAAAATTCGTCTTTTTCTAGGAAATTCATCCTATTCGTTGAAAATTGTTTATTTTGGTTGAACGTTATTATTTTTTTACTTAGAATTAATTTTTCAGAATGAAAAAATAATTGTTCCATTTTTTGTCGAAAACTTATCTCTTTTGATAGAAATTTAATCTTCTTGGTTGGAAATTATACTGTTTTTGATTTGATTGAAAATTTAGTTTTTTAGTTGAAAATTTATCTCTTTTGGGTGAAAATTCAACTATTTGTTGAAAATCCGTCTTTTTTGGTAAAATACCACTTTTGTTACTTTAAAACTTCATCCTTTTGGTTAAAAATTAATTTCTGTGATTGAAAATTTAACTATTTTCCTGGAAAATCGTATGAAAATTTGAGTATTTTGTTTTTGGTGTAAAATTTATCATTTTAGTTGAAAATTCATGTATTTGGTTACAAATTAATTTTTCAAGTTGAAGATTTATCATATTAGTTGAAAATTCAGTTTAACTATTCCATTTTGTGTGGAAAATTTACATTTTTGATAGAAAAATAATCGTTTTCGTTACAAAATGTTCTAGAAAATGTAACTTCTATTTTTTGTCAAGAATTAATTTATTTGGTTGAAAAAAATATTGAGTTAAAACTCGTTCCTTAAATAAAAAATTCATCTTTTGGGTTGAAAATTACACTATTTTCTAAAAAATTCATATTTTTGACTGAAAATTCGTTTTTTTCAGTTGAAAATTAATTTTTCCGAAAAATGTTTTTTTTTTGTTTTTTTTTAATTTCCTTTTTTAACTGAAAATTAAACTATTCTAATTTTCGTTTGTAAATCTATCTTTTTTTAATTGAAAATTTATATATTTTATTGAAACAGTATCTTTTCTGGTAGAAAAGTCATCTTTTAGGTTTAAAATTGAATTATTTTGTTGAGGCTTCATTTTTTTGGTTGAAAATTGATACTTTTAACTGTTAAAATTCATTTCCTTAATTCAAAATTTATCTTTTTGATTTGAAAACTCAACTAAAAATTGTTTAAAATGTATTTAAAAACAATTTTTTTGCATTAATATTATTAATCTTCTAGATTAGTTGGATTAATACATAGAAGAGTGTAGAAATTAGGATCTTGTATCAACCTTGAATAAGGCACGGTTTAATGCGAATAATGTTTTCTAATACTTTGACTTCTTTTACCATTTAAATTTAGCGCCCTTTCCAATTTAGAGCGATACATTTTCCCGCGAAATTTAAATAGTGTAATTATTATTAATGAAGATAGAAAATACGATTTTTAGATTCTAAATAAAAATACTTATAAATGTTCATTAAATTCCCGAAGCACATAAAGGTCGAGAAAATTCTTATGATGTATCTGAAGTTCTGAACGTTCAAATGAACGAAACATTTTTTCCAATTCTATTTTATCGATAAATATTGTTTCAACTACAATTTGAGATATGCATTATAATTTTATTTTGGTAAATATATTATTTCAAATATAAATTAACGAAAATTTTAGCCATTTTCATAGTTTAAAAAGTCATCGGTCAATGAAATTTAAAATAATGGAATTCTAAAGCTAAAAAATTTTTCACTTGAGGTAATAAAAATTTTTAACTTCTAAAATTAAAATTTAAGTATATAAAAAAATATAAATCCAGGTTATCATTTCCAATGCTCTAAATTAAAAAATCAATCAACGAACTTTAAAATGTTCAAAATTATATAATTTTAAGGAAATTTTAAGCTTGAAACATTAAATATTGAAAAATTGCAAAAATTGTTATCTGAACACTTCTTAAATTAGAAATTCAATTTTTTTTTTTAAATAGTTTAAACATCCTTGGAAAGCTTCAAAATTTTATTTCAAAGTCTTGCGAAATCCAGAAGTTGTTTTAAATCTGTTTTAAATTTAAAATTATTTTGGAAAATTTTCAGAACTTCTAAATATCTGTCAAAATTAATTGCATTTTTTCTGTTATACAATTTTCAGAAAATCTTGCAAATTTTAGAAAATTTCTTTACAATTTGGGTGTATAAATAACAATTGAACATTTATTATTTGTAGGCGAAATTTGAGTAATTATATATTTTGCGTCTAGTAGAAATTTGAATTGATATTTCTGAACCTATTAAAAAAATTTGTTTTCTCTTTTTTAGAACATTTTCAAAATGTTGAAAAGCATATAACTTTTTGATATTTTATCGAATTTAAAAATGTCATTAGGATAATTTGCAATTCTTTTTGACGCGCATCAGAAAATTTGACAAAAATTTCTAAAACACATAAAAAAATTTTATTCAAATTTTGAAAAAGCTCAAGTTTTTTGAATTTTTGTCTGATCCAAAAATGTAACTGACATAGTTTCTAAATATATTTGATATCTAATGATGAGTTTAAATAAAATTTTTTAATCTTTTAGAAAAATATATATATATTATTTCGCTGAACATCTTCAAAACTATATAACTTTTCTAATCTTCATCAGAATAAAAATTTTTATTTGGATAATTTGCAATTCTTCTACCCATCTTTAAGAAACTTTGACAAAGCAGACGGGCAGACACCGATAAAATTTTATGATTTTTGGATTCTGTGAGTGCTGAAATGTAAAGATCCGTTAAAAACCAGAGATCGAAAATTTGGACGACATTACACTCTCATGAATGAGAATGTAAAAATTAGATTCTTTTCAAGAATTGTTAAAGGCTTCAAAAGAATAAAAATATTTTCTTAAGATTCATAGGAAAATTAAAAATAATTTTTCATTTTTAAAAATTATTTTGAGACTATATTTAAAAAGTTTTTCAAAGATTTACACAAGGTTTTCAAAAAAGATTCTAGAAGATTTTAAGAAAACTTTATAAAATTTGCATGATAATTTTAAATCTTTTTAAAAATCCTAAATATTTCTTAGAATTATTCAAATTTTGTTTACAAATGTTCATTTGTAAATTATACATCAAAATTAAAAAATGTCACTTACAAAATTAAGCATTTTTCAAATACAAAAATTAAAATTGTAACATTCAAAGTTTAAAGGCTCTTCGAAATTTTAACGATTCCAGGCTTTCTATGTAAAACAATTCAGTTAAAGATTCTTTACTTTTAAATATTTAGTTTCAATTTACATGTCTTAAATAAAAATTAAAATAGTCTTAAATATTCAATAATTAATCTTTTTTTTTTAATTAAAAAATTCGAATTGAATGGGTGAAAAATTGAATATTTTAAACTGAAACAATGTTTTAAATTTAATAAAATCGTTTAATTATGAAAATATCATTATGAAGTTATTTTTAAGTTGAAAATAGTTGATAAACTTTCAGTCACACGTTCATATTTGTTTCATGACTAAGAATTTCAAATTGAAACTATTTTAAAAACTGGTTTAAAATCGTTTTGTCAAATCTTTTTTGTTCACTTTTAATTACGTAAAGTACAGATGAATAAAAAATTATTTATTTATTGAATAAAAATGTTTTTTATCAAAAATTTTCAACATCAAAGCCTTTTATTATTTATTTGTTCAAGTCTTCAAGAAAGCATTTAAAAATTCTTTAAATAAAAAATGAATGTTTAAAAATAAAAATTTTCAATGTAAGAAAATTTTGAATTACGTTTTGTAAGCTAAATAATAGCGTAACTGAAAAACATAAAAATTCTACTAATTACTTAAAATCTGTTGAAATCGAACGTGGACAGATTTCTCTTCTACAAATTTGTAAAATTCCCGGTAAAAAAAAATCACCGTCATTTCCCGGTTTTTCCCGGTCTTAAAAAATTCCCGGTCCAGCGGCCACCCTGATCTTTAGAACACTAATAGTGGTCAGCCTGATAATAGACTCCTTCTACTATCGGCGAGAAAACTATAGGCATCTGCCTTTGAAGCTTAACTCTGTCAAAAAAAATGCTAGCGCAACAAAAAAAAAACAGTCATTTAAAAGCTAAAAGTGTTCTACGTTAATGAGCTTGATGACGTTTATGTAAAAATAATTTTGTGCTTAGCAGACTGAAAAATGTAAAAAAAGTCAGGATTTTCGGATACATTTAAGAACAGTCAAGTTTAGAGCATTATTTCTTATACAAGGAGCGATGGGAAAAATTTGAAAAAATTCACGAGTATGAAGAAAACTGTTGTGAACTAGTTGCAGTTGAGAAATTTCAAAAATATTAAAAATTGTTACTTAAAAGTATAAAAATGTGCAACTATATTATCTTCAGTTTTAATACAGATATTAAAGCGATTCAAACTGTAATGGATAGGCTCTGAATTTAGTTTCAATCACCCGGAAGGACGTGTTAGTCTTATTTTTTGTGAAAATCGCAATATTTTTATACATTTTTTTTTGTTGGAAAACAAGTGACAGAAAGCAGGGGGGTGGCGTTTTTTTTTACTGCCGACCGCTGGTCCCTTTCTTCGTCCCGTGGCCAGGTGTCATCCAAGCATTCAGAACCAGGGGTCGAAGAATGGCACCAGCGGTCGGCAGTAAAAACAAAAAAAGGGTCCCCCCTGCTTTCTGTCACTTGTTTTCCAACAAAAAAAATGTCTAAAAATAACGCGATTTTCACAAAAAGAAGACTAACACATCCTTTCGGGCGATAGAAAATAAATACAGAGCCTATCCATTACAGTTTGCAGTTTGAATCGCTTTAATATCTGTATTAGAACTGAAGATAATATAGTTGCACATTTTTTTACTTTTAAGCAATAATTATTATAATTTTTTTAATTTCTCAACTGCAACTGGTTGCAACAGTTTTCCTCATACTCATGAATTTTTTCAATTTTTTCCGATCGCCGCTTGTACAAGAAATAATGCTCTAAAATTGACTGTTCTTAAATGTACCCGAAAATCCTTACTTTTTTTTACATTTTTCAGTCTGCTAACGCAAAAATTTTTTTACATTAACGTCTTCAAGCTCATTTACGTATAACACTTTCAGCTTTTATATGACAGTTTTTTTGTTGCGCTAGCATTTTTTTTTTTGACTGAGTTGTAAAGCATCAAAGGCAGATGCCTATAGTTTTCTCGCCGATAGTAGTATGAAATTGAATTAAAGCTGTTCAGTTTTTGTATACTTTTTCAGCCTCTGGGGTCCTTTTCACGTAGTAATATTCAATACGGTTGTTTTGATGCTGATGATGTCGCATCTGAAGGCAGTTTGCAGCGATCCGGGTGTAGTTCCTTTGCCTCAGAGTAGAATGGATTTTTCCGATATTCACACTGCCGGATCTGGTCTAGAAGAAGGTGATGAGAGAGATGATTGGACTGTCTGCACTAGGTGTGAAACTTACAGGCCTCCACGCGCTCATCACTGCAGAATTTGTAAAAGGTGCATTAAACGAATGGATCATCACTGTCCATGGTAAACTATTTATATTTTTTTATTATTATTTTATTTTCAGGGTTCAGGGTGGACGCTGAACCGGGAAATGAAAGCAAATTGATTTTTTGACCGGGAATTTTACAAATTTTTATTTTAAAAAAATCAGTACAAGTTTGTTTTATCCACTTTTTTAAATAATCAGTTGAATTTTTATATTTTTCAATGATGATATTCAGTTTACAATGCGTAGTTTGGAAAAATTTCACTTAGACATTTTCCATTTTGAATTTTAATTTTTAAGTGTACATTTTTCATTTAAAGAATTTTAAAATACAGTTTTAAAGTCTTAACAAATTAAAAATTAGTTTATTTCACAAGGGGACTCGGAATCAGTTCACAATTTTATCATTTTCAGATTTTAACGTTAAGAATTAAACTGTTTCGATTTGAAAGTCTTATTAGTTAAGAAATGTAAACGCCAAACTAAAACTTTATAAACTATTCTCAATTTTTAAATATCTTCAAAATAATATATTCATAATTAAAGGCTTTTATTAAATTAAAAAAATTGTTTTATTCTAAAATTTGAACGTGAATTTCCTCGAAGAAATTCGAGTAAGTTGGAAGAGATATTTAGAAGGTCTGAATATATTAAAAATTAATATAACATTTGAAATGATTCCAAATAATTTAAGCCATGGCCTAATTTAAACAAAATATAGATCTTTGCAGATTTCGAGCAAAAAATGTAGAAGCTTTTTAATAATTATAAAATTGAAAATTACCTTTTATTTTGAAAAACTAATTTTAAGAGAATATTTAAAAAGATTTCGAAAATTGTCAAAACTGATTCTGAAAGATTTTAATGGAATATTTTTTTATTTTGCAGGTTAAAAAAAATTATGAAAGATTTGAATCATTTCGATGTTTAGAAGTTCTGAAATGATTTATAAAAAAAATAATAATAAAATTTGAATAAATGTAAAACAACATGTAAATGTTTCAAGATTTTAAAATAACATTTTTGAAGCTTTTTGAGGGTTTTTAAACTATTTAAAATGAACAAAACTAACTTTTAGTTCAAGAAGTATTCAGTTTATAAAAAAATGTAATCGTTAAATTTTTTTTATATTTCTAGCTTAAATTGACCTAAAATCATTTCCAGCTTAGTTTTTATTACTTAAAATGGATTTTTTAAAGTTTTACAGTTAAAATTTTTTAATCTCCTTGGCCGTCAAAAATTTTTGCGAACCGTGAAAAGACCGGAAATTTTTCTATGTTATTAAAACGGTCACCCTGAGGGTTGCTACAAATTTTAATTAAAAAATTCGCAGAAAATATCATCATGATAATCAGTTTAAAGTTCTTTTTTATTATAATTTTAATTTTAAAAAGTCGACACTTTAAAATGAGATTATTATTTACCGGTTAGTTGTTTATAATTTCGAATTTTCAGGTTCGTGGTAAGTTAAGAAAATGTCTCAAATTTCGTTAAATAAGAAATGATAAATTTCTTGGTAAATATTTTATGTATCTATTCAATTAATTTATTACTTTACAATAAATATATGAAATATTATTCAATTTATTGAAATTTTTTAAAACAATTTGATTGAAATTCATCTCTTTCGGTAGAAATTTTACCTATTTTAGTTCAAAGTGCAACTCTCTGATTCAAAATTAATCTGATACAGTTGAAAAGTAACGTATTTTGAAGAAAATTCGTCCGTTTTGATAAAAAATCAATTTTTTTGGTTAAAAATAAGTGTTCCTGTATTTTATTTTAAATTAATTCTTCTTTGTTGAAATTTCAACTATTACATATTTCGTTGAAAATTCATCTTTTATGGTGAAAATTAAATTACATGGTTCAGAGTTCAAATACATTCTTAAAAGTTCATTTTTTTGTTTGAATATTAATAATTTTACTTAAAAACTCATTTTGTGGTTGTTGAAAATTGACTTCTTCAACTGAAACTGTAACTATCA
Source organism: Belonocnema kinseyi (assembly GCF_010883055.1). Classification (NCBI taxonomy): domain Eukaryota; kingdom Metazoa; phylum Arthropoda; class Insecta; order Hymenoptera; family Cynipidae; genus Belonocnema; species Belonocnema kinseyi. Next base: position 39,843,901 of record NC_046666.1, on the reverse strand, counting down.
TATTGTACATTCAACTGCTGGTTGAAAATTACCTTTTTCGTTTAAAATTCTCATTCTTGGGTTGAAAATTCCACAATTTTGTGCAAAATTAAACTATTTCTTACAAAATTAAACTGTTTTGTAGAAAATTTAACTAGTTTAATATTAGATAAAAACTGAAAATTTTTGGTTTAAAAATTCAACCATTTAATTGCCACATTTTTAGAAACTAAAATAATATAAACTAAAAATTAATAAAATGCAATTTGGACAAACATTACATCCATTGTTTAAATTATTTAGTTTAAAATTTATGTAGTTTGTTGAAAAATCCTGTTTTTGTAGAAAATTCAACTATATGTATTTAAAAAAATTCGCCTTTTCTGGTAGAAAATTAATTTTCTTGGTTGAAATTTCAACTAGTTGGTTAACAATTTATGTATTGTTTGAAAATTCGTCTTTTTTTGGTAGAAGCACGCTTTTTTGCTTAAAACTGTTTTATGATAAGAAACTAATGTTTGCAACTGAAATTGTAACTGTTTTGTTGAAAATTCAACTGATTTGTTAAAAACTAACTTTTTTTATTAAAAATTATTTTCTGGTAGAAAATTAATTATCCTGATTGAAACTTTAACTACTTGGTTAAAAATTTATTTTTTTCGTAGCGAAGTCATGTTTTCTGGTAGAAAATTAATCTGTTTCGATTAAAAATTAACTTTTTTGTTGTAAATTCAAAATTTCGGGTTGAAAATTCTGTTTTAGTAGAAAATTGAACTTCTTAATTAAAAATTCCACTATTTGTTTGAAAATGTTTATATTTTCAAAAATTTGCTTTTTTCTGATAGAAAATTAATCTGCTTGATTAAAATTTCAACTAGTTGGATAGAAATTTATGTTATTTATTTATTCGCCCTTTTTGGTAGAAAAACAATTTTTCTAACATTGTTTTTTGTTAAAAAATTAATTTTTCCACTCAAATTTTTAATATTTTGTTGAAAGTTCAACTGATTTGTTAAAAATTAACTTTTATTAAAAATTATTTTCTGGTAGAAAATTAATTATGCCGATTGAAACTTTCACTACTTGGTTAAAAATTTATTTTTTTCGTTGCGGAGTCATCTTTTCTGGTAGAAAATTAACCTGTTTTGATTAAAAATTAACTTTTTTGTTTTAAATTCAAAATTTCGGGTTGAACATTCTGTTTTAATGGAAAATCGAACACCTTGATTAAAAATTCCACTATTTGTTTGAAAATGTTTATATTTCAAAAATTTGTTTTTTCTGATAGAAAATTAATCTGCTTGATTAAAATTTCAACTGTTTGGATAGAAATTTATGTTTTTTATTGATTCGCCCTTTTTGGTAGAAAAAAATTTTTTCTCACATTGTTTCTTGTTGACAAATTAATTTTTCCAACTAAAATTTTTAATATTTTGTAGAAAGTTCAACTGATTTGTTAAAAATTAACTTTTATTA
>NC_046666.1:39817762-39842346 GCF_010883055.1 Belonocnema kinseyi | reverse complement strand
TTGAAAATGTTTATATTTTCAAAAATTTGTTTTTTCTGATAGAAAATTAATCTGCTTGATTAAAAATTCAACTACTTGGAGAGCAATTTATGTTTTTTTATTAATTCGCCCTTTTTGGTAGAAAAACATTTTTTCTCACATTGTTTCTTGTTGACAAATTAATTTTTCCAACTAAAATTTTAAATATTTTGTAGAAAGTTAAACTGATTGATTGAAAATAAACTTTTTTTTATTTAAAATTCTTTTCTGGTAGAAAATTAATCTGTTTTGATTAAAAATTAACTTTTTTGTTTTAAGTTAAAAATTTCGGGTTGAAAATTCTCTTTCAGTAGAAAATTGAACTCCTTGATTAAAAATTCCACTATTTGTTTGAAAATGTTTATATTTTCAAAAATTTGTTTTTTCTGATAGAAAATTAATCTGCTTGATTAAAAATTTAACTAGTTGGATAGCAATTTATGTTTTTTCATTAATTCACCCTTTTTGGTAGAAAAACAATTTTTCTTACATTGTTTTTGTTTAAAAATTAATTTTTCCAACTAAAATTTTAACTATTCTGTTGAAAGTTAAACTGATTGATTGAAAATAAGCTTTTTTTATTTAAAATTCTTTTCTGGTAGAAAATTAATCTGTTTTGATTAAAAATTAACTTTTTTGTTGTAAATTCAAATTTTAGCGTTGAAAATTCTGTTTTGGTTGAAAATTGAACTTCTTGATACAAAATTTCATTATTTGTTTGAAAATGTTTATATTTTCAAAAATTTGTTTTTTTTTCTGATAGAAAATAAGCTGCTTGGTTATAAATTTATGTTTTTTTAATTCGCCCTTTTTGGTAGAAAAACAATTTTTTAAAATTAAAATTTTGTGTTTTTTTAAAATTAATTAATTAAATTAATTAAATTAATTAATTAAATAAAATTTTAAATGTTTTGTTGAAAGTTCAACTGATTGATGGAAAATTAACTTTTTTGATTAAAAACTCTTTTCTTGTAAAAAATTAATCTGTTTTGAATAAAAATTAACTTTTTTGTTGTAAATTCAAATTTTCGGATTGAAAATTCTATTTTGGTAGAAAAATGAATTTCCTGTTTAAAAATTCCACTATTTTTTGACAATGTTTATCTTTTAAAAAATTTGTCTTTTCTGGTAGAAAATTAATCTGCTTAATTGAAAATGGAACTAATTAGTTAGCAATTTATGTATTGTTTTTTCAATTTTCCCTTTTTGGTAGAAAAACAATTTTTTTTTAAGCAAGTTTTGGTTAAAAAATTAATTTTCCAACTAAAATTTCAACTATTTTGTTGAAAATTCAACTAATTAGAAGTAAGTTACCTTTTTTGTAGAAAGTTCATATTCTCGTCTTAAAATTTCATGCATTAGTTGAACGTGTTTGTATTTTCTTGAAAATACGTCTTCTTTGGTACAAAATTAATCTTCTTTTTTGAAAATTTAACTATTTGGTAAAAAATATATATATTTTGTTGAGTATTCGTCTTTTTTGGTAGAAAAATAATCTTTTTTAAAAATTAATTAGACAGAAAAATTTACATTCTTTAAAATGGGCTATATCAGTTATTTAAAATTTAGTCTTAGATTGTTCGCAGGGAAAATAAAAAATTTGTCAGGGAAAGTCAAATTTTGTAGCGGGCCGGATTTAGTTTATAAATTTATTTAATTTCGTTTATTATAATTATTTTGTAGATTGCTTCCAGTATTTGGTTATTCCATACATAATTAAAATTGTAATTTATTTCTTTATTTCAAGGATAAACAACTGCGTTGGAGAAAGAAATCAAAAGTACTTCATACAATTTTTGGTTTACGTCTGCATGTTGGCTGTTTACGCAATCACTCTTGTGATTTTTTCTTGGGTAAACGAATGTCCTCTCTGCAGTAACGACATAGCTGTAAAACAAAGTCGAATGTATGTATACTTTTTTTTTATTTATCGAAAATTAAAAAAATATTTTCAGTGAAAGGATAATTCTCATAAACGAGATGACGCACAGTGGTTCAGAATTGGATTTTTCTGGAAAAATCAGTCTACAAGTCATAATTTTTATTCGATTTAAACAGATTTTATTTTTTGCAAAATTTTATGCAAACAACAACTTATTAATTGTTATTAATTATTTTAAAAAGAAAAAACTTTTTCTGCTTGAAAATTTCAACTTCGAGGATATGTTTATAAAATTTTTTGATAACAGTAACAATTCTTTATTTTTGTAATTTTTTTGTTACTAGATGACTTTTTTGTAATAAATTTCGGAAATTAACACAAAACATTTTTCCCGGGTTAAAATATTTTTTTCTGAAAACAACATTTTTCTACATTTTTTACATAGGATTTTGAAAATACAAAAAATCGACCTAAAATGAATAAATGGGAAATTTATTCTGCTTCAATTAAAAAAAAAGTCTAAATCGAATAAAAATGCGAAAAGAATTTCAACAATTATTTAATTCTAACCAATTTTCTTTAATATTAATACGAAATTTCCCAAAGATCTGGGATTTTTGTAACCATATGAATTTGAAAATTGCAAATTTACCATCAATTACTAAAATAATTGTCAAGACCTCAAAATAGGTGAGACTAAAAAAAAAACAGTTTTTCATAATTCTATGACTTCAAGGTTTGCTACGTCTATTTTCGAAAAAATTCCAGATCAACTTTTTAAAAAATCCAGTCAATTGAATTCTATTTAACGAAATTCTAATGATCGCAAACTAATTTATCAATAATTTCTTATGCAATTATTAATTAATGTAAATATATATGTTTCCAAATTTTTTAAAATGAATTTAATTGCCTGTTTTTAAGGAGAACAGGAATTTTTATTTTCTGAATTCATAAAAGTTATTTTTTCACTAATAAAAGTAATATGAGTATAATATTTCAAGATATTTGTTTTAGAAATTTTGTATTAATATTATTGGAAATTGTTTAAAATTCAGAATTTTTTGAGAAACATTTACATTTGAAAAAAATGGTTTACATCAAATTAATGAATTTTAAACAATTTTCGTTAATATTAGGACAAAATTTCTAAAAAAAAAGTCTTGAATTATTATAATAATATTTTGTTAGTAAAAAAATCAATTTGTATGAATTAAAAATGTTTAAATTCGCCACCGTAAAGGACTAAAATAAGTTTTAAGACTTTAAAATAGATGCGACTAGAAAAATTCTCGTAATTTTTTAAAAATGCAATGACTTTGCCAGGTTTTCTTTTGAAAAAATTCCTTTTGTCCTTAAAATAAAACAGGCAATTCAATTCAATTTCAAAAACATTCTACTGTCCTAAAAAATATGAAATTTCGAAAATTTTAATCTATTCTTATTAATGTTAATGCAAAATTTCTAAAAAGTCTGGAATTATTATTATCATATTATTATAGTAAAAAAATAAATTGTTATGAATTATTCGAAAAGTAAAAATTCGACTTTTGAAAAAGGTCCAGGTCTACTTTAAAAAAAGTCATTTAATTTATATTTTAAAACATTCAACTGATCGCAAAGTAATTTACCAATAATTCGTTATAACATTAATTATTAATGTAAATGTGAATGCTTTTGAACGATTATTAAAATTTAAACAATTCTGATTGAAATTAATATAAAATTTAAAAAATGTTGGAATGATTATAATAATTTTATTGTTATTATAGTAAGAAAAATAAATTCGTATGAATTCGTAAATTAAAAATGAAGGATTTTCAACAATTGTTCAATTCTAAACAATTCTCATTGAGAGTAATGTAAAATTTCTCAAATTTCTGGAATTATCATAATAATTCTATTTTTATTATAGTAAAAAAATCAATTCGTATTAATTCGGAAATCAAAAATTCGCCGTAAGGCTTTGAAGTATATGCGCGATTACAAAAATTGCTAGGACTTTTTTTTAAGTCAGGAAATTTTTTCTACAACTTGCTTGAATTAAAAAAAATATATATATTTAAATTTAATTTAAAACATTAAATTAAAAATTTTTAAAATTACATTTTTTTTTAACCTAAAATTTAATAATTCTATCTTTTTGTTAAAAATTTATATGTTTTCACTGAATTCAACTGTTTTTAAATAAAAATAAAAATATTGTTTGATTGAAATATCAACTAGCACATTTTTGGTAGAAAATTCATATTTTTTGGATGAAAATAAAATTTTTTGTTAAAAATTAATTTTGTGGTTGAGGATTCATAATTTTAATAGAAAATTCATCTTGTTATTTGAAAATTAAAACATTTTGAAAGAAAGATTGTTTTTTATCGAAAATTAACATTTTTTAAAGTGAAAATTAAATTATTCTAATAGGAACTAAATTTAAAATTCATCTATGTGGTCACACATACATTTTTCAATTAAAGATTTAACAATTAAATTTTTAGTTTGATGTTTTTTTTTTTAGTTGAAATTTCGTCTTTTATGTAAGAAAATTATTCTTTTTTGTTAAAAATTCAACTATTTCAGTTAAAGATTCATAATTTTAATAAAAAATTTAGCCATATTTTGGGAAACTTTTTTTTTGATAGAAAATGAATTTTTTGGTTAAAAATTTAATAATTCCATATTTGTTAAAAAGTTTATCTTTTTCAGTTAAAAATTCATGTATTTTATTGAAATATTGTATTTTTGTCATAAAATTAATCTTTTTGGTTCAAAATTAATCTTTTTAAAGAAAAATTCAAATGTCCGAGTTAAGAATTCATCACTTTAGTTGGAAAATCGTTTTTTTTTCTCGAAAAAGAATTTTTTATTCGAAAATTTAATTATACCATATTTGGTTGAAAGTTTTTCTTTTTTAATTGAAAATTCCAATTATTCTATATTTGATTGAAAATTTATCTTCTTTTAGTTGAAAATGCATGCGTTTTCTTGAAAATTTACATTTTTGGTTGAAAATTAATTTTTTAAACTAATCCATTCGAATTGAAAATCCATTCGAGTTGAAAATCCATTCGAGTTGAAAATTCATCTATTTTGTGAAAATTTCTGATTTTTTTGTCGAAAATTGATAATGTAATATATAATATAATAGTATCATTATATAAATATTATTATATAATAGAATTATATTAAATGCAATTTAAACTGCTAAAAGTTCCTAACTTTTCAAGTAAAATAATTGAATTTTCAACAAGATATATGACTTTTTATCTGAATACGTGCATTTTCAACTCAAAAGATTAATTTTCAATACAAAAAAAAAAAACGATTTCTCGACAAAATGTATGAAATTTCAAACGAATAGTTGAATTTTTAACTAAAAAAAATCAATTTTCAACCAAATAGTTTGAATTTTGAATTGCAAAATATTAGTTTTCATCAAAAGATGGAATAGTTAAATTTTCAGTTAAAACAATTTTCCAGCAAGTTTTTTTTAACCTAAGTGATGAATTCTTAACTAATATAATAAATATTCAACTGAAAGAGAGTAATATTAATTTGTTTTAAATTAATTTGTGACAAAAGAGTTTAACTTTCAACCGAAACAATTAAATTTCAGCTAAAATGATGAATTTTTGTTGAAATACTTAAATTTTCAATTTTTTTTTTAATTAAATTTTTTAACTGGAAAATCAAATATACTCTTTTTGGTTAAAAATTGATCCTTTTTAGATAAAAATTCGTCTTTTTATATCTTTGAAAGTTGACGTTTGTTATTAATTTAAGAATAAAGTATTTTGTTAAAAATTCGCCCTCTTTGTTAGGAAATTTATTTATATTTTTTGAAAATTCAATAGTTTTTTTCCATTGTTCTCTCTTAATCTTTCTTAGATGAAATTTAAACTCGTGTTGTAAATACGTCTTTTTTCGTTGAAGACAACTGTTTTTAATTAAAAATTAACATCTGTTTTGGTTGAAATATCAACTAATACATTTTTCGTTCAGAATTCCTGTTTTTTTAAGGAAAATTTAATGACTTGGTGGGAAGTGATAACTCTTTTGTTAAATATTAATTTTTTGTTGAAGATTCATAATTTTAATTGAAAATTCATCTTTCTTGCTGAAAATCGAACTATTTTGTTCAAAAAATTTTTTTCTTTGACTGAAAATGAATTTTATTATAAAAAAATTTAACTATTCCAGTTAAAAATTTAACAATTTTCTTTAAAAAAATTTTGAAATAATTTTTCCGAGTATAATTTTTAACCAAATAATAATAAAAATAAGTGAATAATTTCTACCCAGAATAAATAAAAATTATTTATTTTTAGTTAAAAAAATTAATATTCGAAAAAATGAGTTTTCAACAACATAGATACATTTTTAATTTTTAAATTTGGTTTTTGAATAACTGCTTGAGTGAAATTTCAAGCTTAAAAAGTTTATTTTTAACCAAAATTATAAATTTTCAACCAAAATTCATCATTTTTTAAAAATAAAAATTTAATTAATTGGGTTAACAAAATTAATTTCCACCAACAAAAAACGAATTTTCAACAAAATAGTTTAAAGTTTCAACTGAAAATTTAACCATTCCAGTTGAAACTTTAAACTATTTTGTGGAAAATTCGTTTTTTGTTTGTGGAAATTAATTTTTTTAACTGCAAATTTAGCTATTCTACTTGAAAGTTTCAACTATTTTGTTGAAAATTCTTCTTTTTTTTTTTGGAAATTACTTTTTCTAATAAAACATTTGCATACTAAATTTTTTATTAAAAATTATATATGTTTTAGTTGAAAATTCATGCCGTTGAGAATTCTTTTTTGTTAAAAATTCAACTATACCAGTTAAAGATTCATAATTTTAATTGAAAATTTAATTATTCCATATTTGGTTGAAAATTTATCTTTTTTAGTTGAAAATTTATGTATTTTATAGAAATTTTGTATTTTTGTTATAAAATTAATCTTTTTATTGAAAAATGCAAATGTTCAGTGACAGATTCATCACTTTAGCTGAAAAATCGTTTTTTTTCTTGACGAATAATTTTTTATTCGAAAATTTTAATATTCCATAGTTGATTGAAAATTTTTCTTTTTTAGTTGAAAATGTATGTGTCTTCTTGAAAATTTGCATTTTTTGCTAGAAAATTAATTTTTTTAACTCAAAATTTAACTAATCCATTCGAATTGAAAATGCATTCGAGTTGAAAATTCATCTATTTTGTACAAATTTCTTCTTTTTTTTTTGTCGAAAATTGATTATGTAATATATAATATAAAATGTATTATTATATAAATATTATTATATAATTGTATTATATTAAATACAATTTAAACTGCAACAAGTTCCTTAGTTTTCAAGTAAAACACTTGAATTTTCAACAATTTTTAACTAAATAGTTGCATTTTAAACCCAAAAGATTAATTTTCAATAAAAAAAAAAAAAAACGATTTCTCAAGAAAATATATGAAATTTCAAAACAAATAGTTATATTTTTAACTTAAAAAGAACAATTTTCAATCAAATAGTTTGAATTTTGAATTGAAAATTGTTAGTTTTTATCAAAAGATGGAATAGTTAAATTTTTAGTTAAAAAAATTAATTTTCCAGAAATTTTTTTTTTATCCCAAGTGATAAATTTTTAACTAAAATAATAAATATTCAACTAGAAGAAAGTAATATTAATTGAAACAAAAAAATGAATTTGTGACAAAAGAGATTTTAACTTTCAACCAAAACAATGAAATTTCAGCTAAAATTATGAATATTTAATTGTAATACTTAAATTTTCAATCAAAAAGATTAATTTTCGAATACCAAGATTAGTTTTTAAACAAGAAGATTACGTCCCTACCAAAAAAACACGATTTTTCAAAAAAATACATGACTTTTTAACTAAAAAGACAAGTTTTCAATCAAGTAATAAATATTCAACTGGAACAGATTAAATAAAAAAATGTATTTGTGACAAAGTTGTTTAAGTTGTCAACCAAAACAATTAAATTTCAGCTAAAATGATGAATATTTAATTGGAATACTTAAATTTTCAACTAAGAAAGACAAGTTTTCAACCAAGTTTTTGATTTTTAACTAAAAAGATCAACTTTGAACCAAACTGATGAATTTTTAAATTAAAATGGTGAATCTTCAACTGGTTAAATTAAAAAGAAAATAATAATTTTCAGCATGAGTTGAATTTTCAATTGAGAACGGTTTTTCGGAAAAGATAGAGAAAAAATGCTAAGAAACATTTGAATTTTCAAGCAAAAAGGTAATTCTTCCTATACCATAAAAGAACAAATTTTCAACAAAATACACGAACTTTGAACCAGAAAATTAAATTTTCAACTGCAAACGGTCAATTTAGAAAAAAAAACAGAATAGTTCAATTTTCAGGTAAAAAAATTAATAAAAAAAAAAGAAATTTCAACAAAGTTGTTAAATACAATAATATAAAGCTACTTTTACTGATAAAGTGTCATTACTCTTCCAATGTAGATTGCAAATAGAAAAAAAAATTAATCACACTTTCGAAAAAATTCCCCGACTTAAAAAAATGCCGCAATTTTTTCTTCCAAACTCAACTGTTTCAGTTAAAAATTCATTATTATTATTTTTATTTTAATTAAAATTTCACTAATCCCTTGTTGGTTGAAAATCTATCTTTCCTAGTTGAAAATTTAACTACCTGATTGAAAATTATACACGAAAAAATGTCTTGAGTTACCTGGAAATGTCAGGGCATTTTTTTGTAGACAACCTGGTTAATAAAATCTTCAAATTTGAATTCCCGAAAAAAAACCCTGAACCTGAAGTTTTTTTCTGACAAAAAAAATGGTTAAATTTCAGATTACACTGTGTAATATTGGTGCTGGAAGCAGCATTATTTGGCATGTTCGTCGTAGCAATTTTAGTCGATCAATTCCAAGCGATTCTGGGTGATGAAACTGCAATCGAAAGAATCCAAGGACATCATCATCATCATCATCATCACAAAACAACCCCGCCTCGAACATTCACTCTACTTTCCCAAGTTTGTGGAAAAAGTCATCCAGCTTTGTGGCTCTTGCCTTGCCACAATCCGCCACGATATTCGTATCGACGAGAAACTTTGATAAACCACGATGTCTGAATTTTCGTAGAATTCTCAATTCTACTTCAATTTTTGTAAGCTCTTCGGTGCTGGTTTCCCACTTCTAACAAACTTAAAATTGCGCACTTTGTAAATCGTGGAGATCGAGATTTTTCAAATTTCTCTGTGAGTCGTTAGCTTTTTTATAAAATCAAGAACGTATTTTAGTATAAGTATTTCTAACTTTAGGAAAATCACGTACATCGATGATGATACGAATGCCAGACTGCAATTTCTTGCTTTTGTCTTTTATTATTTTAAATGTAGAATTTCTAGATTCTCCTTTATTTCCCGATTCTTCCATTGCAATGGGAAGAACGATAGTGTAAGACTGTAAATATTGATTACTGGAAGCCTCTCCTCTTGTAATACTCAGATTAATCAAAAATTTTCTGCAATTGATAGTTCGCTTTTTGGATAAGATTTTTTTTTTATTGTTATAGGTGTGAAAGAATAATCAGGTGTCTACTCAAATAATGGGGGACAAATCTCTTGACAAATGAAGGTTTTTTTCGGGTATAATTTTTTATATTGAGGAAACATACAAATTTTTTTTTTCAACAATCGACTCGGAATATTTATTTTTCGCGAGTTTATTATAAATAATGTTTGTTTTTAAGTTTCTAGAGATTCAATTAATATTATTTTTAATTTGAAATACTTTGACAAAATATATATCATTGATTGAATTCGTCCGTAAAGTCTTTGAATTTTAATGAATTTGAAAAATTGAATTGTAAATTAAATAAGAAATTCAATTAAACTTAAACCGCTTCAAATTCATAACTACTAAAGTAAAAATATTGCATTTTCAACTAGATAGATGAATTTGTAACTAAAAAGATTAATTTTATACCAAAAAAAGACGATTTTTTCAAGAAAATCCATAAACTCTCAACCAAATGGTTGAATTTTTAATTAAAATGGTAAATTTCCAATCAAATAGTTAAATTTTTAAGGAAAAAAGATCAGTTTCAGCCAAAAATGGAATAATTAAATTTTCAAATAAAAAATTATTTTTTCACCGGAAAAACAAGTAATTTTGAATAAAAGTGATGAATTTTAAACTAAATTGATGAATATTCAACTGAAAAAAATGAATTTTTAACAAAAAATAATTCCTTTTATTTTTTAGTTCAAAATTCAACTATTTGGTTGAAAATTCATCTTTTTGTTTTAAAGATCTACTTGGTTTAAAGTTAATTTATTTAATTTTTTTTTTTTAATGTATTTTTAGCCAATTAGTTTTATTTTCAACCATAAAGATCAATTTTCAACTAAAATGTTGAATATTCAACTGCAATACTTGATTTTTCAATATAAGGAATTTTAAATGAGAATATTAATTTTAAAACAAGAATTTGTTTACCAAAGAGGACGATTTTTTAAAACAAAATACATGCATTTTCAACCAAAAATGGAGTAATTAAATTTTCAGATAAAAACTTAATTTTCTTTAGAAAAAAAAAACAACAAATAATTCTTAATGAAAGTGATGAATTTTCGACTAAATTGATAAATCTTTAACTGCAAAGAATGAATTTTTAACAAAAAATAATTCTTTTTATTTTTTAGTTCAAATTTCATCTTTTTGTTTTAAAAAGCTACTTGGTTTAAAGTTTATTTATTTAATTTTGATTTTAAAAAATGTATTTTCAACCAAGTATTTTTATTTTCAACCAAAAAGATGAATTTTCAATTAAAATGTTGATTTTTCAATATAAGGATGAATTTAAAAATGAGAATATTAATTTTTAAACAGGAATTTTTTTACCAAAAAGGCCGATTTTTTAACATAATACATGAATTTTCAACGAAATAGTTTAATTTTGAACTAAAAGACAACATTTTAACCAAATAGTTTACTTTTGAACTAAAAAATATAATTTTCAACCAAAAATGGAATAATTAAATTTTCAGATAAAAAATAAATTTTTCATATAAAAAAAATAATTTAAAAAAAAGTGATGTATTTTAAACTAAATTGATGAATCTTCTACAGGAAAAAATAAATTTTTAACAAATGATAATTCTTTTTATTCTTTAGTTCAAAATTCAACTATTTAGTTGAAAATGCATCTTTTTTTTTTAATGAGCTATTTGGTTTGAAGTTAATTTGTTTAATTTTAATTGTTTTAAATATATTTTTAGCCAAGTAGTTTTATTTTTAACCAAAAAGATGAATTTTTAACCAAAAAGATGAATTTTCAACCAAAATGTTGAATATTTAACTGCAATACTTGATTTTTCAATATAAGGATGAATTTTAAAATGAGAATTTTAATTTTTAAAAAGAACTTTTTTATCAAAAAGGACGATTTTTTAACAAAATCCATGAATTTTCTAGGAAACAGTTTAAGTTTGAACTGAAAGATAAATTTGTAACCAAATAGGTGAATTTGTAACTAAAAAAGAACAATTTTCAACAAAAAATGAAATAGTTAAATTTTAAAATACATTTTTTAATAATATGATGGATCTTTATAGTTAAATTTTCAACTAAAAAAGATATAATTTTAAATAAAAAATTTAGTAGGTAAATGTTCTTTTAGAAAAAGTTATTTTCAAAACAAAAAAAAATTTTCAATAAAATAGTTCAACCTTTCAAGTCATAGCTAAATTTTCAGTTAGAAAAATTAATTTCAATCAATACAAAAAAACGGATTTTCTTCAAAATAGTTAAAAGTTTCATCTGGGATAGCTAAATTTTCAGTTAAAACAATTAATTTCCAGAAAAAAAATGAATTTTCAACAAAATAGTTTAAAGGTTCAACTGGAATAGTTAAATTTGCAGTGAAAAAATTTTATTTTGTCAAAGAAAAAATGAATTTTCAACAAAAATAAAAGAAAATAATTTTCATCAAAATAGTTAAAACTTTCAAGTGAAATAGCTAAATTTTCAGTTAAAAAAATTAATTTCAACAATAAAAATGGATTTTCTACAAAATAGTTAAAAGTTTCATCTCGAATAGCTAAATTTTTAGTTAAAAAAATTATTTTCCACCATAAAAAAAGGAATTTTCAACAAAATAGTTTAAAGTTTCAACTGGATTTTCAGTAAAAAAAATTAATTTTGTCAAAGAAAAAATTAATTTTCAACAAAATACCTCATTTTCCAATCAAAGAGATGAATTTTCAAACAAAATAATTAATTTTTAGCAAAAAAGTTTAACTTATAACCTAATTAATTACATTTTTATAAAAAAAAAAGATATGAATTCTGAGCAAAAAATATAGTAGTGATATTTCCATCCAATTTTTTAAAAATATTTTTAAAAACAGTCGATTGGTTTAAAATTCATATTTTTTGTTAAAAATTAACTTTTTGAGCTTAAAATTTAATAAGTGCAGTAGAATATTCCAAAATTTTAGTCAAAAATTAAATTTTGAAATTAAAAATGTACTATTTTGTTGAAAATTAGTTTTTTCGTTTTTTTTAAATTAATTTTTTTTTAACGGAAAATAAATAAATCAATTTTATTTATTCTCGGTAGAAATTATTCACTTATTTTTATTATTATTTGGTTGACAATTATACTCGGAAAAATTGTTTCAAAATTTTTTTTAACAAAATAGTTAAATTTTTAACTGGAATAGTTAAATTTTTTTATAATAAAATTACTTTTTCAGCGAAAGAAAAAACAAATTTTTAACAAAATAGTTAATTTCATTCAGAAAGATGAATTTTTAATTAAAATTATGAATCTTCAACAAAAAATTAATATTTAACAAAAGAAGTTAACACTTCCAATTAAGTCATTAAATTTTCCTTAAAAAAAAAAAAAAAAACAGGAATTCTGAACGAAAAATGTATTAGTTGATATTTAAACTAAAACAGATTTTAATTTTCAATTAAAACCAGTTGTATTTAACCAAAAAAATACGTATTTGCAACATGAGTTTAATTTTCAACTAAGAAAGATTTAACAGTTAAGAGAGAGAAATGGAAAAAAACTATTGAATTTTCAAAAAATAGAAATAAATTTCTTAACAAAGAAGACGAATTTTCAATTAAATACTTTATTTTTCAACAACAAAAAAAACATCAATATTCAACGATATATGGAAAAATTAAATTTTCGCCCAAACTGGTGAATTTTCAATTAAAATTATGAATTTTTAACCAAAAACAGAATATTTAAATTTCCAGTTAAAAAATGTAATTAAAAAAAACAACAATTTTTTAACAAAATTGTGCAATACAATAATATTACTTTTACAAATAAAGCACCTTTGTTATTGAATTTTATGTTGCAATTTAAAAAAATTAAGCGCGATAAAAAAATGTTCTGAATTAAAAAAAAAATCCCTGACATTTCCATTTAGGGTAAACATCCTGATAATTATATATTCTCGAATAAGTTGAGTGTTCTTGTGAAGAGATCAGAATTTTTTTAAAATGTGATTTTCAATTAGCTTCTAATTCTAATAAAGTTCCTGGAGTTATTGAGAGAAAGTTTAGAAAGTTGGAGAAATTCAAGGCAGAGATACTTTACCAACAACTATTTTTTTTTGTTAATTGAAACAAATCATACTTTCCTGTTATAATAGTATTTTTTATTATATATTTAAGAACTTTTATATTCAGTTATTTTTTTAAACAGTGTATTTATTTTAATTTTAGTCTTAGATAAAACGAGACATTTCAAAAGCCTAATTCTACAACTACATTTTTATACGTATGCAATGTGTGCAATCGGATCTTCTCAGAATGAAGTTTTGAACTTTGTTACTGTTGAAAATTAATTTTCGAATAAATAGGAACTCCACAATTTTGTCAAATTACGTAAATATCCAACAAAAATTGGAATTCGGTGTAATATTTAAAGCAGGATTTTTACGTACAAAAATATATCTATTTATTCCTTCTCACGACTTAAGCCAATGATCATATCGCATTACTGTAAACATTTTTCGTATAAATAATATAAAATACTCTGTGATTCCTTAGAAAATCTTATTTATTTAGTTTCGAGACTATCGAAATATAAGTGGAACAAAAAATCTCGTGTTTTTATTTCAATCTCCATCAATTAAAAACCAAAAGCGACGAATTATGCACACGAATTTATTATAGAATAAAATATTTTAGACATTCGTTTTTTTTCAGGTAATCGAAGAATTTATTTGAATAAGTTGTGTGCGAAATTTTGCTCATTTTGTAAAAATAAAAACTGTGACCTCTCGTCGATTTGGAAGTAAAATTTGTAGTTTACAAACAAGCAGCCATGAGACCGGCGACATTTTCGAAGTCGATTTTCTCAGTGATATTTTTGGTTTTGATATTTTCATCCTGATTGGCAATGAAAATAAACTTCTTTCCTCCTCTGTTCTGTTCTTGCCAGCCGTATTTGTTTATCCAGTTGCCGAGCATATTATCTGAAATAATATAATGAAAAATGTTTCTGTAAGTTTTTTTTTGTTGAGATATTTCAGAAAAAGTATTTTTTTTTTCGACTTCAAACTTTGCAATCGAAAAAAACAAAGACTAGCAATGAAAATTAAAAGAGCATCTGCAGGGTGTCCAGCGATTCCTGGGGAAAAATTGCAAGGCTTTTCCGGGTTTTCCAGGTCAAGAAATCAAGTTTTTCTAGGTTTCCTTTGTTTTTGCAACAAATACTCAAATAACGGTAAAAGATGAAAAATTTCAGTTTTTTATTGGCCAACAACTTCTAAATAGAGCAGAATCATAAATAAACAAATTCTTAATTTTTAGCGGACATAAGTCGTCTTTGTGAAATCTGTGTGAATATGTATTCTGAAATTTTTGTAAAATCTTTGAAATCCTTGCAACTTTTTATATATTTGTGAAATTTTTAAATCTTTTGAAATCTGTGGCTTCGTTGAAAAAAAAAATTGAAATATTTGAAATTCTTGAAATATTTGAATTCTTTGAAATCTTTATGAAATTTTTTTAATCTTTGCGAATTATTTGAAATGTTTTGAATCTGAATTATTTAAAAACTTAGTGAAATCTTGAAATGTTGGTGAAATTAAAAAACATTTTAATCTTTGAAATTCTTTAATTTTTTGAAAGATTTGTGAAAAAATTTGAAATGTTTTTGAAATCTTTCTTTAATCTTTGTCTGTAAAAATTTTTTTGTTCTTTTTAAATCATTGAAATACTTCTGAAATTTTTCATTAATCTTCGTTTGTGAAAACGTTTAGAGTTCGTTTGAAATCATTGCCATTTTAAAAAATTTTGTAATCTTTTAAAATCTGTTGTGAATTTGTTTAAATCTTTTGAAGTATTTAAAATTTTTGTGATATCTTGAAATTTCTTTGAAATTTTCTAAAACGTTGGCAAAATCTTTGAAATCCTTGAAATATTTGTGTATTTGTTTGTGAAAACTTTTGTGATCGTTTGAAATCATTGATATTATTTAAATCTTGGAAATCCTTAAATTAATTGAAATATTAGTGACATTTTTTTTAATCTTCTGTGAATTTGTTTCAATCTTTTGAAGAATTAAAAATCTTTATGAAATCTATGAAATATTTGTGAAATTTTTCATTAATCTTCGTTTGTGAAAACGTTTAGATTTCGTTTGAAATCATTGCCATTTAAAAAATTTTTGTAATCTTTTAAAATCTTTTGTGAATTAGTTTAAATCTTTTGAAGTATTTTAAATTTTTGTGATATCTTGAAATTTCTTTGAAATTTTCTAAAACTTTGGCAAAATCTTTGAAATTCTTGAAATATTTGTGTATTTGTTTGTGAAAATTTGTGTGATCGTTTGAAATCATTGATATTTTTTAAATCTTGGAAATCCTTAAATTAATTGAAATATTAGTGACATTTTTTAAAAATCTTTTGTGAATTTGTTTCAATCTTTTGAAAAATTAAAAATCTTTGTGAAATCTTTCTGTAATTTTTTTTGTGTGAAAACTTTTGTGTTCGATTGAAATCGTTTAAATTTTTGAAATCTTGGTGACATTTTTATAATCTTTGTGAAATTTTGAAATTTCTGTGAAATATTTTTAAAATTTTAGTAAAAGCATTGAAAGCCTTAAATTCTTATGTACCTGAAGTTCTGAACGTTCAAATGAAATGAAATTTTCAATATAAATTAACAAACATTTTAGCACTTTTACTGCTTTGCAAAGTCATCAGTAAAAAAATTCGTTCATTTAAACGTTCAGAACTTCAACCACCTTAAATTCTTTGAATAATAGTGACATTTTTTAAAATCTTTATGAAATCTTTGTGAATTATTTGAAATCTTTTGAAGTATTTAAAAAGATTGAGAAATCTTGAAATGTTTGTGAAATCTTTCATTTTTTTAATATTTGTAAAAAATTTGAAATATTTGTGAAATCTTCCTTTAATTTTTGCCTGTGAAAATTTTTGTGATCGCTTGAAATCATTGGAATATTTTTAATCTGTGAATTCCTTCAATTCTTTGAAATATTAGTGAGATTTTTTGAAATCTTTATGAAATCTTTTTTTAATCTTCGATTGTGAAAACTTTTGTTTTCTTTTGAAATTATTCAAATTTGTGAAATTTTTGTAATCTTTTAAAACGTTTGCAAAATCTGTGAAATTCCTGAAATATTTGTGAAATCCTTCTGTAACATTTGTTTGTGAAATCTTTTGTGTTCGTTTGAAATCATATAAGATTGTGAAATCTTGATGACATTTTTGAAATCTTTGTGAAATCTTGAAATTTCTGTGAAATCTTTTAAAATTTTCGTGAAAGCTTTGAAATCTTTAAATTCTTTGAAATATTTGTGAAATTTGTTTAAACCTTTATGAAATCTATGAAATATTTGTGAAAACTTTCTTTAATCTTCGTTTGTGAAAACGTTTGGAGCTCGTTTGAAATAATTGAAATTTTTGCCATCTTTTAAAATCTTTTGTAAAATATTGAAATTTCGTTGAAATCTTTTTAAATTTTTGCAACATCTTTGAAATTATTGAAATCTTTTAAATATTTATGCAAGCTTTCTTTGATATTTGTTTGTAAAAACTTCTGTGATCGTTTGAAATCATTAACATTTTTTTAATCTTTGAAATCCTTAAATTCTTGGCAATATTAGTTAAATTTTTTTAAATCTTTATGAAATCTTTGTAAAATCTTTTTTTAATCTTCGATTGTGAAAACTTTTATGTTCGTTTGAAATCATTTACATTTTTAAGAAATTTTTGTAATCTTTTAACATCTTTTATGAATTCGTTTAAATCTTTTGAAGTATTTAAAATTTTTGTGAAATCTTGAAATTTCTTTGAAATCTTTTAAAACGTTTGCAAAATCTTCGAAATTTTTTTAATCTTTGCGAAATCTTGAAATTTCTGTGAAATCTTTTGAAAAATTTAAATTTTCGTGAAATCTTTGAAATCCTTGAATTCTTTTTTTAATCTTTGATTGTGAAAACTTTCGTGTTCGTTTGAAATTATTGAAATTTTTGGAATCTTCTCACATTTCTTGAAACATTTTGAAATTGTTTAAAAACTTTGAAGAAATGTTCTTTTAAAATCTTTGATATCTTAAAAAAAAATTTTAATTCTTAATACTTTTTGAAATCCTTATGAATTCTTTGAAATATTTGTCAATTCGTTTCTGCGTTTTTTGTGCTGATTTGAAATCACTGGAAATTTTGTGAAATATTTTGAAATTTTCTAAAAAAAATGTAAAATCGTTTAAAAACTTTTAAATTTCTTGTGTTACGGCGTACTGTACGCTTTTTGGAGTTTTTGAAATTCTTGAAATCTTTTGAAACCCTTATGGATTCTTCGAAATAATTGTGAAATATTTTTTTTTTTCGTTTGAAATCCTTGAAATATTGGAAACATTTATGGAATCTTTTAAAATATTCTAACAATTTTGAAATAATTAAAATATTTTAAATCTTCTCAGAAAATTTTAAATCTTTGATTTTTAAATAATTATGAAATTTTTACGAAATCTTTAAAATAATGGTGAAACCTTTTTTACTTATTTGAAACCATTAAAATATTAGAAATCTTGGTGAAATCGTTTGAAATCTTTCAAAATTTTGGAAGAGTTTTTGAAATCCTTGAAATCTTTCTGAAATTTTTGAAAAATCTTTCTTTAATTTTTGTTTGTGAAATCATTTGTATTCGATAAAAATCATTAAAATCTTTTAAAATCTCAAATTTATTGAAAGTGTTTGAAATTTTTGAAATCTTCTGAAAACCTTATGAATTTTTAAAAAATATTTATGAAATGTTTCTGAAATCTTTTGTATTCATTTAAAAACAATAAAATATTTGAAATCTTCTAAAACCTTTTGAAATCGTTTTAAATCTTTGAAACCTGGTGCACCCCTTTTAAAATATCAAAAATCCTTTAATTCTTTGAAATCTTATCCGCATGCTCGTTTCAAATCCTTGAATTCTTTCTAAGTCTTTGACACCCTGTTAAACAAAAGGTCATTGCTCTACAAAAAGTGGAATTTTTAGCCCAAAGAGACAAATTTTTAACAAAACAGTTTAATTTGCAATAAAAAAGAATGTATTTTAAAAAATAATTGTTCAAGTTTAAACCAAATATATACAAATTTACAACCGAAACGATAATCCTCAGGAGAGAGTTTTTGCAAATTTGCTAAAATTGCGTGAATGAGTGATGTACGATCCCTAATGAAAATTGCAAAAGGGTGGCCAGTTTTTTAAAATACATGATATCTACCGTCAATGTCGCCCAAAAGCTGTGAGAGAAGAGGCTTGTCTATCGTCTGGAATGTGATTCCCACAACGTGGCATACAAATTTTCGAATTGAGTCCTGGAAGCCGACGATATTGTCGTATAAATTAGACATGGATCGCACGCGTTCCCAGAAATGTTGAAAGTCACACTGCTCCAGGATATCTCCCAGATACATGATGTGGTTTACAGGTTCTTCTGACATCTAAAAATACAAAAAATTCATTGACATAACAAATTTATTTTATTTTAGAATTACAGATTTTGCAGCCCAAAATGATTTTTTTTAAAAGAGAGAAATATGGCAATTTTTCGAAAATAGGAGAATAAATTCGTGAAAGTAACATTAATGTAAACACTATATTAAATTAAATATGAAACGCTTTAAATTCCTAATAAACC
Organism: Belonocnema kinseyi; assembly: GCF_010883055.1. NCBI lineage: Eukaryota > Metazoa > Arthropoda > Insecta > Hymenoptera > Cynipidae > Belonocnema > Belonocnema kinseyi. The sequence continues at coordinate 39,823,246 of NC_046666.1, read as the reverse complement.
CTAATAAGCCTTTTGAACTCGAAAATATGAATTTAAAAAAAAAAGTTAATTTACAGCCAAGAAAGATTAAAAAAGATGAATTCTTAATGTACCTGAAATTCTGAACGTTCAAATGAACGAAATATTTTTCGACATTTGTATTGTACTCACAGATATTGTTCCAACTACAATTTAAATTATGCATTTGAATGCCTTTTTCAAATATAAATTAACAAATATTTTAACACTTTTCCGGGTTTGCAAAATCATTAGTAAAAAATTTAGTTTATTTGAACTAATAAAGATGACTTTTCTACAAAGACGAATTTTCAATCCGAAAAAGATGACTTTTTTCAAAAAAGATGAATTTTCAATTCAAAAAGATTAATTTTTTCAAAAAAGATGAATTTCCAATTTAAAAAGATGACTTTTTTCAAAAAAGATGAATTTTTAATCCAAAAAGGATGAATTCTTAATGAAAAATATAATAATACATAATTTAATCAAAAAAAGATTTAAATGTTAAATAAAAAAAAACAGTTAAATTTGAACTACAAGCAAAAATGAACGAAATTTGCAACAAAATTTATAAATTTTCTAAAAAGAGAGCTTATTTTCAAATAATAAAGATGACTTTTCTACAAAAAGACGAATTTTCAATCCGAAAAAGATGACTTTTTTCAAAAAAGATGAATTTTTAATTCAAAAAGATTAATTTTTTCACAAAAGATGAATTTTCAATTCAAAAAGATTACTTTCTTCAAAAAAGATGAATTTGAAATCCAAAAATGATGAATTCTTCATGAAAAATATAATAATACATAATATAATCGAAAAAGATTTAAATTAAAAAAAAAACAGTTAAATTAGATTTTCCACGAAAAAGAACGAATGTTTAACCAATTAGCAAAAAAAGTGCATCTGCGACCAAGAAATATGATATTTAAACAAAATAAAAGCTAAATTTTAAATCCAAAAGAGATTTCTTTAAAAAAAGATGAATTATTAACAAAAAATATAATAATACACAATTTAATCAAAAAAAGATTTAAATTTTAAATAAAAAACAGTTAAATTGGAATTACAACCAAAAATAAACGAAATTTACAACAAAATATATGAATTTTTTAAAAAGAGAATTCATTTTCAACTAATTAAAATGACTTTTTTTACAAAATGACGAATTTTCAATCCGAAAAACATGACTTTTCAAAAAAGATGAGTTTAAATTCAAAAAGATTACTTTTTTCAAAAAAGATGAATTTGTAATGCAAAAAGGATGAATTATTAATGAAAAATATAATAACACATAATTTAATAAAAAAAAAATGATTTAAATTTGAAATAAAAAATGGTTGAATAGGAATTGCAATTATAAGTGAACGAAGTTTGCAACAAAATGCATGCATTTTCTAAAAAAAAGTTCATTTTCAACTAATAAAGATGATTTTTCAATTCGAAAAAATGACTTTTTTTTAAAAAAAGATGAATTCTTATAAAAAAATATAATAATACATCATTTAATAAAAAAAAGATTTAAATTTGAAATAAAAAATGATTGAATTTGAATTTCAACTATAAGAGAACGAAATTTGCAACAACATGCATGACTTTTCTACAAAAAGGCGAATTTTCAATCCGAAAAGATGATTTTTTTCAAAAAAGATGAATTTTCTATTCAAAAAGATTACCTTTTTTGAAAAAGATGTAATTTTTAATCTAAAAAGGATGAATTCTTAATCAACAATATAATTAAATTATTAATTAATTAAATTAGTTAAATTAGAATTACCACAAAAAAAGAACAAATTTTTAACGAAATACATGAATTTTCAAAAAAAAAGTTCGTCTGCAACCAAAAAGATGACATTTATAAAAGTTATAAATTTATTATTATTTATAAAAGTTTATCTCAATCCAAGAAAAATGACTTTTCTACAAAAAAAAGGGGATGACTTTTCAATCCAAAGAAGATGAACTCGTACCGAAAAATATAATAATTCATATTTTATCAAAAAAAATATTTAAATTTTAAATGAAAAACAAGTGACTTGGAGTTTCAACCAAAAAAGAACGAATTTTCAACAAAGTACATAAATTTTCTGCAAAAAAATCATCTTCAACCAAGGAAGGTGAACTTTCTATCGAAAAAGGATAAATTCTTTACAAAAAAATTATTCATATTTGAATCAAAAAAGGTTTAAGAAATAAAAAATAGTTGAAATGGACGTTCAACCAAAAAAAAAAGAAGAGTTTTCTACAAAAAAAAGTTAATCTTCAACCAAAAAAGCACGAATTTTCAGAAAAATACATAGATTTTTTAAACAAGTTGAATTTTCAATCTAAAAAGACGAATTTTCAACAAAATACATAAATTGTCGACCAAATAGTTGGAATTCTCAACTACAAACGATCAATTTTCAAATAAAAATATCAAATTTCGGCCAAGAAGGCAGTTTAATCTTCAATTTCAAAATAATAATTTAAATACAAAAAACGAATTTTCAACAAAATAGTTACATTTTTAAATGACAAAATGAATCTTTAATCAAATCAAAAATAATTTATTGACAACGTAGTTAAACTTTCAATCAACTAGTTGAATTTTTATAAAAAAAAAAGATGAAATCTCAACGAAAAATGTAAGTTAAAACCATACAAAAAATTATAAACAAATATCTAAATTTAAAGATTATTGACTTATGTTCAGAATTTCAAACATTAAAATACATAGAGGATACTTTCGCCGAAAAAATAAGGCATGATTTATTAAAACTCGTCTATTAAAAAAAAAAGTGATAAGAAGCGATAGAAATAAAATATTAAATTCCAAAAACTATTTTTTAAATAACTATTTTTCGTAAGTTTAATTTTTTTTTATTAAAAATTGTCTTTTTTCTTTCATAAGACATGATTGATAATATTATTTCAATTCTTAAAATCATAGAAAACTTGATTGTATTTCATTAATTTTTAACTTTATGATAAAAAAATTGGAGGTGAAGTTTGCAATTAATTATTGTTCTTAACTATACGTACAATTTTTTCACTCAAGAGGCATTTGCAGAGAACAAAGTCTGTGTGTGGCAAGTTGGTTAAAGCTTTGAGAAGAATCTGACTCGTGATATCCACATTATATCGTTGTGGATTGAGCTGGTAAAGTTTCAAAACTGCGAGATTTGCTTCGAGGTCATAGGCATTTTCTCTTGCCTGAATTTCGACGTATTTTTCTAAAGTTGTCAAATTCTCAGGATTGTATCTAAAGAATAATAGATTATTTAAATTTTCGGTTCTGCTTGTGTGATAAAACGTATTTTACCATTTAAATAAATCTTAAAAAAAGACTTCAATACAAAATTTACAAATAGGGTGACCAGATGGCTCACCCGTAATAAAATTTAACGTAAGGCACTTAAAAAAAAAGGTTTTATAAAATACCAATTTCAAAATTCCCCAAATTTTCCTGACCAATTTTTTATTTTCCCTGACCAAGGGTGGCCGTTTTAATCGTTGAAATAAATTCCCGGTTTGCGAACATTTTTCACGGTCAATGAAATTAAAAAAATGGAACACTAAAGCTACAAAATTTTCCACTTGAGGTAATAAAAACTGAGCTTTAAATGAAAGGACTTAAAGTGGAACTGTTAAATTTTGAACTTTTAAAATTGAAATTGAGAAGTTTTAAATTAAAAAATGTTGTATTCAAATGCTCAATAATTTACGAGTATACAATTGAAGAAAATAACATTTTTCAATATAAAAAAATATAAATCCACGTTATCATTTTCAATGCTCTGAATTAAAAAATCAATCAATGAACTTTAAAATTTTTTAAATTATATGATTTTAAGGAATGTTAAGCTAAAAACATCAAATATTGAAAAATTGCAAAAATTGTAACTAAACACTTCTTAAATTAGAAATTCAATTATTTTCTTTTTAAATAGTTTAAACATCCTTGGAAAGCTTCATGATTTTATTTTAAAATCTTGAGAAATCTAGAAGTTGTTTCAAATTGGTTTTAAATTTAAAATTATTTTGGAAATTTTTTCAGAACTTCTAAATATCTGTCAAAATTAATTGAATTTTTTCTACAATTTTCAGAAAATCCTGAAAATTTTAGAAAATTTCTTTACAATTTGGATGTATAAATAACAATTGAACATTTATTAATTGTAGGCGAAATTTGAGAAATTTTAAGAGAGATGTAAACGTTTTGAAAAGATTCAAACTTGATGTAAAACTTGAAATGATAGACTAACATAAAACAAAATGTAGATTTTTGCAGATTTTAAACAAAACAATTAGATTCTTTTCAAGAATTGTGAAAGGCTTCAAAAGAATAAAAAAAATTTATTAAGATTCTTAGGAAAATTAAGGAAAAAACTTTTAATTTTAACAAATTATTTTAAAAGAATATTTAACAAGTTTTTAAAAGATTTAAACAAAATGTTTAAAAAAGATTCTAGAAGATTTTAAGAAAATGTATGTGGTTAAAGTTCTGAACGTTCAAATGAACGAATTTTTGTACTGATGACTTTGCAAAGCAGTAAAAGTGCTAAAATGTTTGTTAATTTATATAGGAAATTATTTATTATTGAAAAAGAATTATAATTCATCATTTAAATTGCAATTGGAACAATATTTATGGGTAAAATAAAAATATCGAAAAATATTTCGTTCACTTGAACGTTCAGAACTTCAGGTACATAGAAATTTTTCTAAAATTTGCATGATAATTTTTTATCTTTTTAAAACTCTTAAATATCTCTTAAAATTAATCAAATTTTTCCTACAAATGTTCATTTGTAAATTATACATCAAAATTTTAAAATTTCACTCACAAATGTTTTTTATTCAAAATGTTTAACACCAAAGGCTTTTATTTTTTATTTGTTCAAGTCTTTAAGAAAGCATTTAAAAATTCTTTAAATAAAAATTTTGAATGGAAAATGTTTAATGTAAAAAAATTTCGAATTACGCATTGTAAGCTAAATAATAGCCTAATTGAAAAAAATTAAAATTCCACTAATTATTTAAAAATTGTTAAAATCGAACGTGGACAAATTTTTCTTCTAGAAATTTGTAAAATTCCCGTTAAAAAAAATTCATTATCATTTCCCGGTCTCAAAAAATGCCCGGCTTCCCGGTCCAGCGGTCACCCTGACTGGCCGCTAACAATTTTTCATTTAGGTTACATTTCTAACAGAATAAATGGCTTTTCAATTAAAATGAAGAATCTTAAAAAAAAGGAATTTTCAACCAAGAAGATGAATTTGCTACTAAAAAAGACGAATTTTAAAAAAAGACATGAATTTTAAACTAAAAAAAAAAAAAAAAAATTCATCCAAAAATAAAAATTAAATTTTCAGTTAGAAAAATACATTTTCATACAGTCTGTCAAGTTAAAGCGTGGGTGGCTTTACTCGCAGTCGGTAAGGTGTATCGACATGAGTTTGGTGTCAAAATATTAAGAAGAGCTCCCTCTTTTATGCTTTTTGATTT
>NC_046666.1:39812156-39817662 GCF_010883055.1 Belonocnema kinseyi | reverse complement strand
ATTTGGGACCTTTTGGGTGGGAACAAAGGAACACAGCCTCGAAGCGCGAAGCGTATACGGAACTCATTTTTTGTAACATGGTAACAAGATGAGAATTGAAAGTAAACTGAATATTAAATCAAAAAGCATGGAAGAGGGAGCTCTTCTTAATATTTTGACACCAAAATCATGTCGATACACCTTACCGACTGCGAGTAAAGCCACCCACGCTTTAACTTGACAGACTGTAAATAAAAGAGTTTTCAACAATTTAGTTAAATCTTTAACTAAATTAATTATTTCTGAACAAAATAATTCAATTTTGTATAAAAAAAGTGGATTTTCAACATTAAAGATTATTTGTCTAACAAAAAAAAAAGAATTTTAAAAAAATACATCAAATTTCAATGTATCTGAAGTTCTGAACGTTCAAACGAACGAAATATTATTTCTCAATTCTACTTTGCCTACAAAAATTATTGTAACTACAATTTAAAATAAGCCAATATCGTTTTTTTTTTTTAAATCAATTTTTTGTAATATAATTAAATTAATATTCTAGCACTGTTTCTAGTTTAAAAGGCCTTAATCTTTAAAATTTCAAAAATTATTTTTTGAACTTAAAATAACAATAATTGAAAAAATATATATTTTTAGATCAAATTTTTTTTCTTAATTATTGTTATTTTAAACGCAAACAATGATTTTATAAATTTTAATCATAGAAAATAATTTATTTAGTAAAAAAAATATTATTGTATTTTTAATCAATAAATAATATTTATACAAAAAATTTAATTGTTCGAATTCAGGAATTTCATAATTCGGTAATCTTCTGCCAGGAATTTTATTTTTCGGGAATTTTGTTATTGAGGAACTTTACAATTCCGGAATTTTATTATTCGTGAGGGACGACTGAAAATCCCGAAAAATAAAATTCCCGAATAATAAAATTTCCAAACAGTTTATAATATTATTGAATTGAAAAACTCCGAATTAATGAAATTCTCGACAGTTAATAATATTACCGAATTTTTAAATTGCTGAATAATAAAATTCCCGACAGAAATTGTCCAATCTTTTCAATACCTTTTATTTATTTATTAAAAATAAAATAATAAAATATTTTTATTTAAAAAATATTATTTTTAATACTTAAAGTTTCTAAAATTGTTGTTTGAATTAAAAATAACAATAACTGAACAAATAATTTGCTCGATGAAAATATTTTTCAATTATTATTATTTTTAATTCAAACAATAAATTTCGAAACTTAAAAATTTAAAAAATTTTTTTAAAAATAAAAATAGTTGATTAAAGTATTTTCAATATATAAATAATATTTATAAAACATTTGAAATTTTTTAATTCGGCAATTTTCTTTTGTGAATTTTCCACTTCGGCTATATTACAAACTTCTCAAAAATTGAACTATTTGGGAATTTTTCAATTCGGGAATTTTTTTACTAATTTAGAAATTTTACTAATCGGGAATTTTATAGGGTCGAAAATTTATTTTTTGGGATTTTTCAGACGTCCCATTTTATTATTCGAGAATCTTATAAGGGAATTTTATTATTCTGGAATTTTATGCCGGATTTTTCAGTAGTCCAATTTGGGGATTTTACCAAATTTTGAACTGCACAATAAAATTTTCGAAAATAAGCGTGAAAAATCAGGACATAGCATAAAAAATCAGTATATCACGACTGCGATATAAAATCAGGATGTTTAGCCACCCTCGTCACCATATAGGTACAAATTGTCGAAATATGGAAACTCGATTCTAACCTTACTTTTAAACAAAAACTGTTTATAGAAATAGTCCAATCCTCGAAATATCATAAAATAAAAATTTCGGTAATATCCCTTTTTTAAATAATAAATAAAAATAAATTTAAAAAATCCCGAACTACAGAAAACAGAGGAAAGTGAGGTTATAAAAATGAAAACGTGTTGAAGAATACAAGACCTAAAATTACCTTTCTATTCCCTTCAGCATATCCGCAACGGTTTGTCTCATCGCTTCTGCCATTATGTCGTCGATTTAAACTCTATAATTTTCAATAAAAACGTGAAAAACTGTAATAAAGTGTATAGGACAGATTTCCTATACTTTATAGGTTATGCTACACGACAGGCCGACACGCATGCGCCTGTCAGTACATTGTAATTACAACTTTTTTCACCAGAGGGCCGGGAATATTTTCACGAAGAGAAAACAAAAAAAAGTTTCTAAAGAAATATTGTAATAAAATTATAACATACTTACGAGAAATGTGCTGAATTTGTACATAAAAATGGATTTAATGGATAACAAGTATGAACCTGTGGATGAAAGGTAACTCATTTTGAAATCTAGATATTTTTCTCGTTTTCTACACCTACTTTTGGAGTATCATGCGTTGTAAGAAAAGTCAATAAATCTCGTTTCTTGTCAAGCAAATATCCCAGCAATTTAAAAATTAAAATGCTGTAAATTTATGTCTGTCTGCAAAAATTGGATGTTTAGTCTTATTAGGAAAAAAATTAGGTTTTCATCATTAAACACGAAGAGCATTATTTTCTTTTACGGAAATAATTAAATAATTTTTTTTTAATTTCTTATTATAAAATAAAAATTTGTAATGTTAATCAGTTTTAACTTTTAATTACGTTAACTGGGATATTGCGTTTTTATTCAATATGGATCTATACGGATCCTTGAAATATTAGTGAAATTTACAAAAATTTCCAGGTTATATTTTGTTCAATTTTTATTCCCTAGTCTTACAAAAATATGTAAATTAACTTGCCTATGTTTTATTTCAAATGAAAAGTAATCAGTTCATTGAGAATGATTTTGAATATTTTGAAATTTACGTTTTTATTCAAGGACGTTCTAGATATCAATTTAAAGATTATCTTATCTTTAACTTGACTTTTAAGTTTAAAAAATTAGTTTTTCACACAAAAAAGAAATCTTCAACAAAATACATACATTTTCAACCAAATAGTGTTTCTTCAACAAACTATAATTTTGCAACCAAATGGTTGAATTTATTAAACTAAAAACTCAATTTCTAACCAAAAATAGATTAGTTCAATTTTCACTTTAAAAAATTAATTTTCAATAGAAAAAACAAATCTGATACAATACATTTGAATTTTACACCAAATTGTTGAATTTCAAAAACAAAAAGACGAATTTTCTGTGCATAACGCTTAAATTTTCAACAGGAAAATATCAAGATGCATGAAAAAATCAAATTTTCAATTCATTTGTTAAATTTGAGGTTAAAAACTTAGTTTTCAACACAAAAAATACATTTTTAACAGAATAAAACATAATTTTTTACCAAATAGTGGAATTTTCAACGGAGAATATTGATGTTCTACCACGTAGTTAAATTTTTTAATTTTTAAAATAAAATGATGAATTGTCTATACAAAGCTGCTGAATTTTCAAACCAATATAATAAAAATCCAAAGAAGTACAATTTTGTTACGATTTTCAAACATAGAGATGAATTTTTGACCCGAAAATATACAATTTCAACAAAGTAGATTAATTTTCAACGAAAGACATGAGTTTTCTACTAAAATTTTGAATCTTCAACCGAAAAAATGAATTTTTAAGAAATTAGTTTATCTTGCAACGAAGGAATTGAATTTGTAGCCCAAAAATATTAATTTAAATCAAAATATAATTGATTCTTGGAAATAAAAAAGATTTTAATTTTAAATAATAAACAATTTAACAAACAAAAAACAAATTCTCAACAAAATACATAAATTGTTAACCAAATAGTTTAATTTTCAACAAACTATACATCAATCTTCAAATAAAAATGGAATAGTAAAGCTTTGATTAAAAAAATTAATTGAAAAAACGAATCTTATACAAAACAGTTATATTTTCTACCGTATAGTTCAATATTCAACCCAAAATATTAAATTTCAACAAAAAAGTTCATTTTCCACCAAATAGTTAAATTTTCCATTAACAAAATTAATTTTTACTCAAAAAAGTGGCAGTTTCAATAAGTTAATTAAGTTTTCAACCTAAAAAGATTAATTCTAAATAAAAAAAATTGAATTTGACCAAAAAATACGAATTTTTAGCAAAATCGTTCAATCCTCAACCAAAACAGATTAATTAAAAAAAGTTTCTTTTTAGCAAAAAAAATTAATTTTTAACTAAAAAGACGATTTTTCAAGAAATTACGTAAATTTTCAACCCAATAGTGAAATTTTTAAACCTAAAAGTTCGTTTTTTAATTAAAAATGCAATACTTAAATTTACAGCTGGAAAAAATCAACTTTTAATTTTAAAAAACGGATTTTCTATAAAATAGTTGAATTTTCTACAAAACTATTAAATTTTTAATATACAAAGGTGAATATTCTATGCAAAACATTTGAATTTCCAAACCGAAAATATGAATTTAAAAAAAGTTCATTTTTAAACAAATTTTTTAATTTCAAGTTTAAAAAATTAGTTTTTAACCGAAAAAATATATTTTCAACAAAATAAATTAAAATTGTAACAAAACTGGAATGGTTAAATTTTCAACAAAAATGATTAATTTTTACCTAAAAAGATGAATTTTCACGCGCCTTCAGGTTTTTTTATGAATGTGAACACTATAATTGAAAAATTAATTCAAGAAAATTTACAATCGTCCCCTCCGAAATTTTTTTTGGATTCGTCCTTTATTTTATGCATCGAATTATATATTAAATAATATCAAAGTGGGTTTAATAAAATTATTTGTCGTTTACAGAAGCGACGGGACCTTTTTGTATAGGGGGGAAGGGCAAAGATTTATAATATTGAATGGTACAATTTGGAAAAATTTCAGATATATTAACAAAATTTCACAAAGTTTTCTATTATTTCACATAGATTTCACAAAGATTTCAATGATTCAACAAATATTTCTTTACGAAGACTCAAAATAATACGCGAAGATTTTAGATAGATTTCAAAGATTTCAATTAAAAAATGTCACAAAGATTTTAAAAAATTACAATAGTTTTGAAAAGATTTTAGATACGTTGAATAGATTTAACAAAGATTTAAAAATTTTCGGATAGATTTAAAGGACTTCACAAAGGTTTCATCAAGATTTCAATTATTTCCGATAGGTTTCAGATAGATTTAATAGATTTCAATGATTTCCCAAAGACTGCACAAAGATTTTATAAAGATTACAGTAATTTTTCAAAGGTTTCAGATATATTTCATAGGTTGAACAAAAATTTTAATATAATACACAAAGATTTCAGATATATTAACAAAATTTCACAAAGAATTCAATGATTCAACAAATATTTCTTTACAAAGAGTCAAAATAATTCGCAAAGGTTTTAGATAGATTTAAAAGATTTCCTAATGATTTCACAAAGATTTCAAACATTTCGAACAGATTTAAAAGACGTGACAAAGATTTAAAAAAGTTACAATAGTTTTGCAAAGATTTTAGATAGGCTCAACAGACTTAACAAAGATTTAAAAAATTTCGGATAGATTTAAAAGATTTCA
>NC_046666.1:39784263-39812056 GCF_010883055.1 Belonocnema kinseyi | reverse complement strand
TATAAAGATTTTACAAATTTTTGATAGATTTAAAGGACTTCACAAAGGTTTCATCAAGATTTCAATTGTTTTCGATAGGTTTCAGATAGATTTAATAGATTTCAATGATTTCCCAAAGACTGCACAAAGATTTTATAAAGATAACACTAATTTTTCAAAGATTTCAGATAGATTTCATAGATTGAACAAAGATTTTTAAATAATTCACAAAAATTTCAGATATATTAACAAAATTCCACAAAGTTTTCTATTAGTTCACATAGATTTCAGGATAGATTTCACAAGGATTTCAATGATTCAACAAATATTTCTTTACAAAGAGTCAAAACAATTCGCAAATTTTTTAAATAGATTTCAAAGATTTTGTAATGATTTAACAAAGATTTTAAAATTTTCGGATAGATTTAAAAGACTTCACAACGATTTTTAAATAATTCATAATAGTTTTGCAAAAATTTTAGATAGGTTGAACAGATTTGACAAAGATTTAAAAAATTTGGGATAGATTAAAAAGACTTCACAAAGATTTCAATTATTTCCGATAGATTTCAGATAGCTTTCAAAGATTTCCTAAAGTCTTCACAAAGATTTTATAAAGATTACAGTAATTTTTCAAAGATTTCAGAGACTTCACAAAGATTTTACAAATATTACAGTAATTTTGCAAAGATTTCAAAGATTTCTCAAATATTTCAGATAGATTTCATAGATTGAACCAAGATTTTAAAATAATTCACAAAGATTTAATATATATTAACAAAATTTCATAAAGTTTTCTATTGTTTCACAGATTTCACAAAGATTTTACAAAGATTTCAATGATTCAACAAATATTTCTTTACAAGGACTCCAAATAATTCGCAAAGATTTAAAATAAATTTCAAAGATTTCCTAATGATTTTATAAAGATTTCAAATATTTGGTACATATTTAAAAGACTTCACAAAGATTTTGCAAAGAATTTAGATAGATTGAACAGAACAAAGGTTTTAACATTTTTATGATAGATTTATAAGACTTCACAAAGACTTTAAATAGATTTCAATGATTTTTGATAGATTTCAGATAGATTTCAAAGATTTCACAAACTTTTCTATTAATCCTCAAAGATTGTAGATATATTGCAAAGATGTCAATGATTTCCCGAAGATTGCAAAGATTTCGGCTAGATTTAAAAGACTTCACAGAGATATAAACTTTTTATAAATAAACAAATATGACAAAAAAATGACCAGTTTTTCATTGGAAAAAATGGTGCTCATCAATAAAATGAAAATTGTTGAAATTTCCTAAGTTTCATAGAGTAACATTAGTTAAAAATATTCCAGTATTATATAATAAGAAAAATATTATAAACAAATTATTTGTTGAAAGAATGTTTTTTACGATTTTCCATAATTTTACGCCTTCTTAAAGTTATAATGCAAGAAGTTTGGATAAAAGCAATATAATGATGAAGAAATTTCTTCTTGAGATTATTATTGTTAATATTATAAACAAATTTAATAAAGAAATGTATTAGTCAGGCATTTTTTTTAAAGAAAACTTTGTTTTTTCGATGTAATTTTTTTTTTAATTTGGAACTTTATGATAATTTTAGAAAAAATTTTAATTCTTTGAATAATCTTATCATTTTTAAAACAAATGCATAGATAAGGCATTTGTCGAAAAAAATCGTTTTTTTCGATGACAACTTTTTTAATTAGGAACTTCACTATAATTTCAGAAAAGACGCATAATTTATTCATCAACTTTATGATTTTGTTATACAATTTTAATAAACAAATGAATTGTTGGGGCATCTGTCGACGGAAATTTTTGTTTCGATTTCAGACTTTTTAATTGGGATCTTCATAATAAATGCAGTAACATTCATAATTAGTGGATACATTTTATGATTTTTTTAAAAAGAATTTAACAAACAAATGCAATATTCGGGAATTTGTTAACGGAATTTTTGTTGGTTAGGTTATTTTTTTAAATTGGGAACTTAATGATAATTTCATTAACACTCATAATTAGTTGATAAATTGTATGAAATTGCAGGATACGAAAAAAAATGAATGAACTAAAATTGCGCGCCCTGAAAAGATCAACAAATTTGCCGTTAATGAATTTTTGATAGGACGCGTAGTTTTTGTTTTTAGTCTTAAAAAACAACGTTAAAAATAAAAAAATTAAAGTTTTGGACAAACGACGTAAGCTATGAAAAAATTAAATAGACAAAAGTTGCTCTTTCAAAAAATAGCGAAAACTCATTCAAATTTGTCATAAATAATTTTTGATAGGATACGCAGTTTTTGTTTTAATCGTAAAAAATAAGATTAAAAAATTTAAAAAAATAAATATTTGGAGAAACGACACAAGAGTCGAACAAAATTAAAAGACAAAAAATTCTTATAGTTATTAATGATATAAAAATAAAAATATTAATATTTATAATTAGTAATAGAATATTCAATATATCCTTAAATAAATTTACAATTTATTACTTTAATCAAACATGATACTTTTTTACATTAATATAATTTTTAATTTATTAAAAAATTTTTAATTACAATGAAAAGAAAATATTATTATTAAAATACAAATAATGAATAAAAAAAATGTTTAAAGTTCTTCAACCAAAAAATATCTAAAAAACAAGTTAAGAAATTTAAATTGGATTAAAATCCAAATTAAAATTCCTATTTAACGACCAATAATCAAATTGATGCAAACTCCTGTTTAAAAAAACAAGAATTTTTCTTTAATTTTTCTTTCCTCTTTTTTATTTTAGGCCGAAAATTATTATTTTTTTCAGATTATAATAGGATTTTTTGTTTTTGTTTGTTCGCTGTAGTCCAAATTTGGTCGTTGGATTCTTTTTTTTTATCAGGAGTTTGCATAAAAAAATGTCTACTGTTTTGTTCTAAATTCTGGTTATAAAAATATATTAAAAGTAAAAAAAAGATTTTTGGAAAAAGGACACAAGACACAATAACATTTTATTCAACAACATTTTTCGCCTAAATTATATCTACATTGAATATAAAAAATATATATATTTATGGCAAAACGAAACAAGTTGCAATAAAATGTTTAATAATGTTTTTATTTTAATAGAATGCGCAGTTTTTTAAATAGTAAAAATAAGATATGAAAATACTTGTGTTCCAATACTATATATTATGAATGGTAATAATATAAATTTATGAAAATGATATACATATTTCAGGGTGGCTAAAAATTAAATTTAATGCCAAATAAGAAATAAATATTAAAGTAATCATTCAAAATAATATTTGTAATTTATTTTGCATATAATAGAGTTGAGCATAATGTAGAAAAGTTCGGATTTTCGACGTAATCAAGTGCGAAGCATGACATACGTGATGAGAATGTGTTCGTTAAGGCCGAAGGAGCTTTAACAAGAGAGAATTCACAATCACCAAATAACAGTTGTCGATTCTTTGATCTTTTATTTAAAAGGCTTGCGCACAAATTTGGGATAAATATAAATACATTATCAAACGCCAAGCGTGAAAACCAACAGTCGCGCGCTCTAACTTGCGCGAGCGAAGCGATCCGCGCTCGTAGCGCGCGATGAGAATGTGCTCGCGCAGCGGCAGATTTTTTCAAATTTCTTGGTCCAAATCGATTAATATCCGTGGGCTCTGCGTTAATTTAAACCAAAAGTAATTTTTTCCCACTGTGTCAGCTTAAAAGATTCTCATTTGAATGATTAAATTGATTTCGAAATTAAATTGATAATTTTCAGTTCCGAGGAGAATGGAGAAGAAAACGTGGGTTTAGTTTTGGAAGAATCAGAGTTCATAGGCTGCGATGCAGATGATGAAGCAACAGCTGAGGAGGGTCTTCATTATCAATATGAACAAAAGATTTTTGGCAGTGATAGGGCTGGAGAAACGGTAGCTTATCAATTACTTCATATTGACGAGGGCGATTCAAGGGAAATGGAACTAGGGCTTCCCAATTCTGTGAAGCAACCTGTGCAGCTCTTGGCCTCGCCCGTTAATGGTCAATATTACGTGATCAGCAACGAAACTGACCCTTTTGCAACCCAAACTCTTAAATCTTTCACTCCTCGTGTTTCTCAACTTCAAGTTAACAATAAGTCCTCCAATTCCTCGAGTGAACCTATTCCGAAAAAGGTATTTCCTCCATAATCTTTCACATTTAAACAATAATACAAATTGTAGACATGAAATTCTTTTTTTTTTAGATTTTCTAAAATCTTGACTCGGAAATTTCTTTCTTTTGTCAAGCAAATGATCACATATTTTTCCATATTAAAAAAATGTTTAATGAGTTTTAAATGTTTTACTTATGTTTAAATGAGTTTTAAAATTTTTAGAATTTTCATTAACAAAATTTTAAATATCCCATCTTGTTCCAAAACAAAAGAATTGTTTATCAGGCAGAGTGGCCGTTTTAATTGAAGAAAAAGATTTTCGTTTTTTTCCAGGTTCGCTAACGTTTTTCACGGTCAATTAAATTTATAAATTCGAACTTTATTGATCACCATTTTTCCATTTGAATTAATGACAAATAAACTGCAAATTAAAGCACTTAAGGTAGAACTCTTTAATTGTTATCTTTTAAGATTGCAGTTTAAAAGGTTTTTTAATTCAAAAATGTTGCATTCAAATGAACACTTTAAAATTAAATGCATGTAAACTGAAAAATTTTGAATTTTGAACTTTTTTAAATTGTAGAGTTCAAAGATTCAGTTCGAAATATATAAATCCATGTTATCATTTTTAATTCTCTAAATTGAAGAATCAATCAATAAGTTAATTTTTTTAAAATTATTTTATTTGATTATTTAATTATTTTAACTGATTTTAAGCTGGAAACATTAAAACTTTAACTATAAAATGTCTGTTTATAAATTATAGTTTAAAAATTAAGAATCGAAAAATTCGTTGTTTTGCTCACGATCGAAACCCAAAACATCTCCTTTTATTATAGTTGGAAAATTCTTAAAAAGCTTCAAAATTTTATTTCAGTCTTGAAAAATCTACATCTTTCTAATTTTTTCAAATTTATAATTATTATCAAAATTTTTTAATAATTTCTAAATATCTTTTAAAATGATTCGCATTTTAAATAATTTTTCAAAATAAAAAATCATTTGTAATTTTCCTAGCAATATTAAGAAAATGTTTTAATTTTTTTTAAGCCTTTCACAATTCTAAAAAAGCTTCTAATTTTTTGTTCAAAATCTGCAAAAAGCTACATTTTTTAAATTCGAGACATTTAAAACACACTTTATTTAAATTATTTGAAATCATTTCAAGTTTTTAATTAATTTTGAATCATTTCGAAACCTTTAAATATATCTAAAAAATTACTTAAATTGTTTTACAAACAATAAGTGTTCAATTGTTATTTATACATAAAAATTAAAAAAGTTACTTACAAATAATAATTCTTTTTAATAGAACAATTAAAATGGTAACTTTAGAAATTTAAAAGCTCCTTAAAATTTAAACTATTCAAGGATTTTAATTTCAAATAATTCAATTTCAAATTATTTACATTTTTTACGGCTAAGGTTTTTTATTATTGTTCATTTTTTTATAACTATAGTTCAATTTTTAAATAAATAATTAATTTATGTTTACAGTTGAACAAATAAAAGTTTTAAATTTCAGACGCTTTTAATTTTCAGTTGTTTAAGTCTTCCAAGACTGCATTTTTAAATTCTTTGAATTAAAAAAGTACGTTTAAAAATAAAAATATAAAATGGAAAATTCTGTAAAGTAAAAGATTTGCGAATTACGCATTATAAATTGAATGATATCATAATTAAAGAAGATAAAAATTCAAGGAATTATTTTTTAAATTGTTAAAATCGAGTTTGGACAGATTTTTCTTTTAAAATAAAAAAAATTCTCTGTTAAAAAAAGAAGTTCTCTGTTATTTCTCGGGTTTTCCTGGTCTCAAAAAATATTACCTACTTTACTAAAAATTTCTACTAATTGGAAAAAATGCAAGGAATACTTGCCCTACAAAAACATCGATAAATTCTTGTAAAAAGAAAGTCGCTTTATTTTGGAAAATGAATTTTTTGAAAAAATCTAAAAAGATTTCAAAACATTTCAGATGATTTCCTAAAGTTTCGGAAAATTATGTAGAAGATTTTAAAGCCAATTTTTCAAGATTAAGAAATTTTACGAAAAATTCGAGTAAGTTTAAGAGATATTTCCAAGTTTTGGAAAGATTAAAAAATAAGTTTAAGCTTAAAAAATTTGAAAAAATTTGAAACGCATTTTTTTGAAGATTTCGGACAAAATCTTTCGAAGCTTTGTAAGAATTTTGAATGATTTTTTATTTTTAATTTTTAAGAGATTCTTCCAAAATATTTTAAAACGTTTCGAAAGATTTTCAAAAGTTTCGAAAAAGGATTTGGATGGTTTTAAGGAAATGATTTTTATTTTCAAAGATTAAAAAAAATTGGTAGGTAATCTTCGAATCTTTTGGAATGATATTTAAAAGTTTTGAAAAAATGTCATAAGAAAATAATTTAAAACTTTTAAATATTTCGAACAATTTAAATAATTATTTTTGAAGTTTTCAAAATAAAATTTGAAAGCTTCTAACTGTTTTAAAAGTTTAGATAATAAGAAAAATTCTTAAGATTCCTAGAAAAGTTGAAACTGGTTTTCTATGTCAAAATTTAATTTAAAGTGATTATATAAAAATATTTCCAAATTTTTAAAAAAAGCTGGCAGATTTTAAGAAAATTGTTTTATTTTTTAAACATTTATTAAACATTTTCATGTAAATTTTGAAAGATATTTTGAAGTTTTGAATAAATTTCGTAAAATAATTTAAAGTTTGAAAAGGTTTCAAAAATTTTAAATCAATATTTTGGAAGATTTCGAAACATAACTTTGATGCATTTTCTTTCTTAAGATTCCAGGAAATTTTTTTGATTATTTTCCAAATTGAAAAAATAAATTTAAGATTGCTCAAAAAGATATTTAGAAATTATATAAGTTTTTAAGATATTAAACATATTTTAAAACTGTAAAGTAAAAACTTTCATAAAAATGTTCTGAATACTTTTTTGACACATCGGAAATCTTGAAAAATCGTTTTGAATATTCTTGGGAATCTTACGAAAATTATATAGTAATTAAACCTTAAAAAATAAAATTCAGTTATTTAAAATTTTTATTTTGTTTTCAACATTTTTTTTACGTCGGATTATACTTTGGTTGCAGTTTTTTTCTTTCTGGAGTGAAAAAAAATATATATTTTTTTTTATAAAAATTCAATTACTTTTTTGAAAATTCACCTTATATATATATACATTACTAAGAATTCATCTGCATTTTTGTTGAAAATTCAACCATTAAACATGGTTGGTTAAAAATTATTTTTGTTGTTAAAATTTTGGTTATTCAGTTCTTGAAAGTCTTCAAAAATCTTTTTAAGCTCTCTCCAGAATCTCAGGAAAATTATAATATATAACTTTGAAAGGAAATAGACAAATATGCTTAAAAAAAGATCAAACATAATTTTAAAAATCTTGAAAGATTCTAAATTTTGTTCAAATTATAATGATTTTTATTTGGAAGTAGCAATTATTGACCTTAACCGCTAAATTGTAAAAAAATGAACCTTTAAAATATAATGATTTAGATATAAAAATGTTAAAAGATTTTAAATCTTGTTAAAATTATAACGATTTTTGTTTTGAAATGCAAATTTAAATCTTTTAAAATCTTTTTTTTTAATTTTATATTCAAATTTCCGATTTTTGTTTCAAAGTATGGAATTTCTGGTGTAACGTAACATAAAATTGTTAAAAAATTATGAACCTTTAAAATCTAATGATTTTTGTTAAAAAAGAAAAACAATTTCCAATGAAAAACTTCAATATTACCTGGAACTTTAAAAAATGAAACCCTGTATAATGCACTGAATAAAAATTAAAACACAATTAAAAGTCGTGAATTTTCTTTAAAATTCTTTCAAAAAACTTCTTTAAAAAAAAACTTCTTTCTAGCTAAAATCATTATCATAAAATATTTATTATATTTAGAATAATTTATTAGATACTCTGAAGGTTTTTTAAATTTTAATTTTAAATTAAAATCTCAAAAGGTTTTCTATAATTTTTCTGAATAAAACTGATTGTTTTTAGGTTTTATTTTCAAAATTACAAATATCGTTATACAAATCTTTTTAGATCGGATTACTAATATTTTTTTAGAGGGACGACAAAAGAAGAGAAACGCACAATGAAGTGGAGCGACGACGAAGAGATAAAATTAACACCTGGATTACAGTTTTGGGAAAACTTTTGCCGGAATATAAAGTTAGCACAATTGATGGAGGGGAGAGCAAACAGAATTTTGAATCTCAGGTGAGATAAAGAATAATTAAAAATCTTATTTTATCCATTAATTACGTTACCGATTGGCGAAATTGCTTTTCCTGAAACAAAAAATAAAATGAGGATCTCAGAAATCCTATTACAATTCCTTAAAAATCTCTTTGAATTTTGTAAAAATATCTTAAAATTTTAAAATATCCTGTTAAATCCATGCAAATCATGTGAAATAAAAATAAATTCTTTAAAACTGCATTTATTTTTTTTTTATAATTCCTTAAATTCATGGAAATTACTTGACAGTTTTTAAATAAAACCCTTAAAGCAATTGAAAATCTATTTAAATATTTAAAATCATTCGAGAAATATTGTAAATAATTTCTATGGAAATTCATTAAAATATTATATAAAATTCCGAGAAATTTTATGAAATCTGATAAAATCTTTGTTAATGGCTTAAAACTATCTTGGGATTTTTTTCAATATCCTAAAACCGTATAGGTCATATAAAATCCTTCCAAATCTGGTGAAATTGAATGAAAAAAAATGCATTACATTCTTTAAAATCCCTTAAAACATTAAAGTTATGCAAAATTCACTGAAATTTTGTACAACTCTTGAAAATTTCTTGGAATCATTTTAAAGATTCGAAAATCTGTAAAATTCATAAAACTCTTTGAAAATAACTTGAATTATTTTTACATCTTATCAAATACTTTTAAGAGTCTTTTTTAATTCCTACAATTTTGTTAAGTTCTTGAAAATTCTTCGGAATTAAAAAAAAGCCTTAAATATTTTTTATTTTTTCCAAACTGTTGAAATATCTTAAAACTTTTTAAAGATCTGGAAAATTCCTTGAAAAATTTTTTTAATTGCGTAAATTTTGTTAATTATTTGAAATACCATTAAATGATTGAAATCTATAGAAAATTCCTTGGAATAGTTTTGTAAATAAATTTTTTGAAAACCATGAAAATATGATAAAATCTCCTGAAATTACATGGAATCTGATGATATTTCCTGCAATACTAAAGAATTTATTAAAATACCTTGAGAACATTTGAAATCCTTGAAAATCTTTTGAAATTCCTTGAAACATTTTAAAGCGTTAGAAAATGCTTTGGAATCTTTTAATTTTTCAATTTTATAAAGCTCTTAACAATTCCTCAAAAATTTTTAAGTACCCTAAATTTTTTCTAATTATTTGAAATACCTTTAAATGATTGAAATCTATAAAAAAATTCCTTGGAATATTTAAAAATATCTTCTCGAATATCCTAAAATGTTTGAAAATCTTTTAAAATTGTGGAAATACCTTAAAATATTAAATAAATTTTGAAATCCTATAAAATCATTCAATTCTTGCAAATAAATTCTTTCAAATTCTGTTAAATATAATTAAATCTGATATTTCCTGAAATCCTAAAAAAATAATAATAGCCTGAGATATTTAAAAATCCCTTAAAATTATTAAAATCCTTGAAAATCTGTTAAAATCTGTGGAAAATTTCTTGGAATTTTTTTACTCTTTAAAATTCTTAAAACTCTTTGGAAATACTTTGAATTATTTTAAAATCTCTTCAAATATTTAAAATATTTCAATTTTTATGAATAAATGTTTTGAAATGCATTAAAATATTTTAAAATCTCCTGAAATGACATGAAATTTGATGATATTTTTAACAATACTAGAGAATTTATTAAAATACATTGAAAGCTTTTGAAATCCCTTAAAATCATTGAAATTCTTGGAAATATTTTGAAATCCTCTGGAACTTTTTAACACTTTAGAAAATGCTTTGGATTTTTTTTTTAATATTTAAAATCCTTTGTAGTCTTTTTAAATTCATTGCAATTTTTTAAAGCTCTTAAAAATTCCTCAAAACTTTTAAAGTACTCCGCGTTTTTTTGAATTATTTGAAATACCTTTAAATGATTGAAATTTATAGAAAATTCCTTGGAATATTTAAAAATATCTTTTTGAATATCCTAAAGTCATTAAAAATTATGAAAATACCTTGAAATATTTAAAAACTTGAAATCCTACAAAATCCTTCAATTCTTGTAAATAAATTCTTTTAAGTTCTGTTAAATTTAATTAAATCTGATATTTCCTGAAATGCTGAAAAAATTAAAATACCCTGAGGTCTTTGAAAATCCCTTAAAATCATTGAAATCTTTGAAAATGTGTTAAAATCTGTGGAAAATTTCTTGGAATTTTTTTACTCTTAAAAATTTAAAGTTTTTAAAACTCTTGGAAATCATTTGAAATATTTGAAAATCTCTGCAAATATTATTTTAAATATTTCAATTTTTGTAAATAAATTTTTTGAAAACCATTAAAATATTATAAAATCTCCTAAAATTACATGAAATCTGATATTTTCTGCAATACTAAAGAATTGATTAAAATACATTGAGTGCTTTTGAAATCCTCTAAAACTTTTTAAAGCGTTAGAAAATGCTTTAGAATTTTGTTAAATATTAAAAATCCTTTACAGTCTTTTTTAATTTATTGCAATTTTTTGAAGCTCTTAAAAATTCCTCAACATTTTTTAAGTACCCTAATTTTTTTTTAATTATTTTAAATACCTTTAAATGATTGAAATCTCTAGAAAATTCCTTAGAATATCCAAAAATATCTTTTCGAATATCCTAAAATCTTTGAAAATTTTTGAAAATTGTGGAAATACCTTGAAATATATATAAAAAATTTGAAATTTTAGAAAATCCCTCAATTCTTGTAAATAAATTCTTTTAAATTCTAATAACTTTAATGAAATCTGATGTTTCCTGAAACGCTGAAAAAAATTTAAAAACCCTGACATCTTTTTAAATTCCTTTAAATCATTGAAATCCTTGAAAATCTGTTAAAATCTGTGGAAAATTTCTTGGAATTTTTTTGCTCTTTACAATTGTTAAAACTCTTTACTTTGAATTATTTGAAAATCTCTTCAAGTATTAAAAATATCTCAATTATGGCGAATAAATTCTTTGAAATCCATTAAAATATTATAAAATCTCTTGAGATTACATGAAATTTGATGATATTTCTTACAATGCTAGAGAATTTATTAAAACAAATTAAGAGCTTTTGAAATCCCTTAAAATCATTGAAATTTTTAAAAATATTTTAAACCCAAATTTTTTTAATTATTTGAAATACATTTAAATGATTGAAATCTATAGAAAATTCCTTGGAATATTTGAAAATATCTTTTCGAATATCCTCAAATTTTGGAAAATCTTTAAAAATTGTGGAAATAGCTTGAAATATTTAAAAACTTTTGAAATCGTACAAAATCTCTCAATTTTTGTAAATAAAATCTTTTAACTTCTATTAAATTCAATGAAATCTGATATTTCCTGAAATCCTGAAAACATTAAAATACCCTGAGATCTTTTAAAATCCCTTAAAATTGTTTACTCTTTAAAATTCTTAAAGCTCTTTGGAAATACTTTGAAATATTTGAAAATCTCTTCAAATATTTAAAATATTTCAATTTTTTTTAATAAATTTTTTGAAAACCATGAAAATATGATAAAATCTCCTAAAATTACATGAAATTTGATGATATTTCCTGCAATGCTAAAGAATTTAATAAAATACATTGAGAGCTTTTGAAATCCCTTAAAATCATTGAAATCCTCGGAGATCTTTTGAAATCCTTGGAAATCTGTTCAAATATGTGGAAAATTTCTTGGAATTTTTTTATTCTTTAAAATTCTTAAAACTCTTTGGAAATACTTTGAATTATTTAAAAATCTCTTCAAATATTTAAAATATCTCAATTGAAACATTTTATAGTGTTAGAAAATGCTTTGGAATTTTTTAAATATTTAAAATCCTTTACAGTGTTTTTAAATTCATTGCAATTTTTTAAAGCTCGGGAAAATTCCTTGCAAATTTTTAAAAATATACTAAAATATCTGAAATCTTTAGCAAATTGCTAAAGATTTCAGATATGAAATCCCTTGAAATTTTTTAAAGCTCTTGAAAATTCCTCAACTCTTTTTTATGTACCCTAAAATATTTTTAATTCTTTGAAATTCTTTTAAATAATTAAAATCCACTGAAAATTCTTCGAAACCTTTTAAAATATCTTTTCGAATATCCTAAAATTATGTAAATCCTACGAAATCTCTCAATTCTTGTGAATAAATTCTTCGAAGTCCATTAAAATGTTATAAAATACCTGGAAAAGCTCGTGAATTGCTTTGAAATCTTATATTTTCTTAAATCCTGAAAAAATCAAAATACCTTGAGAGATTTCGAAATTCCATAAAATCATTGAAATCCGCAGAAAGCTTATAAAATTTATTAAAATCCTCATAAAACCTTATAGGTCCTATCATTAAAAATCCTGAAAATTTTTTTAATATCTTGAATAATTTCTGAAATATTTGAAAACTGTTTAAATCTTTGAAATCTTTTAATTCTAATGAATATATTCTTAAAAATCCTTTAAAATATTATAAAATCTCTTGGAACTACATGATACATTGCAATTTCTTTTAAATCTTTTGAAATATTTTGAAATCCACTGAAATCCATTGAAATCTTTTGGAATGCTATTGAAGTTTTTTTAGAATTTTTGTAAATACCTTGAACTATTTTTTAATCTGTTAAAATCTTTAAAATCCATTACAGTATCATACAATCCTTAGAAATCTTGTGAAATTAGATGAAATCTGATGATATTCCTTGAAAGCCTTTAATATTTTCGGAAAATTTTAAAACCCACATTAAATTTGTGAAATCTCTCAACTGGCTTGAAATTCCTTGAAATTTTTTTGAGCTCTTGAAAATTTCTGGGAATCTTTTAAGCTATCCTGAAATCTTTAAAATCTTGGAAACTACGTTAAAATATTTGAAAATCTGTTCAAATCTTTGATATCTCTCAATATTATAAAATCCCGTGAGATTACATGAAATCTGATATCCCTTGAAAGTCTTTAAAAATTTTGAAATTAGAAATCCTCTGTAATTCTTTGAAATGTTTTAAAATATCAAATCCTCCCAAATTTTCCGAAATTCTTTAAAACCGCATTACATTTTTGAAATCCCGTTAAATATTTGAAAATGTCTTAAAATCTTTTTTTCTCCTACGAAAACCCTTAATTCGCGTGAATTATTTCGAAATTTTTTAAGCTCATGAAAAATTTCTTGGGATCTTTTAAATTATCCTAAAATATTTAGAATTCTTAAAAATTTTTGAAAATATCTTGAAATATTGGAAAATCTTCGAAATCCCTCAATTTTTGTGTATAAATTCTTTGATAACTGTTAAACTGTTATGAAATCCATAGAAATCCCTAGAAATTACAGGGTGGCCGTTTTAATCAACGATTAAAATTCCCATTCATTTCCCGGTTCGCAAACATTTTTCACGGCCAATAAAACTTTAAAAATTCGAATTTTAAAGCTAAAAATTTTTCTATTTGAAGCAAATAAAAAATAAACTACAAATTAAAGCACTCAAAATGGGACTCTTTAGTCTTAAACTCTTAAAACTGAAGTTCAAAGTTTTTTAATTCAAAAATTTTTCACTTGAATGTTCAATAAAAATAAAAATATATAAAATGGAAGTACTTTTATAAATTATGTAGAGTTCAAAGATTCAGATTCAATTCTAAAAATATATATCTACATTATAATTTCCAATTCTCTATAAATTAATGAATCAATCAAAGAACTCTAAAATTTTCAAAATTACATTATTTTAAGCAATTTTATGCTAGAAACATTAAAAATTTCAAAATTAAATTTTTTTAAAACTGAACACTTCTTAAATTATTTTCATCTTAAATAGTTTAAACACCCTTGAAAAGTTTCAAAATTGTATTTCAAAATCTTGAAAAATCTAAGCATTGTTCAACATTTTTCAAATTAAAAATTATTTTTGAAATTTTTTCCGAACTTGTGAATATCTGTTAAAATGAATTGAATTTTTCCTACGATTTTTAGAAATTCCTGGAAATTAAACAAAAAAAGCCTTTAAATCTTCCACATTCTTTTTTTACTATTTTGGAAATCTTTTATAATCTTTTTAAACATTCGCTTAAAATAATTTTTCAAAATGAAAAATCATTTTCAATTTTTCTAGGAATCTCGAGAAAATGTTTTTTGATTCTTTTGAAGTACAGATCCATTTTGAAAATATTTTATTTACATTTGATGGAATAAAAATGGTTATTATCCAAAATTCTCAACTACAAACGCTTTTATTTTTTTCTTGTTTAAGACTTCAAGACTTCATTTTAAAATTATTTAAATTGAAAATTCGTCCTTTTTGGTTTAAAATTAACTATTTTGGTAAAAATAATTTTTTTCATTAAAAATTGGTGAACAGTACTTGTTAATTTTTAGTTAAAAAATTACGACTTCTAGTTTAAAAATCATCCATTTAGATGAAAATTAATGTATTATATTAAAAATTCGTCTTTTTTGGCTGAAAATTAATTTGTATCCTCACCACTTAATATTTTTGGTTGAAAAATTATTTTTCGGTTAAAAATTTAACTATTTTTTTAAAATTCGTTTTTCTTTTTTCGAAAATTGATCTTTTTATCTGTAAATTCAACTATATGTTTGAAATTTCGATCATTTTTTAAAAATTATTCGTTTTGTTTGCAAATTCATTTAGTTGGTTAAAAATTAATTTCTTTGGTTACATATTCAAATAATTAAAAAAAATTTAATTACTTTTGTAAAAATATTGTTTGGATAGAAAATTAATTTTTCCGTTGAAAATTCGACTTTTTGATAGAAAATATACCTTCTTCTTTGAAAATTAATGTTTTGGTTTCACTATTTAAGTATTTTATTCAAACCTTCTTTTTTTAGTTTAAAATTAACTTTTTAACCAAAATTTGAACTATTACAATGAAACTTAATTTTTACTAATTTTTTAACTTAAAAATTAAGTATTCTATTTAATAATCGCCTTTTTTTAATTCAAGTGTGTTTTATATAATATTAAAATTTTTTACGTAGAAATATCAATTATTCTAATGAAAAATTCGGTTTGTTTAGTTGAAAATTAATTCTTTTAACATAACATTTAATTGTTCCAGTTTTAGTTGACATTTTTTTTCATTTTTTAGTTGAAAATTCGATTGTTTTGTTATAAGTTGAACTATATTGTTGAAAATTCATTTTCTTATCTAAAAATTTCACTATTTCACTATTCCATTTTTTTATTTTTTTTAATTCACCAATTTTGTTGAAAATTCGTCTTCTTTTTAGTAGAAAAGTTACCTTTTTAATTAGAACTTTAAATATTTTTTTTGGAAATGTATGTATTTTGTTGAAAATTTGTCTTTCTTGTTGAAACTTAATCTTCTTGTTTGAAAACTCATCATTTTTGGTTGGTAATTGAACTATTTCATTTTTGGTTGAAAATTAAACTATTTCATTTTTTGTTAAAATTTAATTTCTTTTGATGAAAATTTAACTATTTTATTGCAATTTTTTTTTCCTCGGTTGATAATCAATATTTTAACTTCAAAATTAAGTATTTTATTTAAAATTGATATTTTTTTAAAATTCAAGCATTCCAAGTGGAACACTTGAATTCCAAAGTTTAAAGATTGAAGTTTAAAAGTTTTTCAATTCAGAAATTGTCTATTCAAATGCTCAAAAATGTACACGTACCAAATGGAAGATAGTACTTTTCAAATAAACAATGTTGAATGAAATGCAAATAAACTGCAAAATTTAGAACTGTTATAAAATATAGAGTTCAAAGATTCAGATTAAGTTCCAAAAATATAGATGCACGTTAAAATTTTCAATAGTCTAAATTAAAGAATCAAGCAATGAACTTTGAAAACGTTAAAAATTATATTATTTTAAGTAATTTTAAGCTAGACACATTAGAAATTGAAAAATAAAATCCTTTAAAAGCTTTAAAATTTTATTTCAAAATCTTGAGAAATCTAGAAGTGGTTTTAAATTTGTCCAAATTCAAAAGAACTTTTGAATTTTTTTCAGAACTTTTAAATGTATTTTTTTCTATAACTTTTAGAAAATCCTGAAAATTAAAAAAAAATGAATTTGAATTTAGAAATAGTATAATTTAATTTTCAAGAGATTCGAATTAAATTTAGAACTTGAAATAATTTAAAATACTTACAGCCAAATTTAAAATAAAATGTAAATTTTTGCAGATTTCAAACAAAAAATTTAGAATTTTTTTAATAATTGTGAAAGATTTCAAAAGAATAAAAAAATTTTCTTAAGATTCTTAGGAAAATTGCAAATGATTTTTCACTTTAAAAAAATTATTGTAACAGAAAGTTTAAGAAGATTTTAAGAGATTACAAAAATGATCAAAGAAGAACATGGAAGATTTTAAGGATTTTTTTTTAAATTTCAGAATTTTCAAAAATTGTAGGAAATTTTCGATTAGTTTCAAAATATATTTAAAAGTTCTGAAAAAAATGTTAACACACTTCGTTTAAATTACTTGAAATAATTTTGAACCTCTTCAAAACTTCTAAATATCTCTTAAAATTACTCAACTTTTTTCCACACATAATAAGTGTTCAATTGTTGTTTATGCGTCAAAATTTAACAATTTCACATATAAATTAAGCACCTTTAAAATAGAACAATTAAAATTGCAATGCTAATAGTTTAAAAGTTCTTCGGAAATCTAAAGATTCTACATTAAGAAATTTCAAATTAAATTATATAAATATGAAATAATTTAGACTCACAATATTTTAAATTTAATAAAAACCTTTAATTATGACTACATTATTATGAATTTACTTTTAAGTTGAAAATAATAAAACGCAAGTTTACATTTTTTATTGGCTAAAAAAAATTAATAGAAATAATATATTATTAAAATTATTTATTAAATTTAATATAAAAAATAATATAAAGGAAGACCTGAAACTCTGAATTGAAAATATATTATTGATAAATCATGAAAATTTTTATTTAAAAATAAAATTATCGGAATAAATGATATATCAATTTCAATTCTTATTAAGACTTTCGGATTGAAACAATTACAATCTGGAAATTCTCACATTTTGAACGGATCTAGAATTGATTGGTGAAATAAATTATTGTTCAGATTTATATACTCAGAGTACAGATCCATTTTTAAAAAAAATTATTTATATATACAGTTGACAAAATAAAACTGTTTTTTATAAAAAAAAATTTTCAACTTCAAATTATTTTAATTTTTAATTGTTTAAATCTTTCAACTGCACTTTAATTATTTAAAAAACTGTTAAAACCGAACTTTGGCAGATTTTTCTTCTGAAAATTCGTAAAATTCCTGGTTTCCCTGTCCGGTTGCCTTCTTGTTTTTTTATTAAAAAAATCTTCGATTTTAAAAACTTCTAATTTTTATTTTTATTTAACCTTTATAACTGCATTTTTAAATTCTTTAAATTAAAATATATGCTTAAAAATTAAAAATCTAAAATGAAAAATTTTTGAAGTGAAATATTTTCGAATTAAGCATTCTAAACTAAGTGATATAATAATTTATAAAAATCACAATTTAATAAATTATTTAAAAAACTGTTGAAATCAAAGTTGGATAACATTTTTATTCTAAATTTTTTTTTAAATTCCCGGTCAAAAAATAAGTTAACTGTCATTTCCCGGGTCTTTTAAAATTCCCGGTTTTCCCGATCCAGCGGCCGCCCTGTTCATTTAATATTAAAATGTTTTTTTGTTTTTGGAATATCAACTATTTAATTTCTCGTTGAAAATTCATCTTTTTTTGTTCAAATGTATCCTACTTTGTTAAAAAATAATTTTTTGGTTGAAGATTCATTACTTTAGTTTAAATTTAATTTCTGTGTCTGAAAATTTAAGTATTTTATTAAAAAATGCGCTTTTTTTGTTAAAAATTTATTTTTTGAAGAAAAAATTTATTTGTTACAAATTGACCTATATTGTTGAAAATTTAATTTTTTATCTGAAAATTTTAATATTCCACTATTCCAAATTTTTAGTTAGAACTTCAAATATTTAGTTGTAAATTTATGAATTTTGTAGAAAATTTGGCTTTATGGTTGAAACTTAATCTTCTTGTTTGAAAACTCATTGGTTTGTTTGAAAATTTGAACTATTTCATTTATTGTTCAAAAATTACATTTATTAGTTGAAAATTCTACTATTTCGTAGAAAAAATAGGGAATATTATCAAAATAATTACATTATCATTTTTTTCAGGCAAAAATAATGTTATGTGTATAAAATTCAGAACTATGCAAGAAAAAGTTACCAGTAATTAAAATATTAAATTTTTTCACTTCAAACTAATTTATTCTACAAATAAACTATAAACTTTAATTAATAATTTGTATCAAGAAAGCGATTTTTAACAAGTTTAATTTATATTTTCGTAGAACTGACCAGATTTTTTTTAATTGGTCAACAAAGTATTAATTTTTCTGTTCTGTTTAAATTTTTGCAGAGCAAAGGAGGAATTTTATCTCGAGCATGTGATTATATACTAGAGTTAAAAGAGACAAACAAGACTCTTGACCGCTGTTCCGAGGAAAATAAGGAATTAATGCAAGAATTGAAAAACCTGAGACAACTCGTCAGTCACTTAAAAAAGCAGAACGCTCAGTTAAAAATGCAAATCTCAGATGGTACTTAATACTTGAAATTTGGCGACTGCCTTCGAGTATTAAATTTTAAATCCATATCTCAATTATGGTACTTTTTTCATGTTTATGAGTACTTTTTCAAGTACGTTACCGTGTTGACTAGAAATAAATGTATTTTATGATATTTTGCCTTGCTTTTATTTGTTATAAAAAATGCAGGCTTCGGACCCACTTCAGCGATAAAAAATAATGTAAATAGTGTCTCAAATTTGAAAAAAAAACACTGTAAAAAGAGTTTCATAACATTTCTCAAGTATTAAACTTATGTGTAGTACGAATTTAAAGGTGTATAGTCCGAAAAAAATTGTGCAATAGAAAATTAACTTTATTTTTTAAGCAAACTTTCCAGGTTTCTCAACCTACTATTTGAAAAATATTAAAAATGAACTTGAAGTTTTATTTAAAATCTTATTTCTGAGTTTTTAAAAATAAGAAAAATTCCTATTTATGGCGGGCTTTCATAGTCTTGTCCCTATTTTCCCTATTCCTATCTTTTTTCTCGTTTGTCTACATAAATGTCAACTGAGATAATAGAATTAAAATGAGAAAATTCAGCAAATTTGGTTGAAATTGCATTCTTTGTTTGGTTAAAAAGTGAATTATTTTGTTGAAAATTCATACTTCTTGTTAGAAAATTTGTCTTTTTGATTTGATCAATCAACAATTGGATTGAAAATTGGTTCCCTTCTTAACTGACACTTTTTTTTAATTAAAAATTTAACTATTTTGTTTATTTTTTTCCTTTGAAAATTTTTCCATTTGATTTGAAAAATTTTCTGTAGAAATTTGATCTTTTTTGGTTAAAAATGCAACTGTCTGATTAAAAATCAATCAGTTTTAGATGAAAATTTCTGTTGAAAATTTATATTTTCAGGTTGAACATTCAACTGCTTTGTAGAACATTTTATTTTCGCCTCAAAAATTAAATAATTTTGCAGAAAAATTAAATATTTGTAAAAAAAATGGATGTGTGTTGTTGAAAATTCGTTTTTGACAAAAAATTAATTTTTGTTGTTAAAAATGCAATTGCGTGGTTTATAATTTTTCTTTATTAGTTAAATCCAACTATATTTCTTTTTTTTAATAAATTAAAAAAAAATATTGTTGAAATATCAAAATTTGTTGAAAATTCGTCTTTTGGTTAAAAAATTCAACTATTTTGTTAAAAAATTATGTATTTTGTTGAAGATTTCTCTTTCTGGTAAAAAATTAAACTATTTCGTAAAAAAGCTAATATTTCTAGGTTGAAAAATGTAACGGTTATTTAGATAATTAAATTGTTCGATTTTTGGTTAAAAATTTGGTTTTTTTAGTTGAAAATTTAACTGCTTGTTGAAAATTGATGTATTTTCTTAAACAATTTGGTATAAAATATATGTATTTTTTATCTGAAATTTATCAACTATTACATTTTTCGATGACAATATTTCCAGGTAGAAAATTCAACTATTTTGCAGAGAACTTAACTATTCGATTTTCGGTTGAAAATTTAACTATTCGGATAAAAATGCATGCATTTTTTAAATCAATTTTTTCCTACAGAAAATTAATCCGCTTGGTTTAAAATTAAGCTATTTGGTAGAAAATATATGTGTTTTGTTGAAAGTTCGTCTTCTTTGATTTTATTAAATTTTTGTATTCAAAATTAAAATAATAAGTCTTTAATCTATCAAGTATTACATGGTATAAAATTAAACTGTTCTGTGGTAATTTATGTAATTTGTTGACAATTCAAATTTGTTGATTAAAAAATTAACTTCCCTTTTTTTTAAATTAATTCCTTTCAGTTAAAAAATCAACTATTTAGTTAAAAATTCCACTATTTCATTGAAAAGTGTTCCTTTTTGATAGAAAATTAATCTTCTTGGCCTCAAATTTAACTATTTGGTAGAAAAAATATATATTTTGCGAACAATTCGTCTTCTTTGGTATAAAATCAATTTTTGGTAGTAAAAAATTCAATTATGTGTTTGAAAATCAATCTGTTTTTGTTAAAAATTAACTTTGTGTTGAAAATTCATATTTTCGGGTTAAAAATTAGTTTTTGACAACAAATTTATTTTTGTTGTTGAAAATGCAACTACTTGCTAAAAAAGTTTTCTTTAATAGATAAATCCAACTATATTTCTTTTTTAAGTTAAAATTGAAATAAAATTATTGTCGAAATATAAAAATTTGTAATTTGTTGGAAATTCGTCTTTTGCGTAAAAAAATTATTATTTCGTAAAAAAACGAATATTTCTAGGTTGAAAACGTAACTGTTAAGTATAGAATTATTCGATTTTTTGTTAAAAATATATTCCTTTGCAGCAGAAAATTCAACTGTTTGATTAAAATTGATGTATTTTCTTAAAAAATCATCTTTTTTATAGAAAATTAATCCTTTTAGTTTAAAATTTTACTGTTTGGTAGAAAATATATGTATTTTTTTTAACAATTCGTCTTTTTATGGTATAAAATAATTTTTTGTTGAAAAAAATGCAACTTTATGTCTGCAAATTAATCTGTTTTAGTAGAGCATTCAAGTATTTTATTAAAACTTCGTCTACAGAGATCTAGAGAAATAAAACAGTTGGAAGAACGGGTATCCAGCCTAGAAATTAGGAATGAGTATATGGGGGAAAAGACAGAAAATGAGGAAATAGTTAAAGGGAATGAAAAGAACGTCCGAAGTGAGAATGAAAGATTGAAGAAAAGACTCAGTGAGATCGAAAGAAGATTAGAAGGGGAAGAAAGGGCAAAGAGGAAAAATAACATAGTAGTTAAGGGATTAAAAGTGGAAAGTGAAACAGGAGAAGTGGAAATAACAAATCTTTTGCGAGATAGTAGAGTGCAGGTAAGGGTAGAAGGAGTCAAGAGAATAGGAGGGACAAAGGAAGGAAAAGAAGGAATGTTTGTAGTAAAAGTGGGAAGTGAGGAGGAGAAAAAGAAAATTATGGAGGGAAAAAATTATTAAGAGGTAGAAGGGAAAGAATTGAAGATCTGACATGGAGGGAGAGGAAAAGGAGATGACACATAGATCAGAGGGGTTGAGTAGAGAGGAAAATGAGCCATATGGTGTGAATAGGGAGACAGGTTATGGATAAATGGGGAGGAATGGTGCTGGGGTGAAGAATTAGAAGAATTAAGGAGAAAAGGAAAAAGTCTTGAGAAAGGTAGGGAGAAGGGAGAGGAAAAAGAGTCTAGAAATAAGTCAGAGGGGTTTCCAAACGGCAAAGGGGAAACAAAGTGAAGAGGAAAGAAGAGAGAAGGAAAGAGAGAAACGTGAAAATAGCTTTCTGGAATGTGTCAGGTTTGAAGAACAAGAATAAAGGTTTTTGGGAGCAGTTAGAAAAGTGGGATGTGATTATGTTGAGTGAAACTTGGGCAGATGAGAAGGACTAGAAGGGAATAAAAAAGCTGTTACCGAAAGGTTATGTGTGGACAATGCAAGAAGCAAGAAAAGAACACGTTAAAAGGAGAGGGATCGGCGGCATGGTGTCAGGGGTGAAAAAAGAATTAGCAGTAAAGGGAAGAAAAGATGGGGACATGGGGGAAAAGGATGAAACAATGATAAGAAAAGTTATAATTGGGAAAGTAGAAATAGCGGTGGTGTGTGTATACAGAAGAAGAGGGGACGAGGAAGGCTGGAGAGTAATAAGGAGGTGGATGGAGGAAAAGAAGGAAGCATTGGTTTTAATAGCAGGGGACTTAAATGCATGGACTGGAGACATTTATAAGGAACTCCAAACATAGAGAGACGGACAGGGAGGGGAGGAAGTTACTAGACATGATAGGAGAAACAGGATGGTTTATATGCAATGGCAATATGAAAGGAGATGAGGAAGGGGAGATCATATTCATAGGAAAGGGAGCAACAGTAATAGACTACATCTTGGCTGAAGAAAGAATGCGGCATATGATAGGGAGTATGAAGGCAGGGAATGAGATAGGGTCCGAGCACTTCCCGGTCATAGTTACACTAAGAAGAGGCGCCAGTAAGCGCGGCAGAGGGAGAAAGGAAAAAGCGTGCGAAAGAAACACGAAAATGGGAATCTGGGGCGTAGATAAATTAAAAGAGTTTGAACAAAAGATGGAATAGGAAAAGGTTAGGTATGAAAAAGAGGAGGGAATAGACTCGTTAATTGAAAGGTTGAAGGGGTCCATTAAAAAGGTAAAGGATGAGCTTGGTACTAATGAAGAAAGAGTAAGGGGAAAAAGAGGCTGGTGGGACGAGGAATGCTGGGAGAGTAAAGAGAGAATAAAAGAGTGTGTGAGTAAATGGAGAAGGGGGGAAATGGAGAAGGAGGAGTATAACAGGAGGAAAAAAGAACATGAGAAGATGCTGGAAATAAAAAGACAAAGGGGAAAGGAAGAATATAAACCAAAGTAGAAAAAGCGATCAAAGAAGGTAGGGTGTGGGATGTGATAAATAGGGATAGAAGGGAAAGGAAGGGCGTTAACGAAGAAATAGAAATGGAGGAATGGACGGATTATTTTAAGGGCCTATTAGGGAAAGAGCAAAATAAGATCAAAGGGGAAAAGTATAGGATAGTCCAAGGAGAAATGGAGGAAAGGAACGAGATAACAAGAGAAGAAGTGGATGAGGCAATAAATAGGTTAAAAAGAAAAAAGGTGACGGGAGAAGATGGGATGGAGAACGAAGCGATGAAGTTTGGAGAAGGGATTAGGGATGGGATGTGGAAGATCTGCAACAAGGTATGGAAAGCGGAAGGTTGGCCAGAAGAGTGGACGACGGGACTGGTGGTACCGCTTGTCAAGAGTGATCTCTTATGTCAGTCGGCTATAAAATATATGCAGAAATCTTAAGAAAAAGGTTGGAGAGTCAGGTAGAACAAAAAGAAAATATCCCACATAATCAGACGGGATTTAGAAAAGGGATGGGAACTATAGACAACATCTACGCACTTAACTATTTAGTTAACAGAAATTTGGGGAGAAAGAAAGGGAAACTAGTCGCTTTGTTCGTAGACTTCAAAGCAGCGTTTGACTCAGTGAACAGAAAAGTGCTATGGCAGGCAATGAAAGAGAGGGATGTAGAGGAAAAGTATACGCGGACGATGTAGTTCTATTAGCAGATGATGAGAAGGGGATGAACCTAATCATGAGAATCTTCGAAGAGTATGTGGGAACAAAAGAGCTGACGGTGAACGTAGATAAGACAAAGGTGATGTGTTTCAGAAATAGAAAGAGCAAAATAAATTACGTTTGGAAGATGAACGGACGAAAATTGGAAATTGTGGAGGAGTTCTGTTACCTAGGTTTTTGGTTTGAGGCAGAAGGGGGAAACGAGCTGCAGGTGAGGAAAAAAATTGAATGTGCGAGTAATGGGCCAAGTACGGGGTATAGGAAAAAGAGAAGGTTCAAGAACGATTGGAGAATGAGGGTCTGGTTGTTTGATGCGTTGGTGTGGTCGGTGTTGTATTATGGTGTGGAGATCTGGGGATGGAAGGAACATAGGAAAGCAGAGAGCATGCATGAGCTATTTCTGAGGAGGGTAATGGGGGTTAGCTGGAGTTTCCCAGGATACATGTTAAAAGAAAAGTTAGGAAGAGAAAATATGGTTACTAGACAAATTAAGAGAGCCTGCAGGTTTGAAGAGAAGCTAAAAAGGGGAGAAGGAAGTAGAATTGCACAAGCATGTTTCGGCGAAATTCGGAGCAATGAAGCGAGAGGTAATGTAGGAAATTAAAAATGGGAGTAAGAAAGGAGAAAAATGAGAAGGGTGTGTAATATTCGAGAAGGGGTTATGGAGTGGCAGCACATAGAGTTAGAGCTATTGGTTAAACAAGGAGAAGAGAGATGGACAAAGATTATAGATTCGAGGTACAATAGATGGTATATGATGGTCAAAGGGTTGACGGAACCAGAATATCAGCAAAAAATAAAAAAGGAAGAAAAATGGAGTAGGGTTGTACGGTTCAGAATGGGAGAAGGAGTGAGAGCATGCAGGTATTGGATGGCTGAAGAGGAGAATTTATGCAGAGTATGTGGATACGAAACGGAGTCATGGGCACATGTATTAGAGAGATGTACAGGAGATGAAGAGGGACAGTTAAGTCTGGATGAGTGTGTACGATGGATCTTGGATGGTAGTGGACAGGGAGTGATGTGGATGAAGAAATTGGAAGAAGTAAGGGAAAGCAAGGGAGTAGGGCACAGTCAAACGGGTGATTCTGAAAAGGGACAGTAAAAAACGAAAATTGTTTTCAATATCGTGGAAAATGCATTTTTTTATGGTAAGAGGAAACGGAAGCCCTGGAAGCTCGCTCATTTTAAGAATTAATATCACTACTGTTACTATTATTTATCTACGTAATGCGAAAGTGTAGAATATAAGTAGTAGTTAAATTAGATTAAGGATGGAATTGTAAATATATGTACAGTGAGCGGAGGCCCTCAAACCCGTAAAAGGGAGAGATTAAATACATATATACATTAAAAATTCGTCTTTTTTGGTGACACATATTTTTTTTAATTTTAAATAAAAACATTTAATCTATAATTTATCAACTATTACATTTTTTATGACTCTATGTTTGGAGTTCCTTATAAATGCCTCCTTTTCTTCATCCCATAACCCTCTCCCTTGTTCGCCAGTCCATGCATTTAAGTCCCCTCCTATTAAAACCAATTCTTCCTTCTTTTCCTTCATCCACCTCCTTATTACTCTCCAGCCTTCCTCGTCCCCTCTTCTTCTGTATACACACATCACCGATATTTCTACATTCCCAATTATAATTTTTCTTATCATTGTTCCATCCTTTTCCTCCATGTCCCTATCTTTTCTTCCTTTTATTGCTAATTCTTTTTTCACCCCTGATACCATGCCGCCCATCCCTCTCCCTTTAACGTGTTCTTTTCTTGCTTTTTGCATTGTCCACACATAACCTTACCGTAACAGTTTTTTATTCCCTTCCAGTCCTTCTCATCTGCCCAAGTTTCACTCATCATAATCACATCAAATTTTTTGATTAAAAAATTAACTGTTCAATTTTTTTTTAATGAATTATTTTTAGTTTAAAAATCAACTATTTAGTTAGAAATTCTACTATTTCATTACAAAATTTCGTTTTTGGTAGAAAATTAATCTTCTTGGCCTTAAATTGAATTTTTTGATAGGAAAAATATATACTTTGTTAACAATTTGCCTTCTTTGGTAGAAAATCAATTTTTGGTGGTAAAAAATTCAATTGCGTGGTTGAAAATTAATCTTTTTTAGTTCAGGATTCAAATATTTTGTTGAATTTCCGTCTTTTGATATTTCTTTTATTTGAAATATAAGTATTTTCGGTTAAATATCAACTATCACACTTTTGGATGAAAATTAGTATTTCCAGATTGAAAATTCAACTGTTTTGTTGAAAATTTATGTAATTGGTTGAGGATTTATATTTTTGGTTGCAAATGTAACTATTCGTATAAAAGTTAGCTGTTTTGTTAAATCATCTTTTCAGCTTGAAAATTCAACATTTTGGACGATCCCTAATTAGCCATTGATGAAAGTTGTAGCCAATGAGCAAAGAAGTTCAAAAATATTTTTTAAATGTTTTAAGTGTCACTTTTTGAAAATAGTAGCAAAATACTAGGCAGTCATTGCAATCAAAGAAAAAAACTCCGGTCATTTCCCAGTTCGGAACCGTTTTTCTCGGTCAATGAAATTTAAAAAAATCGAACTCTATGGCCAAAAATTTTTCTACTTGAACTAATAAAAACGGAACTAAAAATTGAAACACTCAAAATGAAACTATTGAATTTTACACTTTCAAAACGGAAGTTTAAAAGCTTTTAAATTAAAAAATTGTTGCAAAAATTTTTTAATTTTTAATTTATAGAGTTCAAAGTTTCAGATTCATTTCAACAAATATATATCCACGTAATGATTTTCAATGCTCTAAATTGAAGAATCAGAACAGTCAGAACAGTCTTTTAAAATTAATTTTTCAAAATAAAAAATCGTTTTCGATTTTCCTAGGAAATGTTTTTTATTCTTCTGAAGTCTTTAAATATCTTTAAAAAGATTCTAAATTTTTTCAAAATATGCCAAAATATATGCTTGGTTTTAAATCAGGCCGCATCAAAATTGAACAATTTTGCTTACAAATTAAATTTTTTTATTTGATTTATAATCACTGATTTTAAATGAGCAGTCAGATATTTATAAAGATAAAGTAATTGTGCTCGCAAGTCTGAGCGCGCCTAGGGCGCGCAATTGTTGGTTCTAGCGTTTTGCGCTCGATGTTGTATATATCTCGCGCTTCGCGCTCGATTGTACATCTCTCTCGCGCTTCGCGCTCGATTATGTATTTACCTCGCGCTACGCGCTGGGTCTTTATATTATCGCACGTTCTTGCGTAAACATTTTAAAATTAAGACTCGAAACATCCACTACTGTAATTTTTTAATTGTGAATTCTCTTTCGTTAAAAGAGAGTTTGAGCGCACCTACGCACAGTGGTCTGGAATAGGAATTTACTGTTCATAATCGCCCACGGGTCGTATTTCTTAACCGATTTAAAAGTTTTTTTTAGAAATGCTTGGCAATTAATTTTTAAGAGAATTGTGGTTTGCTTTTTTTAAATTTTTTTCACAGAGCAACAATATAATATTAGTGACAAAATAATAGTGACAAAATTGACCATTTTAGCTTTGTGAATTTTTATCTCAAGAAAAAATACAAATAGAAACTCACTGTAATATAGTCACAGCTTCCTCCTTCGATTAGATAAGCAGCCCTATATATTTGAGGGCTTCAGGGCCACTAGTTTAGTTCTAATCTTGACTTTACTCT